>NC_088791.1:57716860-58027997 GCF_011386835.1 Chrysemys picta bellii | reverse complement strand
AGTTACGAAAGGTAACCATCTTTTCTTCTTTGAGTGCTTGCTCATGTCCATTCTGTTGTAGGTGACTCCCAAGCAGTACTACCGGAGATGGGTAGGGGTTCATGGATGAGTCAATTGCAGCACAGCTCTGCCAAATCCAGTGTAATCTCTGGCTTGCTGGGTGATGGCGTAATGCGTTGTGAACGTGTGTACCAAAGACCGCGTTGTCTACCTGCAGTTGTCCTGGATAGGGAAATGTGCTAGGAAGGCATCTGAAGATGCCTGAGCCCTAGTTGAGTGAGCCTTCACTATCGGTAGAGGCACAACCTGCACCAACTTGTAACAAGTACAGATGCAGATGGTGATCTAATTCAAAATCCTCTGAGAGGACACTGGAAGGCCCTTCATCCTGTCAGCTATTGTGATAATGAGCTGGGTCTATCTGCAGAAGGGCTTGGTGCATTCCAGGTAGAACGCCAGGGCGCATCTGACATTTAGTGTGCAGCTGCCTCTCCTCATTGGTTGTGTGAGGCTTTGGACAGACCATTGGGAGAAAGATATCCTGGTTGACATGGAAGTGCAACACCACCTTTGGCAGGAAGGCCGGATGGGGCTGCAGTTGGACCTTGCCCTTGTAGAATACCATATACAGAGGCTCCGAAGTGAGGGCTTTAATTTTGGGGAGACATCTTGACGAGGTAATAGTTACAAGGAATGCAACTTCCACGACATGTGGGAAAGGAAACAAGAAGCCATAGGCTCAAAGGGTGGGCCAGTGAGGCTGGAGAGGACCAAGTTGAGGTCCGATTGGGGGACTGGGTCTCGGACCAGCGGAAAGTGCCTTTCAAGGCCTTTCAGGAACCTAATCATCATGTCATGCAAGAATACTGATCTACCCTGGATGCAGGGGTGGAAGGCTGATATAGCTGCCAGGTGAACCTTGATCAAAGAGAAGGCGAGGCCCTGGTGCTTTAAGTGAAGCAGATAATCCAGAATGGACAGCAGAGATGACTGAGTTGGGGAGATACTCGGCTCTGTTGCCCAGCATGAGAAACGCTTCCACTTTGCCAGGTAAGTTGCTCTGGTGGAGGGCTTCCTGCTCTCCAAGAGAACCTGACTAGAGAAAGCTTCTTCCTCTGGATTCAGCCACGCAGCATCCAAGCTGTGAGGTGGAGTGAGGTGAGGTTTGGGTGCAGCAACCAATCATGATCCTGTGAGAGCAGGTCCAGGCGGCTGGGAAGTGCCCATGGGGCTGCTACAGCCAGGTCCATGAGCATACCACACAAATGCTGGCGAGGCCATGCTGGGGCAATCATAATGACCTGTGCCTTGTCCCCCTGTATCTTTAGGAGGACTTTGCCGATGAGCGGGATCAGCGGAAAGGCGTACATCAGGTCTCCTGACCAAGACATCGGAGAGTGAGCCTCTGCTGGGGCCTTGCAGGGAGCAGAACTGATGACACTTTCTGTTCTGCCTGGTGGCGAACAGGTCCACTTGGGGAGCTCCCCACTTCTGGAAGAGCATCCTGACAACCTCCAAGTGGAGGGACTAGTCGTGGTGAGAGAAGAAGGATCTGATGAGGCGATCAATTAGCATGTTCCAGCTGCTGGGGAGGTGTGAGCCTTCTAGGTGGATTGCATGTTGGATGCAGAAGTCTCACAGGTGAAGGGCTTCCTGGCAGAGCCGCCGAAAGAGCTCCCCTTACCTGTTGACATAGGACATGGAGGCCGTGTTCTCTGTCAATACCTGCACTACCCGACTGGAAAGGTGGGGAAGGACTACCCTGCAAGCTGGATGGACAGCTCTGAGCTCCCTGATGTTTATGTGAAGCATGAGCTCCTCTCTTGACCAAAGCCCCTGCGTTCGCAGTGTACCGAGATGTGCTCCATATCAGAGGTCACAAGCATCAGATATCAGTGAGACCATGGGTCGTGGGTTCGCAAATGGCACACCTTCCAACACCAGCGCTGGGTCAGACCACCACTGCAGGAAAGTAAGTACCCATGGCAGGATCGTTAGGCACTTGTCCACGTAATGCCTGGCCGGGGAGTAGACTGATGCCAGCCACATCTGGAGGGGGCGCAGTCTGAGTCTCGCGTGCCGAACCACGTAAATGCATGCGGCCACGTGCCCCAATAATTTGAGGTACACCCTGGCGCTAGTGAGTGGGTGAGCCATGACTTTGGCAATCAGATCTGACATTGCCCTGAACCTGGCCTATTCTTTGAACCGGAACCAATGTTGATTTTTGTTGGTTTATCAACAGACCTAGAGCTTGACAAGTGGCTTGCAATGTCTAGATGCTGCACTGGATCTGGACCTTGGAACGTCCCTTGATAAGCCAGTCATTGAGGTATGGATAAATCTGGATACCCCGACATCTGAGGTAGGCCGCCGCCGACATGCACTTCATAAACACCCGTGGCGCTGTTGCTAGGCCAAAGGGGAACACTGCAAATTGGTAGTGGGTGGTCCCAACTACGAAATGTAGTGTCCGTGAAAGAACGATCTGTGAAAGTAAGCGTCTTTCAGGTTGAGGGCAGTGTACCAGTTTCCCAGAGCCAGGGAAGGAATGATGGAGGCCAGAGAGACCATGCAGAACTTCAACTTCTTGAGATGCTTGTTCAGGCTCTGCAGGTCGAGGATGGGATGTAGCCCCTCTTGGCCTTTGGGATAAAAAAATAACAGGAGTAAAATCCTTTCCCCCTTAAGTGCAGAGGGACTTCCTCCACAGCTCCCATTCGCAGAAGGCCTTCACCTCCTGAGCGAGCAGATACTCATGAGGCAGGTCCCTGAAGAGGGACAGGGAGGTGGGGTGGGAGGGAGAGCGGGGTAGAAATAAACTGGAGGGTGTACCCCCCGCTACTGTGTTGAGGACTCACTGGTCCAATGTTATAGAAGCCCAGGCCATGAGGAAGGGAGACAGATGGTTGGAAAAAAGCAGGGGTGCTGGCTGGATCCAGTACACAAGTTGGAAGGTCGCCCTTGAGCGCACCTCAAAATGCCTGCTCATTACCCCGGTGGTTGTGGGTAGAGCTCGAGGGAACTGAGTTGTGCCGGCTGTTGGCCTTGCTGGCACTTGTAGCTACTAGCCTTTCTGTGGAAGGGCTCTGTTCGGGATTGGTCCCCAAACCTGTGGGAGTGCTGCAGTTTGAACCACTTTCTCGCAGGAGCCAGCATGTAAAGGCCCAGCAAGCACAAGGTAGCCCTAGAGTCTTTTAGGCCATGTAATTTGCTGTCTGTTCCGCAAACAGCGCCAACCCATCAAAAGGGAGGTCCTGGATGGGCTGCTGAACCTCCACCAACAGGCCCAATGACTGCAGCCAGCACGCATGCCTCAGGGAAATGGACAAAGCCATGGTCCGGGCCATGGTGTCCGCAGCATCTGAGGCCGCTTGGAGGGCTACCCTGGCCACAGCTCTGCCCTCATCCAGGATAGCCAGGAACTCCTTCCTGGGCTCCTCTGCCAGCGAGTCTGCAAACTTGATCATGGACTGCCAAATGCTAAAGTCGTAGTGACCATGTAGGGTCTGATGGTTGGCCACTCTTAACTGGAGGCTGGCCGTCAAATAAATATTTCTGCCAAAGAAATCGAGCCTCTTTGCCTCTTATTCTTAGGAGTTGATCCCGGTTTGCCACAAGGCTTTTGTCAGCTTTACCACTCCTTTGTGGATGGGTAATGCCACCCTGGAAGGGGCTGCTGCACTCAAAACATCAAACAGGGAGTCGGAGGGTTCCGCCAACTCCTCGGCCTCTAACCCCAGGTTCAAAGCCACCCTCTTAAGAAGCTCCTGGTGGGCTTCTATATTATCCTGGGAGACAGTGTGTGAAGGTCCTGCTATTGCCTCATCAGGTGAAGAGGATGAGGAGGCAGGTAAGGGTGGATCTGCCACCTCCATGGCCTCTGCCAGGGGAGCCCCAGCGGGGGCTAGCTGACTCTGGGGACCTTGGTCTGACTCTGCTTCCGAGTCCAGAGGTGGCTGGGAGACTGTTGCTGACCATTTCTCAGATGTCCTTGAGATTGATTGGTACCCCTGTGATGGCTGGGGAAACCCCTAGGCGTTCCATAGCTGCCAGGGAGTTGGCCACTGACCTTGGGGCCATGCGGGCACTGGTAGTCCTGATGAGAATTTCGATGCCCCCAGTGGGTGGCCCTGGCCTGCTGGTAAATCATTCTCCTCACTCTCTGAGCCAGAGGAGGAAGAGACAAATTTGGGGGACCAGGACGGTGCCAATGCTGCCTGCCCACCCCGATCCCGTCGGCCCTCTCCATGGGTCTCCACCAGTGACCTGTACCAGGAAGACTGCGCCCAGTGCCGCGCCTCTGGTGACTGGCGGTGTATTTGGCGGATCAGCAACCATACCCTGGCTATCGACGCCTCATGCTTTGAGAGCAGTGCCGTTCCATGGATCGGGAGCGAGAGGATCGACATCCCGGCTCACAGGATTGATGCCTTGCCTGCAGGGATCCATACTGGCAAATCGGAGACTGGTGACTGGACTCTGGGGACCAGCATCTGGACTCTCTGGAGTGGTGCCGCAAGCTTGGAGATCAACCACGCTGCTCCAGGGACTGGTGCTGGGACTCCGGGGACTGGCAACACGCCTCCATGGGTCTGTGCCAGACAGCCGGTGAACGACATCGGGATCCCGGGGAATGCTGTCTAGAGTCCGGGGAATGATGTGGGGAACTCTGACAGGTAAGCTGGTGGCGCTGTTCTGGTGGGGCACTCCCTGCGTCGGGGAGCAGTGCCACACCAATGGGGACTGCTGGAAAGGTCCCAGAGCAGGTTTATCCCTTGAACGGGGCACCTAGCTGATCGTCGTGGGCAGCACTGGAAGGGGCAATATGTCCTTAGAGGCCTGCAAGGCCTCCGGCATGGACAGCACTGCCAGGTGCCAACTGCCTCTGCTGCTTTGTGGGATGGCGGGCAGGTCATGAAGGGAGCTCAACAGGTGCTGAAGCCTGGCCACTGTCCAGAGGGGAGCTGCCCCATGCGGGTCTTTGCTCTCCTCCAGCTCGCTCCTTCCCTTTATGGGATGTAGGAGAACGCCCTCTCCCGGGCTTTCTCTGCTTTTTAGCTGGTACAGGGGATGGGGATCCACGCCAGTAAGAGGCCGGTGGCGGCGGCACACTCCACACCGAAGCTGCGGTACTTGGAGCACTGTCCAATCTGGCCAGCTCTGAGGCCGGTGCGAGGACCAACTCCATAAGGAGCGCTCTTAGTTGAATGTCCTGCTCCTTTTTGGTTCAGGGCTTGAAACTCTTACAAGTGCGACACTTGTTGCTCATGTGGGTCACTTAAGACAGCTTTGATGGGGATCACTGACAGGCATAGGTTTTTTGCAGCGGTCGCAAGGCTTAAAGCCCTGGGACTTGGGCATGCCCCGTCCCTAGGCTAAGTCCTGCAGGGGACTAACTATTTCTAACTTATACACTAAGGGAAGTAATACACTACTCAAACTTTCTAACAACTATATACAAGAAAATTCACAACTAGGCACAGTTGAGAAGGAAAGCTTGCTGAGGCAAGGAGATGTTCCAGCACCGTCACTGGTGGTAAGAAGGAACTGAGGGATGGGGAACCGGCGGCGCCCCTTATAACGGTACTATGCACGCCTTTCCAGAAAGCGCCAGAGCTGGTCCCCTATGGATACCACTGGGGGAAAAACTTCTGGCACTGGTGCATGTGACAAGCACACACACCTACAATGGAATGGACATGAGCAAGTACTCAAAGAAGAATAAATAGGTAACCTGTAGAAGATCATTTAGATATTTTTCAAGTTGGGATAAGATGTTATGGACAACAAGAGACATTTTAAAGGGGCCTGGGTTTTCAGAACTTGATGAGCATTCACTTGCTGACAACAAAACAAACAAAAACAGGTCTCTTTAAGGTGTCTCAGATTGGGCACCCAAAAATTGAAGCAGCCCAAATCACTGGTCACTTTTGAAAATATTGGACCTCACTTATTGCACAGATAAAGTATACTTGGTGCCCATGAAAGTGACCAAATAGTGTAAACAGATCAAGAGGTTGTGAAAATGGCAGAGAGTAGCAAAGTTCAAAATAATTAACTATATACTATGTTAATAACTCATAAGAAAGGAACATAAGAACATAAGAAAGGCCGTACCGCGTCAGACCAAAGGTCCATCTAGCCCAGTATTCTGTCTACCGACAGTGGACAATGCCAGGTGCCCCAGAGGGAGTGAACCTAACAGGCAATGATCAAGTGATCTCTCTCCTGCCATCCATCTCCACCCTCTGACAGACAGAGGCTAGGGACACCATTCCTTACCTGTCCTGGTTAATAGCCATTAGCCATGATGGACTTAACCACCATGAATTTATCCAGTTATTTATTTTAACTCTTTAAAATATACTTTTTAAAATAGAGGCATTTCTATTTTGGGCTAATAAAAGCAGTCTTCAATTTCACTTCTGCTTTCTAAAGTAAGAATTACTAGGTCTACATCTCATCAGATATAGTTCTTGTAATCTTCCCGCTTAGAGATTCTAATATAACTATGCTTCTAGTCGACCTACTAAACAAATATAATCATGTGGATAAACTACACAAGGTTACATCATTTCTCTTAATGTATTTATTGGAGGACACCTTGCCTCCTTAACAGCTTGCAAACAGAGAGAAACAATTTTGTAACCTCTTCTGTTCCTCTGTTGTATCATCATCCATTTTGGCAAATTAGATGTTTTACTTCAGCTTGTGCAAGATGTACAAGATGAAATTAGTTTCAAATGCCATTTCACTCACTTTACACTTTCCTTTATGTCATCACCTCTATGTAATTTTGTATTACATAAAGCTAACATATTAATCAGGTAGCCACATGACAGTGGAATCCTATTTGGAAATTGGTTTTAAAATTATTAAATATAAAATCCGTCTGTCATCTGGAACCTAAAAGGTATTAACACAGCATGGAAGCAACATCTTTTGCACTGTATTATATTAGAAGGCATTAGAAGAATTACAAGATTGCTCACCTGCGACCACATTCTGAATATTTACCAATATTTTTTAATATTAAGGCAGCTGTTAATCGGATGTGTTTAGTTATTGGTCCCTCTTTTTCATCCTAAAAATAAAGAAAATCATATTAAAAACAAATCAGTCAACCATTAATTTCAAATACACAATCTAAATGCTCCTTACTGTGAAATCTCTGAAGACAAGGTTTCTTGATCCCCTTCTTAGTGCCATGAGGGCAGCACTAGGATGATTCACAATAGCCTTCTGTGCTCTAGGAGTAGAGGTGCTACCCCCTGCAGTTGGCTGCCTACATTGATAAAGAAAAGATATAGGTATAAAGCATTATGTGCTGCTTTCTAGCACATTTATATTTATCAAGACAGTTACTCTTGCTAGGTTTTTATTTTTAACCTCTTTGGAGTTCACAGGTAAAGGAGTTCTCAGTGCTCAACACTCATGTCATTTGCCTTTTGGCTCAACAGGGGAAACCCATGGCTCACAAGTGCCACAGGATTAGTTAGGTGAAGGTGAGAAAATATACCTTTCTCAGACCTTTCTCAGAGAACCACTGTATTTCACAGATGACATTTGTAAAGGAAAAGTAGCTTTCTAACTAATCAACACTAGTACACTTCAGAACAGGCTAGCTTTCTGATGACTGTTTGAAGGTATGCGTTATCAGCCAAGATTTAAAATGAATGGGGATGGCGGCTACCCAAATGCCATTTAAAACAGTAAACCCTGTGTCCAGCACAGCTCAGTTATCCCTTCTAGTACACCTCTCCACAGGTGAAGGATCCGTCGAGAAGACAGAAGAACAGTTTATGGACTAGCATGGAGTCATTGGGGATATTTTTGAAAGGGGAAGGTGGGAATGGATGTGAGGAGCTTGGGGGTACAGAGCTGAAAGTCTCCCTATTTTTCCACTGCAAAGCTCAGACTTCTCCCCCTCCCATCCCACTGTTCCCTGCACTGCTACATCATCGCAGCATCTCTCCTCACTGCTCTGACCACCTCATGTTCCTCATCACTGCTCAGTCATGCTCACTGCACTGCTTTAACCACCTACTCCTTGCCCCCTGCTGCTCTGAGCCCCCCATGTGCACACCGGCTCCACACTCCTCCTTGTCATTCCATGTCTCTGGAAAGCTTGGAGGAGCCCTGGGTGGTGGTGGTGGGGGCTATGAGGAGCACATGTGCCAGCTGGAGGCAGGAAGGGGCATGACAGTGGATATGTAGAGTCTGTCCTTCCCCAAATCTGGGGCTAGTCAGTGTATGGGGAAGGATCTCTACACATCCCTCTGCAGCACAAGAGGGTCAGAGAGGTATGAAGTGGCCCATTCATGTCAATGAGATATTTTCAGCTGAATAAGAACACCCAGAGATGCAGACAGCCTGAAATAATAGGTCTGAGAGGTGTGAATTGCTCCATTCAACTCAGTAGGTGTTTCCACCCCACCCCCAAGGTCTCAGAGCTTCTGGGTCTGTGAAATGCATGCTCTGAGAATGCCTGTTTTCAGCTCCTAACTATGATCTCAGTGCTCTGCATTGTGCCATGCACCAAACATGCCCTTTCTCAGTTCCTCATTCCACTCTCTGCACTATATGCCTGTGCCATGCATTGAACATGCTCATTCCCAGCTCCCCATCTGGTCTCAGCACTGTAGGGGAATGTTTTAAGCAGGGAGACAAGAAAGAGAGTCTGTGGGAGCACTACTAAAGCCCTTCACATCCTCACTGCACAGCTCAGACCCCTCCTTTCCTCCTTACACCCTCCTGCACTGCTCTGACCACCTATTTTCCTTTAGAAACATCAGCCTTAAAGGAAGGGTAGACCTGGGGAAGGTGGAGATTTCTAGGTTCCTGCCCTGGTTGGGGAGCAGAGGAGGAAAGGGGAGGCCAGGAGCCCCCTCTCTTGGCCTTAGGAAGAATTGTGTGGGGGTGCTTATAGGGGACCAGAAAGGGCACAGATGGCTTCACTTCCCACCAAGACAATACTGGAGGGGAAGGTGCCCTACTTTCCCTCCTTACAGTCCTGCTCAGTGAGCACTTCCGAGCTTCCAGACAGCAGAGGTCTCTTCGAAGGCAATGAGTTTTCAAAAAACGATGTTTAAACAATTCCTTGCAATAATGTGGGCCATTATCTTGGGGCATGCTGGCTCCTTTGTAGCTGTGCCAGAGCACAACTATAAGGCAAAAGGGGCAGAGGCCCTAACGCTGCACTCTCCCAACCTCCACATCTCCTGCACAGCTCCAACACATACACACTCACATTCCTCCTCACTGCTTTGACCCCCCAATATTCCCTTGCTTTGCCCCCCCCAAAATTATAAGAATCTGGAAATGTTTGAGCAGCTCATATTAGGGGGGCTGTGTATCAGGATCCCCTGAACTAAATGACATGGGTTTCCTTTGATCACACTCAGTTTCATGGTTCATTACGTATTCATTACCCTAACTTCTTCCTAAAGTAGTTTATCTTTCCTCTGTTTAATTAATACTATTTTCTTTGACAACAGTCTGATGTAAACGCAGAAACTGTCTGTAAATTTGAGCTTTTTTCAATTATTGCTCTAACTCAGCAATTCTGGTCTCAGAGAAAAACTTCCAGAACAAGCCCCTACAGAATGCAGGCAGAGAGTAAGGAATATGCACAACAGACATTCTCTGACAGTTGCAAGGATAGGGCTTGAACTCGGTGCATGGGTACTATATAGATTCCATGACCAAAATACATCTTTGAGCCACCAATTACTGTGACAACAGACTGCCTGGAAACCCTTTGACTGTTAACAAAGCTATAATTTTGCTACACATGTGCACCTCATTATCTTTGACTTGAGCAACTGACACATTCAACTACAATCCTGAAGGTCATAGGTTTGATTCTTGATCAATCTCGTACTGAAAAGCCACCTCCAACTCACCCAGCGACAAAATGGGTACGTGATCCATAAGGGTAGAGCAGTTAAATATGGTTGGACATGATGCTGGCCACATCACTCTCTAGTCGTCGTGTATCGCTGTCTACGAAACTGACATGACTTAACCACACGAAGAGCCAACTCGAACAGCCACTGGCTCAGGGGAACTTTGACTTTTAACTGACATACCAAATTGGAGTTCCTAACTGAACCTGAAATGCTCCAAAAGGGCATTGAGTGCAGTAACTATGATAAATCTGGAGCAGTTTGGGGAGGGTCAGATGATTTTGTAAAATGCTGGGTTTTTAGGGGGCTTTATGTTGACAACTTTTTGCTCCAAAGATCCCATATTTGGACAAAGCAACAGAGAGTCCTGTGGCACTTTTACGACTAACAGAAGTATTGGAGCATAAGCTTTCGTGGGTGAATGCCCACTTCATCAGACGCAAGGAATGGAAATGTCCAGAGGCAGGTATAAATCAGTATGGAGATAACGAGGTTAGTTCAATCAGTTATTCCACAAGGCATAGCAAATTTTGAGATAATCCATGTCAGAATGTGGATTTTCGAGCATTTAGAATTGTAGTCTTTTAAACAGTAAGTAACTCTCAACCTTAACTACATCAGAGCTGCTGATCCACTATAATCAAAAAGATAATGTTGGTTGGCTGCGAGAGAACTTGGAGAGTATAGTGAGGATAGCGTTTGTCTCCATTACTGAAGATGGGCGCTTACCTTTAATCAATGACTCTTAACGTTTAGGGGCACAGGACCCTCAATTGCTCTTGGAACATCAATGTGGCTTTTTCACCTATGTTTTACATGACCAATATGACTTTTTCTCTCAGATGTCACAATCACTCATTTCTCTTGCCTATTTTATATTTATATTTTATGCATCACTGCATATTGGATTACTGTATTTTGCTCCATCTAGAACAATACCTGATAAATCAAATTATAAATATACAACCTTCTTCCAGTGATTTCTGACTCTATTTTCTCTATCAGTAACGAGGATCATGTCTCTTACTTATTGGAAGGTTTCTGATTTCCTGCTTGTCCGTGTTCATCTTGTTTTAATCCTGCAAGTAGAGCATCTCTGGAGCAGTGCTTATCCTGTTTAGGAAAAGGAAAAAAATGTACCTGAAGACTTTTCAATGAAATTCCACATTTTACTTTACAAAAGAATAGTGAGAAAATATGTACCTGTAAGTGGGTAATGAAGGAAAACCTCTGCCGCTGGAAAGGTTCACAACCCTCCCATAAGCACTGCCCTGGATAGACGTCTTTTCCTCCATGTTCAGTTGCTGCATGATAAAAAACTTGTGATGGTGTTTGAAACCACCTAAAAAGTATAAAAGTAAAAAATGCTGTAATTGCTTTTGCTTGGTTAATGTTAAAGTAGCAATACCACCTTTGATCCAATACTGGCTAACACTTTTGTTCTTATGAACAGACATACGCATTACATACTGAAAATGTATGTAATTTCCATATGTAACTATGACAATTTCCAAGAGTGTGTGTACATGTCCATTATCCCTAAACACCAATAAAGAGCAATTTGATTTGGCTGAATCCAATTATTTAAAATTTTAAGCATTATTTTTCCTTTTGATGCGTTGATCCCAATGGCTTTAACGTGGACTACTTGTTTAAACTCTCTGTACATCCAAACAGATTACTGTACTAAGCTGTCAAGCACCTTGTATTACAGATGTGGTTGTCTTTCATATATTCTCCTTCCTGGATTCTTTCTGACCAGCCAGCACTTGTACTGAGAACATTTAAAATGTGACTAGCAAGCAGAAATATGAAATCATTGATCCCGCAGTCTTCTATGTAATATAACAATATCTGTTAACAATGTTAGAACAATAGGTCAGGGTAAAAACTGTTTTTCAGTAACTCTCCTGTTACAACTTGTTTGTCTGAAACTTGGTTTAGAAGTTTTCAGCATACAATCAATTTTATTTGTTTTGTTAAAACAGCTATAAAAATCTTTTAGCTATTTTAAATTATAGGTTTGAAAGTAGATATTGTCCTGCATGTACATTAAATAATAAATGGTAAACAACTGCCATTCACATTATATTAACTCTTTGTTTATAAGCTTTTCAATAGTTCAGTATGCATATCTGCAATCTTGTCAAGCTGACTTATTGCAGTCAATTACAATATTTAAAAGCTTTGCCTGCTGATTCAAATTAGACTGTGCTCAAATAATGGGACACCATCTGGGTTTATCATGCAGACTTATTTAAAAATGGATTGCTGTGAATATTTACCATCAATGAAGATTAACATTGGTTTTACAATTAACTAAAATATACACATATGCCCCCAAATTAAGTAGTTGTTTAACTTAGGCATGTGAGTAGTGCCAGAGTATAAACGCATTAAATAGTAAAGATTCTCGTTGAAGATATGAAGTTATAAGGACTGGGCCCTTTTTAGGATAGAAAGAATCTTTGAGGCCTATTAGTTCTCATTCAGTTCCATGATATTTTTTTCCTTAGTCCGATTTTTTAATTTTAGAGTACCGTATATACTCGTTCATAAGCCGAATATTTTTGGTAAAAAAGTGACGCATCAAAGAGCAGGGGTCAGCTTATAAACGGGTCTACATCAAAATTTGATGATTTTAAACTCTATGGCAGGGTCGGCAACCTATGGTACGCATGCCAAAGGCGGCACTCAAGCTGATTTACTGTGGCACGCTGCTGCCAGCCTGGGGTCCCAGCCACCGGCCCAGCTCAGCCCGCCGCCGGCCTGGACGGACAGAACCCCGGGCCGGCAGCAGGCTGAGTGGGGCCGGCGGATAGAACCCCAGACCGGCAGCGGGTTGAGTGGCTCAGCTCGCCGCCAGCCCCGTCAGCCCACTGCCAGCCTAGATTGATGGAACCTCGGGCCAGCAGCCGGGACCCTGGCTAGCAGGAGCTGGTGGCCGGAACCCCAGACCAGCCCGCTGCCAGCCCGGGGTCCCAGCTGCCGGTCTGCTCAGCCTGCTGCCAGTCTGGGGTTCCATCCGCCAGCCTCTGTAAATGTAAAATGTTTTATTGGCACATGAAACCTTAAATTACTGCGAATAAATGAAGACTTGGCACACCATTTCTGAAAGGTTGCCGAGCCCTGCTCTATGGAATCATTGAATTGAATATCTAATACATTGTCGTTTTGTTTACCTGGAGCGTCTGCAGGCACGGAGCCCCTCAGCTCCCTGTGGCCGCGGTTCGCCGTTCCCAGCCAATGGGAGCTGCGGGAAGTGGCGCGCCTCCCATTGGCTGGGAACGGCGAACCCAGCCACAAGGAGCTGAGGGGCTCCATACCTGAAGATGCTCCAAGTAAACAAAACGTCCCGACCCGCCAGCGGCTTATCCTGATGGGCCAAGAGCCAAAGTTTTCCAACCCCTGAAATATAGGGTCAGCTTATGAAAGGGTCATACAGTTTTTGCTATTTTTACCTATCCATTTTGGCGGGTTGGCTTATAAACAAATGGGCTAATGAACGAGTATATATGAATAAGTTTATACATAAACAAAATGAAATTATAAAAAAAATATTCAAATAGTATTACTGGTCTGAAAACAAAAGGGAGGAAATTTGGTGGTATGATAGAAACTACTATTCTTAACATCTTTGTATAATAGGGATCTCAAAACAGCCTTGTAACATAACTGTTACATATACTTTAACTCAATCATTTTATGCCATTTTATAAGAGGGAAAATATTAAAACTTGGGCAATGCAACTGATTTGAGATACCACTACTTACCACAAGGGGGCATTTTAATGTTTTCTGCAGAAATTTACACCTGACTCAGAAAAAACAAGCTATAAAAACAATCCACATAGTATAAAGAGAGAGACTGATTTATTTCAGTTTTGGAATAAGTAAGCTTTCCATTAAAATAATGTTAGATAAGCTTACCAGAAGGGTTCACAAAGAGCAAGTACCACATAGGGATTGTGTTCCTCTTTAACAAAAAAAAAATATATATATATATATATATATATATATATATTGATCATGATGATGATAGGGTGACCAGATAGCAAGTGTGAAAAATCGGGACAAGGGGTAGGGGGGCAATAGGAGCCCATATAAAAAAAAGCCCCAAATATCGGGACTGTCCCTATAAAATAGGGACATCTGGTCACCCTAGATGATGATGAATTGTATTGTGGTAGTACCTAAAAGGCTCAACTCAGGGACTGGCGGGCTCATTGTTATATGTGTGAACAGCATCTACTACATAGAATTTTTTCCTGCCTCTAATAATGTAATCCAATATAGCCATAGCTGAAGACTACGTACTGAGCACTGAAACATGTCTTAACTGACAATTAAAGGGACCAACAAAAATATGTTGCAAAGTAGAGATGGGCCTTTAAAGAAAGAACAAAGGGACACTTTGGGGATACTTTAAAGTGGTTGTTTAAGACAGGGGATGCCTGTTGTGTAGGTTTCATTGACATTCAGTTTTTTCTTCTTAGGCAAGATTAAACTGTTAATTAAACATTAATTTTAACTGCTTTTCTAAAATCCAATAGAAAGCAAGAATTTTTTTTAACTGTAGGCATATTGTATTAACATATACAATACGGCAAAGTAAATGTTGCTATTTGCAGTGCTGTAATTAAAGGGTATCCCACTACTTGCACTATAATGTCTAGTATGGTATAGTCTGTTTCATAACATACTTGTAAACGTTCTCCCAGATGAAAACACAGGCATGGCATATATCGGAACAGTGGTGCTGGAACAATTTGTATAGTGGGGGTGCTGTCAGCCACTGAACCAAACTGTAAACCCTGCATATAATGGAAACCACTTCAAGCCGGGGGTGTGCCAGCATCCCTAGTTCCAGCACCTATGCCTGCGAGTTACTTTTTAAGAGGGAATGGGAGGGGCAGGGGAAGAGATTTCATGTAATATGGGGTACCCATTTATAGGGAAAAACGGTTACCTACCTTCTGTAACAGTTGTTCTTCGAGATGTGTTGTTCACATCCATTACATATTGGGTGTGCGCGTGCCGCGTGCACGGACGTCGGAAACTTTTTCCCTCAGCAGCTCCCGTCGGGCCGGCAGGACCCCCCCAGCCAGAGCGGCGCCCCGCTCTAGCATATATATATATCCCTGAGGGCCCGACCCTCCCTCGGTTCCTTTTTGCCGGTGACTCTGATAGAGGGGAAGGAGGGTGGGAAGTGTAATGGACGTGAACAACACATCTCGAAAAACAACAGTTACAAAAGGTAGGTAACCATTTTTTCTTCTTCAAGTGATTGTTCACGTCCATTACACATTAGGTGACTCACAAGCTTACCATTGGAGGAGGGTAGGAGTCAAGGAACAATTGACTGAAGCACAGCCCTGCCTACCACCGCGTCCTCTCTGGTCTAGTGATGGATTGCGTAATGGGCTGTGAACGTATGTACCGACGACCAGGTGGCCGCTTTACAGATTTCCTGCGCCAAGAAAGCCGCCGAGGACGCCTGGGCCCTAGTTGAATGAGCCCTGATCGCCGGGGCTGATACGTCGGCGAGCTCATAGCATGTGCGGATGCAAAGCACAATCCAGGCTGACAAGCGTTGAGCCGAGATAGGCTGGCCTTTCATTCTCTTCGCAATGGCAATGAACAGTTGTGTCGACTTGCGGAATGGCCTGGTCCGTTCCAGATAGAAAGTCAAGGCTCTACAGACATCGAGGGTATGCAGGCTGCGGTGGCTTGGGTCCGTATGGGGCTTAGGGAAGAACATGGGTAAACAAACGTCCTGCCCCATATGAAATTGCGTGACCACCTTAGGAAGGCATTTGGGGTGCGGCCTCAGTTGCACCTTATTCTTATAAAAAACTGTATATGGGGGATCCGAAGTGAGGGCTCTCAATTCCGATACCCTCCTAGCCGAAGTGATGGCCACTAGAAACGCTACCTTCCATGAGAGGTGCATGAGGGAGCAAGAGGCTAGGGGTTCAAAGGGCGGTCTCATGTGTTTAGTTAGGACCAGGTTAAGGTTCCATGCAGGGACCGGCGGGCGCGAGTAGGGAAACACCCTCTCCAGCCCCTTGAGGAATCGAACTACTGTGGGGTTGGAGAATACCGAACCCCCCAACTCTCCCGGGTGGAACGTTGATATGGCAACCAGATGCACTTTAATTGAGGCGGGGGCGAGCCCTTGATGCTTGAGGTGCAGCAAGTAGTCCAGTATTGATGGGATGGAGGCCCGGAGAGGCACCAGAGGGAGAATCTCTTCCATTTGGCAAGGTAGGTCGCTCTTGTGGAGGGCTTCCTACTACCAAGAAGAATTTGCTGGACCTGGTGGGAGCACCTATGCTCCGTATCGTTTAGCCAGAGAGATACCACGCCATGAGGTGTAGCGACGGTAGGTTCAGGTGGAGTAGGGGACCCCGGTCCTGCGTGACAAGGTCGCGATGGAGGGGTAGGGTAAAAGGGGCGGTCAATGACAGTTCCAGCAGGGTCGTGAACCAATGCTGGCGTGGCCACGCCGGTGCGATGCGGATGACTGTCGCCTTGTCCCTGCAGGTCTTGAGCAGGACCCTGTGGATGAGTGGGAATGGTGGGAAGGCATACCTCAGGCTCCCGCCCCACTGAATCGCAAAGGCATCTGCCAATGAGCCTGGGCTTTGGTTCTGGAATGAACAAAACTGAGGGCATTGGCTGTTGTCCTTGGTGGCGAAGAGATCCACCTGGGGAAACCCCCACATCTGGAAGATTGAATGCAGGACGTCCTTTCTCAGCGTCCATTCGTGCATGTGGTACGACCTGCTCAGGCGGTCTGCTAACCCGTTTTAGACCCCTGGGAGATACGCTGCCAGTAGTTAGACTGAATGGGCTATACAGAAGTCCCATAGGAGGAGCGCCTCGTGACAGAGGGGAGAGGATCGGGACCCGCCCTGCTTGTTTATGTAGAACATGGCAGTAGTGTTGTCTGTCAGAACTGACACACTGTGGCCTTCTATGGTAGCATGAAAGGTCTGGCAGGCGAGGCGAACTGCCCTTAACTCCTTCAGATTGATGTGGAGCAACCTTTCTTCCCTGGACCATAAGCCCTGGGTCCGTAGGTCCCCTAGGTGCGCCCCCCAGCCCAGGTCTGACGCATCTGTCACTAACGTCAGGGTGGGTTGTGGTGTGGCGAAAGGGACCCCTTCGCAAACTTGTTGCTGATCGAGCCACCAGCGGAGGGAGTTCGACACCCTAGTTTGTCACTACTAGGTCCAAAGGGTCTCTGTTGGGGCGATACGTTTGGGCTAGCCACAGCTGTAACGGTCTGAGTTTTAGGCGGGCATGTCTGACTACGTGTGTGCAAGCTGCCATGTGCCCCAGGAGTTGCATACAGCATCTGGCTGTGGTCATGGGAAACTGTTGGATGGAGCTTACAACCTTTTGGATGGCCAGGAACCAGGAAACTGGAAGACTTGCCCGTGCCACCACCAAATCCAGGACTGCTCCTATGAAATCCAGTCTCTGAGTGGGGATCAGTGAGGACTTGGGTACATTGAACAGTAGGCCGAGCTTGCGGAACACCCGTAACGCCAGTGCCACGTGGGAGCGGACCTCGTCCTCTGACCTGCCCGCGAGGAGCCAGTCGTCTAAGTACGGGTATACCCACATCTTCCTTTTTCGAAGAAAGGCTGCCACCAGGGACATGCATTTCGTGAACACTCGCGGGGCCGTTGCTAGGCCGAAGGGTAAGACCGTAAATTGGAAATGGTGTTGGTTGATGGTGAAACGCAGGAACCGCCGGTGGGCAGGGTGGATGGTGATGTGAAAGTACACATCTTTCATATCGAGGGCAGCATACCAATCCCCCGGATCCAGGGACGGGATAATAGCGCCAAGGGAGACCATACAAAAACGTGCCTTGACCAAAAATTTGTTTAGTTTGCGGAGGTCCAAAATAGGACGGAGGCCCCCTTTTGCTTTGGGAATAAGGAAATATCTGGAGTAAAACCCTTTCCCTCTTAGGTCCGGAGGGACCTCTTCCATTGCTCCTACTTTGAGCAGGGCCTGCACCTCCTGCATAAGGAGTTGCTCGTGAGAGGGGTCCCTGAAGAGGGACGGGGATGGGAGGTGGGAGGGAGGGCGCAAGGAGAACTGAAGGGTGTATCCCACCTCCACCGTGCAAAGGACCCAGCGGTCCGATGTTATACTGGACCAAGCACGGTAGAAATGGCACAAGCGGTCCCTGAAACATAGGGGAGGATCTGGTATAAGGGTCGGTACGCTGTCCTCGATCGCAGCTTCAAAACCCTTGCTTATTTCCCGGCTGCGGCTTGCCTTGGCCTTGGCTTTGGCCCTGGTTAGGCGTGTTGTTTCGTCTATGCCTGTTGTCCCTGCCCCTTCTGCGGTACGGTTCCTGTCTAGGACGAGGGTGGTACTGCCTCTGCGGTGGTTGGAGCTTAAAGGGTTTCCTCCGAGTCACTGGGGTGTGCATTCCCAACGACTTGAGGGTTGCTCTAGAGTCTTTGAGGCTATGTAATCTGGCATCCGTCTGGTCTGAGAACAAGCCTGACCCCTCGAACGGGAGGTCTTGCAAGGTGTTTTGCACCTCTAGGGGAAGGCCGGAAGCCTGTAGCCATGCTGAGCGCCTCATCACCACTCCTGACGCGATTGTCCTGGCAGCTGCGACCACGGAGTCAAGCGAGGCCTGCAGAGAGGTTTTGGCTACTGCCTTCCCTTCGTCCACTAAGGCAGTGAACTCGGGTTGTGAACCCTGGGGCAGGGAGTCCTTAAACTTGGAGACTGATGCCCAAGAATTGAAATTGTGCCTGTTCAGAATCGCTTGTTGGTTAGCGATCCTCAACTGGAAGCCCCCGGATGAGTAGACCTTCCTACCAAATAGGTCCTAGCGCTTTACCTCCTTGGCCTTGGGGGTCGGGGCTTGCTGGCCATGCTGCTCTCGTTCGTTGACCGCCGAGACGACCAGCGAACAGGGTGTTGGGTGAGAAAAGAGGAAGTCAAACCCTTTGGAGGGGGCGAAGTACTTCCTCTCTACGCCTTTCGCAGTTGGTGCACTGGAGACCGGTGTTTGCCATACTGTCTTATAGTTAGATTGTACTGTTTTTATGAGCGGGAGTGCGATCCTGGAGGGGCCTTCCGGGCTTAGGATGTCAAACATGGGGTCCTCCTGTTCTACCGTCTCCTCCACCTGCAACCCCAGATTGAGGGCTACTCGGCGGAGCAGTTCCTGGTGCGCCCGATGGTCAATCGGGGGAGGGCCGGACACTGTCGTGCCCGCCACGGCTTCATCTGGTGAGGAGGAAGAGGTTAGGGCTTTCTGAGCGTCGTCCTCTTCCTGCAACTCCTCACCAACTGGGCGCTCCTCTGGGGTCTGCCGTATCTGAGACGGTGCCGGGCTCGGTGCTGAGTCGGCTCTTTCTCGCTCGGGTGGTCTGGAGACCGTGGCCTCCTTGCGAGAGGAGGGGCGCCCCTGCGGGGAGCGGGACCAGTGCCCCGAGGGGCCAGATCTCGAGGTCTTGGACGAGGGGCCTTGCTGGTGGTAGACCCAAGGGGTCCAGAATGGCCATTGTCCTGGCTGGCCCCACTGTGGGTGCCAAGCAGCTTCGTGTTCCCTACTGGCCGGTGCCCTGTGGATAAATCTGCTGGACTGGCCCGAGTCTGCCTCCGAAACCACAGACTGTGACCTGGATGGCCACGGTGGTGCCGTGGGATGGTGCCGATCCGTGGTTGGAGAGTAGTACCTCCATGACCTGGACCTGGACCGGTACCGACGACCTCGGGACCGAGAACGACTGCGAGTGGTTGGTCTTGGGGATTGCGTGGCTGACACGTCCTGGTGCCTACTCGAGTAGGGCTGCTGGGTTGGTGCTGGGCGCTTATTCGGGCCCGACGGCTGTGCGGCCCTCTTGCGCCGAGGATAGCCGGGAGTCCACCGAGGCGGAGCTCAACCGGGATCGGCACCATGAATGGTGCCGAGATGGTGACTGTGATGGGCGCACCGTTGCCGGCTTGCCTCTGGATGGCAGTCTTAGCGGATTATCCTTGGCCTGGAGGGGGCCCTCAGCGGACAATACGATGAGGTCCTTTGCCGCCTCAAACGTGTCCGGGGTGGAGGGCTGTTCCAAAAGCTCCTCCAGCCCTTCCTCCTCACTCGATGCACCTCTCCCGGGGCTCGACACGCCTTTCGGCGCCGGAGCCACTGGCACCGGGATCTGCCCTGGGGCCGCCACGCCCTTAGGTGCACTCGAGGTCTTCGTGAGCGCTGCCCTCTTATGTGGGGAGCGTCCTCGGGCCTTGGGTTGGCCCTTCGATTTTGCCAGCGAAGATGACCGGTGCCGGGGGCGGTCCTGCTGTGCCGTAGGCTTCGGGTGCCCCGCCGTGCCGGATCACGAACCGATGCCAGGGCACTCCGCACTGAAGTTGACGGTGCCGCAGCCTGCTGTGCCAAAGTGGAGGGCTGTAATGCAGCCTCCATGAGCAGCTGCTTAAGGCGAAAGTCTCTCTCTTTCTTAGTCCTGGGCTTGAAGGCCTTACAGATCTTGCAGCGCTCTTTTTGGTGTGCTTCCCCCAGGCAACGGAGACACGAGTCGTGGGGATCACTTATCGGCATAGGCTTGCGGCACGTGGCACAAGCCTTGAAGCCTTGGGCGTGCGGCATGCCCCGCCGCCCAGGGCCGGTGTCGGGATTGACCAAACACCTAACGCAAATGAGTTTAACTACTACTAAAGAACTGATAACTGCTACGGTTAACACTAGCTACTAAAGAACTGATAACTGCTAAGAGTAACAACTAACGCTAAGGGACACTCTCAAGCGAGAGACCGAGTTGTTCCAACGACGTCACGGGCGGTAAGAAGGAACTGAGGGAGGGTCGGGCCCGCAGGGATATATATACGCTAGAGCGGGGTGCTGCTATGGCTGGGGGGGAGGGTCCCTGCCGGCCCGACGGGAGCTGCTGAGGGAAAAAGTTTCCGACGTCCGTGCACGCGGCGCACGTACACCTAATGTGTAATGGATGTGAACAATCACTCGAAGAAGAAACTCTGTTATGGCAAAATTCCACCTATTGTTAAATGTCATGAAAGTCCCAAATTTCTACAATATATTTATACAAACTTTCATTCTCCTGCAAAACTTCACTTTCCTTATAAAAGGCCAAATTCTCATACCCTTTACACATGCTGAAAAGTACCTTACTCTTTCAGCAGCTCTATTAAAATCAATGGAGAGCTATTTTTAGAGTAAAGTGTTACTCAATATGAGTAAAATATGTTGTCTAGAATAGATAAAGACTGTTTTATTAAATCATGTTAGCTAACACATTTTAATCACCATATTTTAGAATTGCAGTGTAGACAGGAAAGTTATATTTTAATATGTGTCAATTGAGATGAACTATCACCTCAACCAGATTTTAAAACTCAGTAATGCAGCTAACTCACATGCTTTAAAAAAACAAAAACAAAATTTAATCTAGATGTACCTAAGAGTAACAGAATCTGCCCAAATTAAATTCCTGAATCCTACAGAGACACTGAATGAGTTACTCTGTGAAAAACAACAAAGAGTCCTGTAAAAAGCAACAGAGTCCTGTGGCACCTTTAAGACTAACAGGTGTATTGGAGCATAAGCTTTCATGGGTGAATATCCACTTCGTCAGACGCCTGGACTCTCTGTTGCTTTTTACAGATCCAGACTAACACGGCTACCCCTCTGATACTTCACTACTCTGTGAAGGGGCTTGAAGCAAATGATTCACTAGTGACTACAGATGAACTGCAGCCTAGCTTACCTGCACTCATCTCAATATCTGCAAACTCATGGACACTAGATTGACTGATGTTGGATCCAGTGAGTACATATTTGTAGCTAGTATGTAGACCCAACTGTACAGCTGCTAGTCTCCCCACCCCCACACAGGTGCTAGTCTGCCAGAGAGAGAATTTATTTCACCCAGAGAAGTTTTTCTCACTTATAAACTGGGTTCCTTGTGCTAACTCCCTATAATACAGCAATTATCCTCTAGATAGGTGTCAAATTCCACATTCCAAAGGGATTATCATCTTCCCCCTCCCACTCTGCTCTTGCTGAGGGAAGGGGAGAAGAAAAAACTTTGCCACTAAACTGAGGAGGAGGAGATAAAGGAGGAATTTCTGGCTCCATGTCTTGCTGCAGTTGGCTCATAGCAGGGTGTGACAATACAGACTTTCAGACTCAAACAGCAGATTGCGCCTACAATATCAAGGGATGGAGAGAGCTCCTTCCACCACCATCAAGGTAAAGTGGGAGGCATGGAGGCTCCATATGCAACTACAACTGTGTCATAAGATCTAGTTACAATATGGACATTCCTTGCCATGGCTGAAATGGATTTATCTCTGTAGTTCGGCCAGAATCTAAATGTATTTAACTATGTCCCCACAGGTTGTAGTAGGGTTTGAGACATGGCTATGTTCTGCCTATGCTATGTAAATAGAACAATTTTAACTGTTGTGAAGATCCACACTCTAATAGGGTCCCCTAACACTACTTTATTTGAAGTGTTGATAAGACCTAAAAGAAATCCTGACTGACTTTTTTGTTGAGGGAGGAAAAGTACTTTACTATAACAGGGCTCCACTATATTACACCAAATCTAGAACAGAATTAAACTACCGAATAACAACAACATTAGTGGCAGGATTTATCTTATGCAGAAATAAAAAAATTATTTAGAATCATGACTAAAAAGACAGGGTAACATCTATTCCTTAAACAACATAATACAAACAAAGTTGCTGAGAATGGTGTCAACAGAGGAATTTTGCCTCAACTCTTATTTCCTCATTTCTCCCGGGCTTTGTTTAGCTTTTTACCCCTTTGTTAGATTATTATAATGGCCTGACAGGTACTGGAGTTTCTTTAATATACCTCTCTCCCCAATTTAGGTCGCTGTTGTTTTTAATATAAAACAATTCAAAAGCAGCTACTCATCTCTTTCCCACCGGTGGAAACTAAGCTGCTCACAATTAACAACAGTACTTGCAGACAGCTGAACTTCAAAGGGAAAAGCAACATTTCTGCTGCAGACTGACTGCTTCACAGTACAGTGGGAAGCTTTAAAGATTTAGGCTCTGTCTACACTGCCACTTTCAATGCTAAAACTTTTGTCGTTCAGGGGTGTGAAAAAACAGTTTTAGCGCTGAAAAGTGCCAGTATAGACAACACTACCATCGCTCGTTCAGGGTGTTGTTGTTTTTTAAATCGCTGGCATGTCTACACTGCCCACATCACACTGCTGCCGTGCTGTAATGTGGGTAGTGTAGACATACCTTTATTTTCACTTCCGATGCTAAATCAGAACTCTTTGGGGGCAGGGACAGTCACTTATTATGGGGCCCACCCTGATTGTGACCTTTAGGCACTACCACAGCATACATGTTAAACACTACTACCACTAAATAATATTTAAATAGTCCCTGTTTAGTATTGTAAGTTAAACTACAGAGGACTTCTGAAATGTTATTGAGCCCAGCAGCCAAGTTAGTAGGAAGGGAAAGAAACATATTACAATCTTCAGGCTGACAGTCTTATACAAAAATATTTTTAAGGATTTAATTTTTCAGATATTTTCATTTATGTTCCATGTGAATTAAAGGAACACACCCAAAGAAACAGGTACAAATGATGACACCAAAATTCACCTCTTGTTATATCTTATTGCTTAATTAAATGTCACCAAACACCCCACAAAAAAAGAGTGTACTAATATTTGAAGGGGAAAAATTGCTAAGAGAAGTGAATGAGACCAATCAATGGCTAATGATCAGTTTACAAGAATCTTCTTGTTTCTATACTTGCAATCCAGTAAAACAGCTAAGTTAATACCAGTATTTTTATAATAAACTTCACTTCTAGAAAGTTTTAACTATTGTACTAGACAAAGATGGAACACACCGCAAAATATTTTTCAAGTATATTAGAAGCAGGAAGCCTGTAGGAGATATCATATATCTGCTGACTACCAGGTTGCTGAATAATTAAATAAGGAGAATGAAGACATGGCAGAGATGCTAAATGATCACTTTGCATCACTTTTCATTACAGAGGATTTTGAGGAAATACCTACCTAAATGCTTTTCACATAATGAAGATGAAGATGAGGTACTGTCTGAGACTGAGGTGTCAAAAGAGAAGGTGGAGGAACAAATGGATAAATTACAAGAGCAACATGTCACAAGGACTAGAGACTATTAATCCAAAAGCTCTGAAGGGATTTAGGAATCAAGTGGCTGGACTGCAAACAAATATATACAATTTATCTTTAAAATAAGCAACTCTAACTGAGGACTGCTGGGTAGCAAATGTTTGTACCCCATCTTTGAAAGAGATGTTAAGAAGTAAACTTGGGAAGTAGAAGCTAGTAAACCTTACTTCAGTATCTGGAAAATACATTGAAACAACAATTAAAAAACAGAATTATAACAACATCTAGATAGAACATTAGGTACCTCACAGTAACTGTGGTTCAGAGATGTATGGTCCATAAAGATTCCACTTTTGGTGCACATGTGCCTCATGCATGCAAGATCAGATACTTTTCAATGAAGTGTCCATTGGGCTGTACCTGTGTCTCAAGTACCCTTTCACTCCCCGTAGCCAAGGGCATGAACAGTGTGTTGGCTACAACCTGTACTTATGTTTTTGCCAATAAGAATCCACTAAGAGCAGGACTCTGAGTGGACAACACATCTCAGAGAAAGACAATTACAGTCACCATCACATTGTCAGGTTCACAATGCTCAAGTTCCAAAAGGCCCATGCTGAGGCTATCAAGATGACCAGACCTACATCCTGTGTCAGTTTCCTCAAGACCCTGGGTAACACTAGAAAGGCATACATCAGACCAGGAGCCCATTGGATGAGAAATGGATCTGAGAGGGAACATGGGCTTGCTCCTCCCCTGAGACATGTTTCAAATAGGTCCACTAGCAGGAATCTCCACCAGGAATGAGGTTCTGAAGAAGTCTCTACTAGGAGGTCCACAAGTGTGTTTTTCAGGCCAGAGAGGTATAGTGCTATCAGACTAAAGTGATGACAGATGCACCAGTCCCAGAGAAGTACATCTTCCTGGCAGAGGGGATAGGTTCTGGCTCCCCCATGCCTGTTGATGGAGTGCATTGTTGGAGTGTTATCTGTCAGCATGTGTATCATCAACCTTGGATGAGAGACAGGAAAGCCCTGCATGCCAGTCAGACAGCGCTGAGTTCCAGAACATTTATGTGTAGGGTGGACTCCTGTGGAAACCACTTTCCTTAATCTTCAGGTGGTTGAGATGTTCTCACCACTCCTGAAAGGATGCATGCATAATTAGAGTCTTTGTTGATAGAGGCACTGAAAAAGGTGCTGTGCTGAACAGCGTGAGTTGGATTCATCAACCAATCTAATGAGGACAGTGTTTCTCGAGGAATTGTGGCCGCCTGGTACATACTTTGTCTGTTTGGTAGATACAGTGATTTTAACCACCCTTGCATGGGCCGAAGGTGAAGGTTAGCATACTGGGCCACATACATGAATGCCAACATATGCCCCAAGAGTGAGGTGGGTCCTTACCAGTATGCTGGGATGAGTCTAAAGTTGGTTGAAGAGGATGAACGTAGTCTGAAACCTCTGTTGAGGCAGGTACATTCTTCTGCAACCTAGAATCCAACAGTGACCTGATAAAGTGTGTGCTCTGAGTCTGGGTCGAAGTGGATTTTTCTCTGTTGACCTGAATTCCGAGCATGGCAAAGGTATTTAGTGTCTTTTGAAGTGAGTCAGTCACTTACTGGGGGGGAGGGAGAGAGAGAGAGGATTTCCCCCATACCAGCTAGTCATCTAAGTAGGGATATGCCTGGATTACTTGTCTTCTCAGACGGGCAGCCACCACACCTAGGACTCTGTACAGCCTCTGGACGAGGTGCAAGAACGTAAAATGTCCACCAGCCTGTGGTATTTGTAAAGCTTCTGCCACCCTCTGTGCCAGATCCTGGAACAGTTTAAAGTCAGCTGCCATAGATGGCGGAGGGGGCATCACTGTCTCATCTGGAGATGACGACGAGAAGTGGGCTTGAGAAGTAACTTCCTCCTCAACTTCGGCCTCCAGTTCCTCCCTGGCCTGCTCTGGGGGTTCAGAAGTCCTCGAGGTAGCAACTGAGGAAGGTGCCTCCTCAGCTGCTGGTAGGTCACACTAGAGGGAAGGGGGGCCTGTTGTCTTTCAGCCTGCCAGAGATCTGCATATGGCCACTGCAATGGGAAGGAACCCGGTGGTTGGTATCATGGCTGACCAAACCAGGGAGGCTGTGGATCAGGAGCACGACATGCCTGATGTCAATAGTGAAACTGGGCAGGTGAGAAGAGCAGCAGGAAACCACGTCCTTTTGCTCACTTTCTGACCCTGACGATGAAAAGGGAAGTTGTTGGCAAATCAAGAGCTCTGGATTAACCCAGTGCCGGGGCCCTGATAATGAGCAGAAGAAAGTCCGGGGCATCAGACACCAAAAGATCCATTGCACACCATGAGTCTGGAGGTGCAGAAGGCATCAGTACTGGTGGTGGTTGTCAGTGCTGAGATGCCTGTACAATGGTGTTGGAGATGTGGACCTGACAGCAAGTCCCGTTGGTGCCTGGTGTACCACAGGCGGTACTGATGTCGATGTTTGTACCAACAGAGCCTTCCCCGGGGTGTACCTTATGTTTTTTGCACCCCAACGTTACCAATAATTCCTTGTCTGTGCCCATTGGGTCCTTAGGCAACCCGACTTGCTCAGTCAGTCCGGTACCATGCGTGCCAGGGGTACCAGATTTAGACAGCTTCGATGCCATCGGTACCGATGATGCTGAACAAGTCGGAGATCATTTTCAGCTTGATCGGACTCGCTATGGGGACTCACGGACCTTTTCTTAGAGGCCTTGGCTCATGGGCATATCCCTGGGCTCTCCTCCTTTGAAGTAGACGGTTGTGGTGAGGGCTCCCACTGAGACTCAGGAAGTTGAAGGGCTTACTCCATGATTAGGAGTTTGAGCCTCAGTTCTCTGTCTTTCCTGGATCTGGGTTTCAGTTGCTAACACAAGCTACACTTCTATGGAATGTGTTTCTCTCCCAGGGCGTGAACGCACTGCGAGTGTCCACCAGTCACTGGGATAGATTCCTTTAACTGAGGCACTTTTTGAAGCCAGAAAGCCAAGTATCTTCTGTCCAGGGGGGTCCCCCTTCTCAGGAGGTTGGTGAAAGACAAAGTCCTTTACTTTTTGGGGGGAGGAGGAGAGGGGTGCAATGGCCAAAATAAAATGTTAACAAAAGTAAAGAAAGAAAAGAGGTTACAAGGGAGACTAAAAATTAGTAATTCTAAAAGAGTTAGTGATCCACGAATGGACAGTTATAATTCTCTCTAGCCAAGGGTGGTTGAGAAGGAACTGAGGAGGGTTTGCCCATGCACAGTGGCTAGCCTCATGGCACGCGAGGAGCAGCACATGCACGGGTTGAATGGACACTGCTACCAAAGTTCTCTGCTCAGCAGTGCAGGAACGCAGACACATCTACAGTGGAGCACCCATAGGGACTCTAATTGAAGAATATTACCCTATAAAAAGATTAAAATTCCATATAAATTCCCTCAGCTGTAATGTAGTTCTTAGTTCTCTTCATCTTATCTCCAAGAATATATAGTGGAAACAGAGAGGTGAAAATGATTAAAGGCATGGAAAGACTTCTGTATGAAGAGAACTGAAAAAGATGGGAACTCTTTAGTTTAGGAAGAAAATTAGTAAGAAGGAATATAATAAAGGTACATAAAATGATGGTGCAGAGAAGGTAGATCAGGTGCTTCCATTTCGCCTCTATTGTAAAACAAGAACAAGGGAACACTGAAGCTGAAAGGCAACAACTTTAAAACTGAAAAAGGAAATAATTTTCCACAGTGCAAAGCTAACCTGAGGAACTCACTGCCACAAGATATCACTAAGGCCAAGAACTTAGAATAGTCACTAAGGTGTCAATCTTGCATACATCTGCGCACATGCTTAACTTTATGCACGAGTCTGGTCCTATTGAAATTAATGAGACTGCTCATGTATGTATTT
This sequence comes from Chrysemys picta bellii, assembly GCF_011386835.1. Taxonomy (NCBI): domain Eukaryota; kingdom Metazoa; phylum Chordata; order Testudines; family Emydidae; genus Chrysemys; species Chrysemys picta. The sequence continues at coordinate 58,000,001 of NC_088791.1, read as the reverse complement.
GCAGGATTGGGACCTTATAAAGATAATGAGAATACACAGAGTCTGATTAGACAGGACAAAAAAAATTAGAAGAGCTATAAATCCTCATGCTTCAGTGCGTAAGAACTGCTAACCACTGTTGGCAGGTTCTGACATAAGTGTCCCTTAGAGTTTCTTGCCCCTTTCTTTGAAGCATTTGGTACTGGCCACTTCCAGAAACAAGATACTGGACTGGATGGAACAACCAGTCTAGTTTATATAAAGATTCTTATGATTCTTTGTAAAATTGTGTTCAAAGCTGAGACAGCACAAATCTGTAAGAAATAAAATTTCTCTCCAAGTTATTTTAAGTATTTCGAAGTTATATCAGCATTTAATGGTTTGAATTGTCCTTTTAACCCCAAATATATTAGGTTTAAAAGAAATAAAAGTTGGCAAGATTATAACATTTTTCATGATTTTTTAAAAAAGAATTAAAATGCTGAGTTAACTCAGTAAAGTGGCTACCAAAGACAAAGTAGCAACATTTCATAATGATTTTACAACATATTTTAAAATACACTTTATAGCAGCAGTTATAATCTATTTGATAAATGTACCTTTAAACTACCATCTAAATGCTTATTTACAAAATAGGTCATTATGGGTACATCAGGTAAAGAAGAGTCACCTTCCAAAGAATTCTCAAATTTAGTACAGTATCATTTACAGATACACATGCTGGAGTTATGATTTTTGTTGCATGGGAACGAAGAGTAGATCCACTGCTTAATTAACAAAGACTTGTCTCAAGATGTTGGTTAAGCTTTTGTGCATAACATTTCCTCATGTGAATGTAGGTTCTTTTTCAACCTAATCCTTAACCTAAGTAGCAGGATGAATCAACTTCCAAAAAGGCAGAAGGGAAGGGTCATTGTGTAATTATAGGTATAGCTATAAAAGGCTATAAAAGGCAACTATATTCATAGGGAAGTAACTTTCCTTTCCATAAAGATAAAATATTCTCCAAGAATCTACACTCAAGAGATAAAAATGCTAGTGGACTCTAATGGTCTGATTGAAAAAGGCAAATGCAATCCTAGGATACATTAGGTGAGGTATAAGATAGGGACATATTGAAGCTGTTGTACAAGGCACTGCTAAGATCTCATTTGGAATACAATGTATAATTCAGGTCACCCATGGTCAAGAAAGATTAATTTAAATTCGAACAGGTGCAGAGAAGAGCTACTAGAATGATCAGGGGAAGGGTGGGCTTATCTTATAAGAGGAGACTGGAAGGGCTTCACTTGTTCAGAAAAAAAAAAAAAAGAAGGCTAAGAGGGGATATGATTGCTCTCTATAAAACACATTACGGGAGGGTGAAGAGCTGTATATGCTCAAGGACAATGTTGGCACAAGAACAGGTATATAAACTGGCCATGAACAAATTCAGGCTGGAAATTAGGAGGTTTCTAATCATCATAGGGGTGAGATTCTAGAACAGCCTCCCAATAGGAGTTCTGGGAGCAAACTATTTAATTAGTTATGAGAGAGAGCGAGACAACTTTATGAGTGCAATTGTATGAAGGGGTTGCTTGTGATAATAGGGGGCAAGGTTCAGCAGCAATGGGGCCCAATTCTAGTTTACATCTTATGTTCCTAAAGTTCATGCTTCAGGATTTCAGCTGGCCACCAATAGGGGTAAGGAAGGGATCCCTCCCACCCCCCACTAGTGTATTCTGGAAGATTTAAAAAAAAAAAAAAAAACTCCTTCCGCTGAAGCATCAGGGATGGCCACAACTGGAGATGGGACATTAGGGGCTGGTCCACACTGGGGCGGGGGATTGATCTAGGAAACACAACTTCAGCTACGAGCATAGCGTAGCTAAAGTCGACGTTTCCTAGATCGAACTAAGTTTACTTACTGTGGGTCCACGTAGCGCAGGCAAGCTCCCCCGTCGACAGCGCTTCCTCCTCTTGGCGAGCAGGAGTTCCGCAGTCGACGGGGGAGCGCTTCTGGGATCGATTTATTCTGGGATCCCAGAAGATCAATCTCTACCCGCCGAATTGGGCAGGTAGTGTGGACCTAGCCTAGGTTGGGTGGACTAGGGCACTAAGGTGGCACAGAATATTCTCTCTCTCAGATGCTCGGCTGATTGGTTCTTGCTCATATGCTCAGGGTCTACCTGATCAACACATGTGGGATCAGGAAGGAATTTTTCCCCAGGTCAGAGTGGCAGTGACCTTGGGTTTTTTTTCACCTTCCTCTGCAGAACATGGGTGGAGATCACTTGCCAGGATTATGGTATATTTCATTTAATAATTTCCTTGCCATTGCAGGGTCCCAAGCACTGGTGGTCTCTTCAGTTCTCTGCCTGTGGCACATAATAGTCTAATCTTCCATGGGATGTAATATTTTGATTTCATTTTGGCTGTTGAGTTTAGTGTGCAGGTGCTGGTATCCTGGGATATGCAGGAGGTCAGACTAGATGATCTAGTGTTCCCTTCTACCCTTAAACTCTATGACTCTGATTCTCTTCACTGCATTACACATGCTGCTTGTTTTCCAGAAATCATTTAACTTTAGTGTGTGGAGGGGGGCACAGAGAATGTGGCTGTGCCTTCACTGCTAAAAGAAGTGTGTTTTTACAATGAGACAGCTAACTAAAGATAGTTAATGATGCAAAATTCTAGTGCAGGGGTAGACAAACTGAGGTTCATGAGCCATAAGCAGCTCTTTTACAGTTAAAGTGAGGCTCGCAGAGTCCTCCATGTCCCCCCATTCTCCACCTACTAGACTGGGGTGTGTGCACCCAGGGCTTCTACCCCACTCTTGCTGAAGCCCTGAGCACTGGCAGGCACCTCCCATGGGACTGAAGCCCTGAGCCCCACCACCCTGTCGCAGGGTAGAACCCCCAAGCAGGTGCGCCCTGCTCTCAAACTTCTGAAGATTATCATATGTGGCTCGGAGGATCAGTAAGTTTGGCCATTCATGTTCTAGTGAAAACAATGCACTTATAGTTTTTACCTCAGTGTAGCTAGTCAAGGTCAACACTACACTCTACCTGAGGTTTCCTCATCTAACCACATCAACATGAAAACTATCAGTACAATCTCTCCATGAGGATTTTACGCTAAGAGAGTAATCTCACTCTAGCTACCTGAAAGTAAAAACAGGATTCTTTTATCAGTGAAGATATATCCAGAGAATGAGAAACACACTATCTCAGTATTTGGCTGTTGTTGGCACTTGGCAGACATCACAAAAGACAATCTAGCACTAGTGCAGTCTATCTTCTCACCAAATGGAGAAATTCTAGGGTTTAAATACAGTTTGCCTTTCTCTATAGTAAGAGCTAAGTTGTGTAACATTGTGTTTGTTAACACTTTTTCCTAACATGATGCATTTTTCCAGTGTAAACAAGACCTAAAATGCTTGCTATACTACGCTTCCTTTTTAATTTAACTTTGTTTGGTCAGAAAAGAAATGTCAACTATGGCACAAAATTAATTTTCCATAAACGTATGTACAAACAAGACTTTGTTCACATAAACGTTCATGAAGTGTGAATATAAAAGGGGTGAAGATGTGGCAAATAAAAATTCAATTTCTAATCCACCAAAATGATCATGAATGATTTCCCCCAGTATTTAGCCAGCTCACATTGACAAATCTAGAAGGAATTCAAAGTAGTTTTTCTGCAGCTTACGAGGAGACAATTATTTAGTCTATATTAGATGGTAAATTTATTTCAGTTAACATAATAAACCAGTCAGTGAAATCCTGTCAAGTAGTAAAGCAGTACTTAGAACACATTTCTCTAATACACAAAATGGTTTTCTGTCTAAGCTCTCAGGAGCAAAATTCACTGAGATGATCGGAAATAGTAAAACCTGCTCCATCTCTGACCAATTGGTTAAACAAACTAACACAATCTTATTGTCTGGACTAGTTATGAGCTATTAAAGATACCTTTCCTTGCTTCTTTACATTGTATAAAGATGGCCTCTGATGTTTGTGGGTTTTTTTTTTTTTTTTAATATCTGCCTTTTTTTAAAAAAATCATTAGAATGATAAAGACTGAATTTTCCTAATTTTTGTTGGGACACAGTTTGAAGGACTGGAGAAGAACAGTGAAATACAATAGGTGGAACCTACACTACAGATTTTTCATCCCTGAATTGGAGAATGGAAAGAGATGTTGAATCTTATTCAGACGGAAACGCTGCAATTTTTGCAACATTCGAAGCTTTAACAGACTACCACAGTCTGTCCTTATTTACTTTCATTGGCAACCACAATGAAGCCAATGGGGTTGCAAGGATGTAACAGAGCAGAAGTTGGCCCAAAGCATTTCTCACTAACAGAACAGCAGTGGGAATGTTAAATCAATTATGATATTCTAACAAAGAAAGGGAAGCCTAGAAAGGAAAGAGGCAAGCAAATCTCAGCAGTAGAAAGTTACAGAGTCTGAGTTAAGCACATAGGGAGACAGACACTATATGGTATTAAAAGTTTTCCTCAACTCAACATTTAAAACAATTTAAAGCAGTTCTGCTGAAAATTAGAACCAAAGATTTTGATCCTCAGCTGAGATGCCTGTCATGTTTAACAAGACTTCTGTTTTTCAAGAAAGCTAGAAAATAACCTCGCCTCTTCTTTTTGGACTTCATTGCAAGAGTCTTGCATTCAGTCAGCAGCCCAATGAAAGGTATACAATTAACCTATCAAAACAATACGAAGGCTTTAATAGCCCATAACTAGTCCAAACAGTGTTAGTTTGTTTAACCAATTGGTCAGAGATACAGCAGGTTTTATTATACAGTAGTGACACTATGCAGAGCCATCTCAAAGAACTCCAATTAAAGTAAGTAACTGAGTTCTTTGAGATGGCTCTGCATAGTCACACTTCTGGGTACTGTGCCGCCTTGTGGTGCCTTACAGTAGAACCTACTCCCAGCAGTTTCCGTTAGAGCACTCTCCGGCCCTCAGCCCCCCCCACCCCTCCCCAGCATCTCAAAATGTCCCAGGAGTGAGGCTATATAAGGAGCAGAGAATCCTCTATCACTTGCAATGCCAGAGAACAGTAAATGATTAGCACTCTGACAAAAGAGGGGAAGGTAGGTAGGAAGTGCGACTATGCAGAGCCATCTCAAATAACTTGGTTACAAGTAAGTAACCTTTGTTTCATCTTCGAACGGCTCTGCATATTCCCACTTATGGAATAAACCGATAGGCAGTGCTGAAAATAACCTGGAGGCGGGGACAGAGTCCTAACTGAATAAAGGCTGCAACTCCTCTCTACCAAATCCAGCATCTCTCCTAGAGGTCAAGTCTAAAGCATAATGCTTATAGAAAGTATGAACAGAACTCCAGATAGCAGCTCAGCTAATCTCCACAGAACGGACTTGTTTAAGAAAAGCAAAAGAAGTTGCCATGGCTCTAATGATATGTGGTCATATTGTCCCACGTATTAGAGTCTGTGCCAAGGAATAATGTTCAATAATACATTGCTTAATCCATCTTGAAATGATCTGAAAAGAAAGGCCATATCCCATGCAACTTTCAGCACAAGAAACAAAATAAAAACAAGCAGGATGATTTATGAAAACTTTTAGTTATGTCTAAATAATAAGCCAGGGCCCTCCTTACACCTAAAGTAGGCAAAGCCAATTCATTCTTATTAGAATGTGATCGGGGGGGGGGGAGGGGAGCAGCAACTTGATGGACTGGTTGACATGAAAATCAGAAACCATCTTTGTCAAAAACCTGGGATCAAGCCAACGAACAACCTTATCTTTATGGAGAATCAGCGATAAGAGCATTCTGTTCACTCATCTTTCTGGCAGATGTTATAGCAACAATTAAAGCCATTTTAATAGATAAAATAATGTGAAGAACACTCAGCAAAAGGGTGGCTTCATCAGCCTGGCTAGAACCAAACTGAAATGCCAAGAAGGGACAGGCTCTCTCAACTGAGGGTACATATTAGACACGCCCTTCATAAACATCTTAGTAGTATTATGTACAAACAATGATCTACCATCAATTAAAGTATGATAGGCAGAAATGGCTGCCAAATGAATCCTTAATGATGAATTACATAACCCTTCAGATTTTAAAAACATCAAATATTACAGAACACAGAGTATGGATGCTGAAGCAGAAGAACTGCCCTTGCCAGTCATCTAAGTCACAAATCTGGGCCACTTTGACCGGTAACATTGTCTGGTTCACTGCTTGCTAGTATTAATCAGCCTATTGTCTAACAGCCAAGAAACAAGACTACTGAAGATCAGATAGACTCAAAGTCCATCAGATGGAGACACTGTAGGTCCAGATGAAGAATCCTCCCTTCCTGCTGAGACAACAGATCTGGTGACCGAGGAAGATGCATGAAGACTCCACCAAACAGATGGAGGAGATCGATCTACTATTGCTGGCACAGCAAAGCTGAGATAATGAGAATCATCCTCTTTCTATCCTGATGTATTTTCCTTACCACTTGGTGGATCAATGGAACAGGGAAAAAGCAAAACATCTGACAGAGATTGGCTTTCCCTGCCATCTCTGGAGCAGAAGAGGTGACACTTCTTGTTGAACCTTCTTGCAAACAGGTCCACATCTGGTTGACCCCATCCAACAAATATGTCATGAGCCAACTGGTTCTTCAGAGACCACTCATACATCTGAGACAGTGTCTGCCGAGATGGTCTGCAGTCACACTACACTGCTCTCTCTTGCCAAATGCAGGGCCACTGGAAACACACTGTGGAGGATGCAACAATCCTATAACCTTATTGCTTCTGCACAAAAAGGAGAAGAGTGAGAACTCCTCTGCTTGTTGACATAACACATTGCAGAAGTACTGCCCATTACTAATTGTACCACTGTTCCCTGCACACAAAAAGTAAAGATCTGAGGGCTAAATTAATGGCTTTCAACTCCAAGACATTGATTTGCAGAAACTTCTCCTGATGAGACAATGTCCTCGAAGAGCCAGATGATTCAGATATCAGAATGTCTCTGAAGACATTCGTATTAATTAACCACCACTCCAAGGAAAGTAAGGTGTTTGGAGGTATAATGACCCACAAGTACAAACTGTCCCGACTTGAACATAAATGTGAGACATCCAGTGCTGTAGAGGCCTCATTCTCAGATGGGCAAAAGGAGTCACATATGTAGTTGTCACATGAGACCCAGAAAAAAAAGATTATTTTTCGAGTTGGATACTCCTGAGCATTGCAAATACACTGCCTCAAACTCAGAAACCAGTCCTCTAGTCCAAAGGCCCTCCCCCTTGCACCAGTATAGAACCTATTAACAGAATTTTCTGAGTCCGGCATAGATTTGATTTTGCGGTATTAATGAGAAGACCCAGGTCCAAGAATAGTTTGGTTGCAACAGCAATATTGCTTAACAGGTCCTTCTACACAGTGGCCTTCTATAGCCAATCGTTCAAATAAACGTAAGCAAAAATATCTTGCCTTCTCAGATGAGCCGCTACCACAGAGAAGCATTTTGTAAATATTCAGGGTGCTGTTGAGTGGACAAATGGCAGTACTTTGTATCGGAAATGGCATCCTGCCACCACACATTCAAGGTTTTTGCTATGAGTGAGACTTACTGAAATGTGAAAATATGCATACTTTAAATTGAGAGTCATGAACAAATCTAAAAGGAAAGGTAAGGGATTATGGAGGCAGAGGTTAACATATGTATCCAAAATTTCCAAATGTACACCTCGACCCCGATATAAGGCGACCTCGATATAACATGAATTCGGATATAACGCGGTAAAGCAGTGCTCCGGGGGCCGGGCCGCGCACTCCGGCGGATCAAAGCAAGTTCGATATAATGCGGTTTTATCTATAACGCAGTAAGATTTTTTGGCTTCCAAGGACAGCGTTATATCGGGGTAGAGGTGTTCTTGTTCAGGTTCCTTAAATTCAAGACTACATGAACCCCTCCAACCATCTTTCTTCTGTACCAGAAAATACTGTGAATAAACCCCCTAACCTCTGAGATGTTCTGGCACGTTTCGACTGCCCGTCAGAAGCAATTATTTATTTCTGAAAGAAGAATATCTTTGTGAAACTGGTCCCTGAAAAGGGAGAGGCGAGTGGAATTGTTAGGGGGTAGTTTCTCAAATTGTATGTCACAACCTTTTTATATAATTTCTAGAATCCATTGGTCCAATGTAACTCATCTCCAAGTGCCGATAAAAATGAGCTAGCCTGTCTCCAAACAAAAGGGTAGAAAGATCCTGACTGAATGGTTCTTGACTCTTGAACGTCCCCATCAAATCTGCAGTCTGGTGTTTTGCGACAAGGATATCACAGAGATGGCAGGCTGTTTGGATTTAGACTACAACTTAAAATGCCTTCTCTTATGATGACTGATATGAAGGCGGCTGTGGTAACTTTGGTGCTTTTGAATAGCCAAAAAATAAGAGGACTGGGAGTAAAACTCTCTTAGGTAATGAAAGGAAGGAGTAGGAGGTCTCTTGGACCCTGGATCCCAAAACGACCCTGATCCAGAGGGTCTGGCCTCAATGGCCTCCTTAAGCGGCAGGATCTGTAGACAAGTCTGCCTATCCTTGCAGGTCCTGGGCATAAAGATCCAACAGATGGAACGGGCAGAAGGAGAGTTGCCTTCTCCCAGGCACCTGAGGCACATGGTCGTCTGACACTGGGAAGACATCTGGGCATGATGCACATCATTTAAAACCTGACTTCTTCTTCAGCTTTGGTTCTGCTATAACCCTGACCTACAAAACAAAACAAACAAACTACACTAAGCTAACTAACTAACCCCAATAAACAAACATCAAGGAGAAAAGACTCTGGATCCAAAGATACTGGAGTGGTTCACTTCTGTCCAGGCATGTGGTTGGAAGGAACTGGGGTGGTAAAGGGTGCTCAGTCCCTTATATATCCTTGCTCTCAGGACTTTGGGAGATGCCAAGAGGAGGGGTTGGGGTTATGAGAGTGCTCTAACAGACACTGCTGGGAGCAAGGTTCTACCATAAGGCACCACAAGATGACACAGTACCCGTAAGTGTAAAGATACAGAGCCACTCAAAGTAGTAGTATCGGTTACATCTTCCAAATGCACTTTAGAGGACCTTTGAAAACTGCAGGACCACACCCGAAAACTCATAATAAAAACCACAGACACAAGAGAAAGATCTGTTCAATAAAATAATAAATCAAATATAACCTAACACTAAATATATAGACAGACTATTTTTTAGAAAATGTAGCAAAACATAAAAAACATATATTTAAACAAAGTAGACACTAAATGTCAATTTTAACAGTGAAAAGCTACCAGAATGAAGATGATGTTTGAGAAACAAATTTGTGGATGTATGGCTCCTGCAAACACCATCGTAAAAAAAGGAACAAAGGATTACTCATCAAAGCATACTGTACTTGTAGTATATGCAACCCAGACTGAATAGCAGAGCTTTTTTAAAAAAGAAAGTCTTTGCTAATCAAGTAATTAATAAGGATCCTGGATGCCATTCATTCAAGATCATATCAGTAGAGGAGCATGGCTCCATAGATACATTTATTGTTAGGGGGAAAAAAAGAGAAGACATTTCTAAGATAGTTTGAATTCATCTTTATATAATGGTCCATAATATTATCTTACATTTATATAGTACCTGTCATTCTAAAGGATCTCAAAGGCCTTCAAAAGCTTTTTAAGTACAGGAATTATATCACCTACCAATGAAACACAGTCACCTCTGAGGTGGAAACATGGCAGTTATTTAACTGCACATAAGAACAAAGTACTATTCAGAGGACTGATCCAAAACCCATTTGATGTCTTTCCATTGATTTCAATGGGTTTTGATCATGTCTTAGAGAAGAAAATTAAGAATACCACATCAAAGAAGAGCTTTGGATAAGTTCAAAAGCTTGTCTCTTCCACCAACAGAAGCTGATCCAATATAAGATATTATCTCATCCACCTTGTCTTGCTAATATCAAAGTAAAGTCACCATGGAAATTTTTGGTAGACAGTAACTATCTTTCAGTATTCCTCCATATCAAATTCATATGCTTCATCTTCACCTTCAGAGTTATCCCAATTCCACCTGCTAACGTCTCATCCCTAGTTGCATGATACTCCCCTGAGCATACCCTACACTCTGACAAATCAGTTCTGCTCCTTTGATGCTCCCTTTGTCTCCTCCTAAGTGTGCTCTCACACTTTTGCTCATGACACTGCCAGTTACTTCACAACCCCATGTTATGCAATCTCTCTTCTTTCCTTCCAAGTCACCATTACATTTTGCTATTATCTTTCAATCACTAGCCTTCACCCGTATTTACTCCAGACATTGACCTAAATCTGATATAATATTTTAAAATGAACTCTCAAGAAGCATGTGTAGCAATATGCTTATGATCTTACACTTCTATAATGCTCATCCAAGCATGCCCTTCTTCCTCATTCTTGTTTTTTTTTTTTTAAAACCATTCCTTGCTGTGTTGTCTATTTCAGAGTGTAAGTAACTTGAGTCAGAGATTTGTCTCATTTAATTGCTTGTGAATCCCCATAGTACTAAATTAATAAATTAATCATAATCCAAACAGGAGTTTGGCTAGGACATAAAAGGTACACACTCCTTGCAAAACTGGAAATATGAGAAAGGAACACATTTCATGTTTCAAAGCTAGCTGTATAACAAGAAAATAGTAACTGTTCCTATATTTGTAATGCAGAAAAATTAGGGAATATAGTTATTGTGACTTACATAACTACATACAAATATTTTAGTCTTAACTGAAGTAATTTTAGATTAAAAGCAATTTTTAAATATTTAATAATATAAAATTTTAATATTTTCTTCTCTTATCAGATACTGATACCGTGTAGAGATACTTCAGGAAAGAGAACAGATAGTACTTTCAGGGATCACATTCCAAATAAGAGCTTCTGCAATATGTTAGTAAATTGTTGTTAAATAAAAGAGCTATTTACTTTTTACAAGATTGCCACAGACACATGAAGTTCTGTCCAGGTTTTTTCACTTGCTCGCCATGTTGACTTGGTGCTGGGTATGAAGAAGGCTGCAAATTGATCTGCTGGCCCTGTACTTGCATTGTTGGTACCGGTGTCACAGGTGTGCTCTGTAGAAAAGTTTCAAACACAAAGGGTTAAAACAACATACTAGAAGATAAAAACACACACTTTCCAGTTTATTCTGTTGCTTTTTATATTACACTTTATTAACAATGAAGTTTTAGATTTTAACTCACTGAATTTTGAGTAAGTGGTAACATATGTAATAGTGAAACTAGAGGAAAATATTATTTGATAACCCTTGAATTATGTTTTGTACAAATTCTTCTGATATCTTAATTGCTGTAATTTAAACACAAATTCAAATACTGAATTATGAATCAGAGGAACACAATATTTGGTTACTTCTGCAGCATCTACATGCACATTAACAATAACTATACAGGAGTAGTGAAGTCTCATATTATTAATTATTTGAGAGTGTAGTTTAAAGTATGAGTTACACAATTTTTGGACACTTGTCACATACTTTAGACCTTTTCTGTTCTGCTTACAAGGAATGTTATTCACTAAATCAATACACCTAGAACACCTAAACTGAACCCTTTCACAGAGGATTCAATGCACTATCTTTACAAGTCAGTAAGTAGATAGGTAAAATGAGGCATCAAAAGTTACTACAGTACCACTTTTGAAAATCTCACCCACTCATTCACTTTCTCTCTCTCAAATGTAAAATATCCCAGTGTGATTTTGTTAGTGTATGGAGAACTAAAGGACTTTCTCATGGAATCCACACGAGCAAAGATTCTTTAAGTTCCTGTAAAAAAATTAGCTTATGTACCGTTATAGAGAATGCTAGAAGCCTTGCATTTCTGACCAGCCATAACACATAACAATGTGCTTTATGGAGGAAGTAAAACCATTTCAGTATGGAAATCCACCCTCCGCTCCCTTCCCCCCCCCCCCCCTCCCATGTTTCAAGGGACTGTTTTTAAAAATGAGTAAAAATAATCTTTTTTCCCTTTACAGGTCACTTTTAAAAAACTCAGTATGAGCCTTTTTGGTTCTTTATGATATAAAAAGAAAGGCTGAAATGTGGATTCCCCTGCCCGCAAAAAAAAAGTATGTTTCCCCCCCTGTATGTTGCTTAAAGCTGAAATACAAGTCTTTCCCATGCTATTTTTCCTACAAGTCTCTGGACAACTGGAGTACTAGTAAGATGATGACACCAAAGATATTAGAGCCACTGAACAACAGAAATTCAACAATTTATTTGTTTAATTTAAGGCTAAAAGAGCTCATGATACATAACTATGACCTTCAATGAGAACTCTTCAAAAAATAAAAACTTGACACTCCTAATTTTCCTAAGGCTAAAAACCAAAAACATCAGTGTGTATAAAAGGACCAAATAAACCCACTTTTCAGGCTTCCCTTTATACACAGAATCACAGAATCATATAAATGGAGGTCTCTTCCAGTCCTAAAGAAGTCATCAATTCCAGCCTCCTGTGCTGTGGCAGGCCCACCTAAACTAGAACATCCCTGACAGCCTGTTTTTAAAATCCTTCAATGACAGGGATGCCACAGTCTCCCTTGGAAGCCTATTTCCAGAGCTTAACTACCTGTATAGTTAGAAAGTTTCCCCCACTATCAACCTACATCTTCTATGGGGCATATTAAGCCCATTACTTATTGTCCAACCTTCAGTGGACCTGGAGAACAATTGATCACATCCTCTTTGTAACAGCCCTTAACATATTTGAAAACTGTTACCAGGATCCCCTCCCAGTCTTCCTTTCTCAAGACTAAAGACACTCAGTTTTTTTAATCTTTCGCCATAGGTCAGGTTTTCTACAACATTCATCATTTTTGTTGCTTTCCTCTGGACTCTCTCCAGTTTGTCCACATCTTTCCTAAAGTGTGATGCTCAGAATTGGACACAGTACTCCAGCTGAGGCCTGCTGAATGCTGAGCAGAGCAAGACATTTACTGCATGTGACTTACATACAACACTCCTGTTCATACACTCCATAATGATATTAGCCTTTTTGGCAGCTGTATCACATTGCTGAGTCATATTCATAACCCCCAGATCCTTTTCAGCAATACCACCACCTAGCCAGTTATTCCCCATTTTGTAGTTGTGCATTTGATTTTTCACAAGTGAAGTATTCTGCATTGTCTTTATTAAATTTCATCTTGTTGATTTCAGACCAATTCTCCAATTTGTCAAAATCATTTTGAATTTTAATCCTGCCCTCCAAAGTGCTTGCAACCCCCTCCAGCTTGGTGTCATCTACAACATTTACAAACACACTCTCCACTCCATTAGCCAAGTTATTAATGCAAATATTGAACAGTACCAGACTCAAGACTGACCTCTGCGGGACTCCACATTTGACAGCAAACTACTGATAATTACCCCAGGTACGGTCTTTCAACCTCTTGCGCGCTCACCTTATAATCATTTCATTTACACCACATTTCCTTAGTTTGCTTATGAGAATGTCATGTGGGACTGTGTCAAAAGCCTTACTAAAATCAAGATATATCACATCTTCTGTTTCCCCTCATCCACTAGGCCAGTAATCCAGTCAAAGAAGGAAATTAGGTTGGTTTGACATGATCTGTCCTTGCCAAATCCATGCTGGCTATTCTTTATAACCCTATTATCCTCCGGGTACTTACAAACTGATTGTTTAATAATTTGTTCCAGTATTTTTCTAGGTATCAAAGTTAGGCTGGCTGGTCTATAATACCCCGGATCCTTTATGTTCCCCCTTTATAAAGATAGGTACTATGTTTTTCTTCTCTAGTCTTTTGGGATCTCACCTGTCCTCCAGGAGTTCTCAAAGATAATTACTAATGGTTCAAGATTGCTTCTGCTAGTTCCTTAAATACCCAAGGATGAATTTCATCAAGCCCTGACAACCTGAATAAATCTAACTGATCTAAATATTCTTTAGCCTGTTCTTTCCCTATTTTGGCTTGCATTCCTTCTGCATTGTTGTTAATATTACTTGTGTTGAGTATCTGGACAGCATTAACCTTTCAGAGAAAACTGAAGCAAAATAGGCTTAGATACATCAGCTTTCTTGATGCCATCAGCTCTCCTACCCCGCTCAGTAGAGAGTGTACGCTTTCCTTCGTCTTTCTCTTACTCCTAATGTATTTAAGGAACCTCTTCTGCTTGCCTTTTATGTCCCTTGCTAGATCTAACTCATTTTGTGCTTTAGACTTTCTGATTTTGTTAGTACACGCCTGTGCTATTCTTTTGTACTCCTCCTTAGCAATCTGTGCATCATGGAAGAGAAAAAGAATAAGGGTCAATTTTTTCTTTTTATTTTCAAGTCACCTTCAAAAATTATGTACAATACTTTGCTTAAGTCTTTTCAACATCATTCCTCAGTATTTCTAGATTAGCGTTATGGGAACTGAAATCAACAAACTATTTAAACATGTTTCATTTGTACACTATACTTGTATGGTTTTCTCTGCTGTTTCTTACAGGTACACCTCTACCCCAATTTAATGCGACCCGATATAACACGAATTCGGACAGAACACGGTAAAGCAGTGCTCCGGTTCGATATAACGCGGTAAGAATTTTTTGGCTCCCGAGGACAGCGTTCTATTGAGGTAGAGGTGTACCATATAGAGTACTCATCAGTTACTCAGGAAATACCAACTCTGGCAAACCATAGGTAAGCACTATTGGAATTGCCAAAACAGTAAAACAAAAAGAAATTTGCAAACCATGAAAGAAAGGAAGGGGAAAGCTTACAAAAATATTATGAAACGTTTGTAGCACCTATGGTCCATGAGTTAAAAAAATATGTCTGCTGCTGCCTGAAGAAGAGGCACTGATGGCCAACTATCCATAAATAAGAATAACTTTGCAATTATACAGCGGTTTTCATCTTAGAATCGCAAAGCTATTTTGCAAGTACTAAACAATGAATCCTCACAAAATACCTTATGTTGTAGGCAAATTAAAGTGGACACTATATGAATGACATTAAACAACAGTAAAAGAAAATTAAGATTGTAAAATCAAACACTCAAAAGTTAGATTGCCCATGCAACCTTAATTTGCCCCCCTTGTGCATATGGATTATGATACAATCGTTAATTACACAATTACATTTTTCCACAGGACTCCTGCTTCATTCAATATACAGGACAGATTGTGCTTCAGGAATAAGTCAGGGTTCTGTAATGAAGGACACTTGTCTGTAAGCCCCCATCTTGTTTGTTGCTTGACGTTGCATCCTTAATATTCTTTTAACATATTTTAACTGTAATTTCCTAAGTTTAAAAAAACTGAAAAACAGAAATTTAATCCTGCGGAACCATACTGAATTCCCAAATAGGTCACCAGCAGGATTGGGACCTTTACATAAACAATACAGATCTCTACCACTTGAGCTCATGGAGTATATGGTAGCAGTAGAAGACTATCTTTTATGTGGACCTAACACACACTTTGGCAGTGGGTTTCACAGCTATTTGTTAGATCATTAGGAATGTAGAGACTCCAGAATTCTGGGTTCTATTCCAGGTTTTATAGAGGAGTGTTCTCTAATGGTTACAGACCCTTCTGTTCCTAGTACCCTTCCACCACAAACAGCTGCTAACCCACTGGCTCCTGATCATCTTCCCTCCCCTCCCCCATTCCTGCCTGGCTCCTGACTCCATCCCTATCCTCCCCATTCTGTGGCTCCTGCCCTCCCACACTCTTCTCTCACCCTCTCCCCTTCCCAGCTCCTACCCTTCTTCCCACTCACTCTGCTTCCGCTGTGTCCCTCCCCATCTTCTGCCTCCTGCTCTTAAGCCTCCCCTTCCCCCTCCCCCCGCCAGGTTCCTATACTCCCTCTGTTGCTGTCCCCCTGCCCTGCATCTCTTCCCCCCCCCCTCCCCCCCTGCACTGCTCCTCATGCCTCTGCATTCCTTCAGGCAACTTCCTCCTTCTCCTCCATGCTGCCTGGCTACCACCAGGGGAGAACTAAGAGCACTGGAAAGAGTCTCCTTGCTCTCAGTTCCTATGCTTGGTGACACAGAAGCTCCTACAGCCCAGGGATGGATCACGCTCAGTTACTCTGTAGAGATAGTATATGAGAGAGTCTGGTCAGCACAAAGGAGTGGTAAAGAGATGGAGCATGGTCATTGCAGATGGAATAATTGGAGAATGTAGCTGTCAAATTCTAACAAAAATCTACTGAGCATGTGTGAACTGAGATTTTTCAGCAAACTATAACTTGGCCAAATGTTGGCAGTTTCATGGGGATGACAAAAGGCACATCCCTGACGCCAGAATAATCTCTCCTGCCAAATTTTAAGTCCCCGCTCCAAAGCGCAAAAGCATTAGAGCTCTCAACAAACAGGTTTAACAATTTTTTAAACATAACTATATTCCCCCCTTCATTTCATTATAAGAAATGGCTGAAGGGCTCTACCAGAAATTTAAAAAAAAAATCTGCCTGAAACGAACACCTCACATGGAAAATTTCAGCCCAAACTTCTGAAGTTTGGCCAAGTTATAAGCAAATGAAAACAGCATCTTATAATGGAAAGTGTTGGGCAACTGTAACTGTAGACTTCACTACCTGTTCAGTCTGTAATAAAGAACACAACAGTGGCATGCCCAAATTCTTGAAATCATTTCTTGTAGGGGGCATTACTTCCAAAATGCCAGCAGAAGCAGTATGTCTACACTGTAAAGTGAAGGTGTGACTGTAGTATGGGTACTTTTAGGTGACCTTGTAAATAAGAAGCAGGCAGCAGTATCTCCCGTCAATGTAAACAAATTTGTTTGTCTTAGCGATTGCAGAGTAAAAAGTAGGACTGAGTGGACTTGTAGGCTCTAAAATTTTACACACAGTTTTGTTTTTGATTGCAGTTATGTAATCAAAAACAATTCTGCATTTATAAGCTACACTTTCATGATAAAGAGATTGCACTTCAGTATTCGTATGAGGTGAATTGAAAAATACTATTTCTTTTATCTTTTTTACAGTGCATATATTTGTAATAAAAATAATAATATAAAGCGAGCACTGTACACTTTGTATTCTGTGTTGTAATTGAAATCAATATTGAAAATGTTGAAAAACATTCAAAAATATTTAATAAATTTCAATTGGTATTCTATTGTTACAAGCGCAATTTTTAAAATCGTGATTAATTTTTTTAGTTAATCGCGTGAATTAACTGTGATTAATTGACAACCCTAATATAAAGCATAAGAGAGAGACAGGTGGATGAGGTAATATCTTTGATTGGACCAACTTCTGTTGGTGAGAGAGACAAGTTTTTGAGCTTACAGAGCTCTTCTTCTAATATTCTGGGACCAACACAGCTACAACCACACTGCATAAAAGGTATTATATTCATTTAATTCATGTTGCAATCCATGTCTCAATGCTCATATTTCAATGTTACTCAACCTCCTAACCTCAGACAACTCTGTTAAAATTGGTAAATACCATCTTCGAAATAAGGCCTCCTACTATCCTTTAAATTTCAGTTTTAGATAAAATGTAAGCACAAACACAAAGGATCCAGCATCTGCAAAATCCAGCAGTCTACCCTATCAAAACACCTCACTTTTAAAATGACTACTCTAGTCAAAGGGTCTATACTGGCTTTTGAGCCACCAGAGAAGCTACACAAGTGCAAACCCTGTAGATGTTGTGTGTCAGTAGAAGAGGCAGCTGGAGTAAGGTTCTTGGAGCAAGTTGCAGGAGTGCAAATCATGGTTAACACCAGTGCATTAGCACAGTGACTAAAATGCAGTGTATACAAATCCATAAAGGTAAGGAAATAACAAAACAGCTGGTACACAGTGAACTGGTAACGAAACTGATAACGATTAAATTTTACAAAATGGAATACATGATCTATTGAGATATAATAATTGAGGTCCAGTCCTTCATGCAGCTCCATATGGGGGACCCCTGGTCTCATACAGAGCTATTTTCAAGATCAGGGCCTTACTCTACACTTCTGCTCCCTAATAATATATAGATACACACACAGAAACACGCACGCACGCTGTGATTGTCACATGTGTGTGTGTTTGTGTGTACCACTACTTGTGCAGTGAATAGTTAATATGAGACAAATTTTCAAAAACACCTGTCATTTCCCAAAGTTATAGGACTTAGGAGCCTAAGTTACTTAGCGCTTTAGAAAATTTTATGTTCTCAAAATATTATATTTATCACAGGTAGCTTACATGTGGAAAATAAAAACAGCAGGATTTTGAGGGGGTATGAGGGAGGGGTTGGGTAGGGGGATAGGCATTAAAATAAATTTCCTCTTTAATGATAGGAGATTATTGAAGTTCAAATCTAATTGCATCAGTGTGCTTCAGGAATGAATGACAACCAAATGAAGAACTTCTGTATTTTAGTAGCTCCAGCTGAGCAGTTCATTTGCTCTGCGGATAGGAATGAATTATGCCTCCTGGGGCTACGTACTTGCTTTCTGGTGAATGGAAACTCAGCCTACTGATCAATGGAAGATTGGAGCCAATGTTTATACTCCTGCTCACAATTTTAGCAGCCTGCTTCCCACACAAGGATGCTACAAGTGGGCTGCCTTAAGAAAAATGGAAGTGTCTGTTTTGATGATGGTGAGGGAGGGACTGATTTTTTTTAAAAAGCCAGATAGGCAATTAAGTGTAATTTTCTCACATCCAGGCATCTGGCATGACATTAGAGCGCTTCTATGAAGCCAGTTGGGACAAACCAACTTGGTCATGTTCAACATGTTTTGTGGGAGCTTGGGGGGCGGGGGGGGGGGGGGGAGGGGGAAGTAAGTAATTACTCATTTATTTTTCTTTCTTCATGCACCAGTCCAGCACAATGCCTCAGGGCAGTAACAACCCATAAACAGAAAATGTGTAAATAAAGGGAGAGAAAGCCACCAAAGTAAGATGCCAGCTCCCTCCTCCCTTCAGATTACACCTAGGACTGGCTAAATGCAGATGCTACTGGAGAATATCACCTTTAAACAATGACGTGTCACATGCTCCTGTTTGAGACAATCCACTAAACACGATATTTAAATACAAAATCAAATCCTATATCTATATAATAAGATTCCAGGATTGTCACTCTGTGTGTCACTGTAAAGCCTAGAACAAGGGTCGGCAGCCTTCGGCATGCAGCCCATCAGGGTAATCTGCTGGCGGGCTGCAAGACATTTTGTTTACGTTGACTGTCTGCAGGCACGGCCCGCCACAGCTCCCAGTGGCCATGGTTCACCATTCCTGGTGAATGGGAGCTGCAGGAAGCAGCGGCCAGCACATCCCTGTGGCCCGGGGCGCTTTCCGCTTCTCCTTCACAGGACATGCCGCTTGTCTGCTTCTCCTTCATAGATCATGTTTTCTAGACCTGTAATTGTTTTTGTTACTCTTCTCTGGACTTTTTCCAATTTGTCCACATCTTTCCTGAAATGAGGCACCCAGAACTAGACACAATACCCCAGTTTAGGACTAATCAGTGCGGAGCAGAACGGAAGAATTACTTCTTGTGTCTTGCTTACAACGCTTCTGGTAATACATCCCAGAATAATGTTTGCCTTTTTTTTGCAACAGTGTTACCCTGTTGACTCATATTTAGCTTGTGATCTACTCTGTCCCCTAGATCAGCGGTTTTCAAACTAGGGCCGCTGCTTGTTCAGAGAAAGCTCCTGGCGGGCCGGGCTGGTGTGTTTACCTGCCGCGTCTGCAGGTTCGGCCGATCGCGGCTCCCGCTGGCTGCGGTTCGCCACTGCACATTGGCAATTTTCTTTTGTTGTCAAACAACTTTTATTCAAATCAAAGATCATGTGTCAATCAGAATAATGTACATCTTTGACTTTCATTTAGATTTGCAAAATTTTCACAAAGTAGCATGTGTTCTCACAGTCAAAAGAAAATTATTCATCTTTAGACAAGAAATCTCTTCAGGTAAAGAGTTAAGGCATCAGACAGATTTCAGTAGAAGTCTAACTTGATGACAGTGCAGGAGTACCACATTGATGAATCAGGCATCAGCTCCTAAGTGGATTCTAGTTATAGCTCTGTTTGTGTCCATAATCTACATCTACTAAATACTGAAAATGAATGAGTATCAAGTAATAAAAGTTTCTTAACTCAACGCCTAAGAACACTAACCCAAACAAAGATTTCTCTGATTTTTTCCCCTCTCTCTCCACAATCTGTCTTCTTCTTACCACCCTCAAATTAGTTGATATCTCTTTTACTCTAATTCAGAATATGAAACAGTTTCTTAAAATGAATTCTCCTTACATGAAATTAAGGGATTTTCTGACCATATGCTATGCTAAAATAACACTAGAGAATGTAAGAATTTTGAATATGATCAGGAATTTTCCTGGAAAATGGTACTGAGCTGTACAAACTGGAATATTTACAATAGGACAGTAGGTGCTAAATGTCATATTAAGAATGGACACATACTATAGCCTACACTGGTGGTGAGGTACAAGGAAGCTCACGCTACTAAAGTTAAATAAAATTTAATCTAAAAAAGAAACTAAGGCCCCTATTCTCCAATCTGATCCATGAAACAGACTCTTATGCCTGTGTAGAGTCCATCAGATATGACTGCAGGATCAGAACCTATGGTGGAAATAAACAGCATCCTTTTTGACCAACGGACAAACACTATTTTCGACTGACTGGAGTAAACTTAAACGTTTATTATCCTTTACGGATCTCCAAACCCCAAAACTTTAACTTATTTCAGTAAGCTCAAAGACTGTGTTAGAAGTATAATCAACTGAGACATTTTATAATATCTATACAGGAAAAATCATTTGAAATTCACTCCTCAGAAATATACTTATATACTAACAAAATATGTACGAACAAAATATAAAACATTACACAAAAGTAGAGACTGCCACCTACAACACCTATTCTAAGTGAGGAGGCAAGATATCGACAACTTTGAGAGCAAGAAATGATAAAACAAATAATTTTAAGATTCTAAAATACAGGGGACTATTTTAACCTTCAAAATAACAAAGCAATTAAATAACAGAAAAGTAAACACGAGGGGTTTTCCCTTGATGCATAATCAAGTTGCAACCTGTTAGACTTTAATCCTTTTAAATAAATTTAAACTATACTACTATAACTAGCATCAAAAACAGAATGAGAGGTATCAGAACAGCTTAAGTAGGAGCACAAAAACAATGATTTTATGAAGATTTTAAATCCCACAGGGGGATAATATCAGAATAGCAAATTTACATTTTGACATATCTGTTTCTTTTACAAATCATATTTGGTAAAATAAACACAAAAAGTTTGCTTAACCTACCTGTGTGACCATGCTTTGTATATATGTTGTTGGATGCTGCTGCTTTTGCTGAACAGCGCTTTCTATTGCTACTTTAGCTACAGTGCTTGGATCCGCTCCAGCTGGCACAGCAACCATAGTTGCACTGCAACCGGCATTGTTGGGGTCACTGATTGTAACAATTCTAACTCCTACTTTATTTGGAATTCCTGGAACAGTTTCCCTATCATTATCCTCTGCTGGCCTCTTTACAGTTTTGCATTCTGCTGTGCCATTAGTAGACCGAACTTCAGATGACAGGGTAGACTGGGACACTCTAGGTCCTGAGTGTGGAACTGCTATGATTTGATGCCCCTGTATAACAGAGGCTGTAGAATGTGGTGAGACAACTACACTTGGGCGTTGCTGAGGCACATCTGAATTCAAACTTGAAGCTAAAGGTCCATTGGGTAAATCAGTGTTGGTACCACTAAGTTGCTGGGTTAACAGTTTTGCAGCTTCCTGTGTACCGCTTACAACAGGTGAACTATTCAAAGTTAATACAGGCCCATTAGAAATCCTTTCCCCTTGATCACCTTTGGCAGTCTCTTGCTGCGTGACATCTGAATTCCCTTGTTCCACTGGAGAGATCTCACCATTTCCTACATGATTGGAAGTTTTGTGATTTGGAATGTTTTTGCTCAAATGAGAACCATCTCCTTTATCAAAATCACAGATTCCATTAACTAGGGGCTTCTTCAAATCACTTTTAATTTCCTGTGTGTCCATTTGTTCAAAGTTCTGCTTTCCAGGAGCTCCATTCTCACCCAATTCTAATGATGGCCCGTTACTGACTTGTGAGCACTGATTGGCCTCATTTTGAGTTTTCCCTGAGTTAGAAGGAGGTAGACTGGAGTCATTATACTTTCTCCCATTTAAAAGACTTCCCACCTGCATTTCATTTTCCTTTGCATCCCCATTACTGGTGTTCGCAGCTCCTCTTCGGCAAGAGGGATTTTCCATAACTTCAATTTTACGTTCATGAACGTGTAAACCTGTTGCTTCCTTTGCTTCTTCCTCCTTTTGGCAAATTATTTTATCACCTTTGAATGGAGGAGCAGCAGCACATGGTGATTGTCCAGCTGGAGGTGCTTGAGTAGCTGGAAGTGTTTGCACCTGAAGCCCAACTCCTGTCTGTGTTCCACTCATTGAGATTCCTGCTGGAGCAATAAGCTGAGTTGTATTTCCCTGACTCACAGTTGCAGTAGCAAAACTAGTATTTGGCACAACTGTTATGGTAACCTGGTTGCCAGAAGTCCCTTGGAAAATGGTTGCTGGGCTATTTGAGATCAACTGGCCTGGCAATATTTGTAGATTAGAAATGGGTACTGTTTGTACTGCCCCTTGGGGCTGGATTGCACTCTGGACCAGCTGAACATTTTGCTGTCCAACTAATAGCTGCTGAGCTGGAGACTGTCCTTGAACTCCAAAACTTGGTGCTTGGTTATTGGCCACCTGATAAACCACCTGAGGACTAGGAGCTCTTGCATTGTTAGGTGGAGGAATCTGTGGAGCTGGGAGTATAAGCTTACCACCAGGAGTTGAAGGGCCTCGTTTTGGAAGAAGCAGCTGTTTTATCAGACTAGATTCACCAGAGGAAGGCTGACCAACTCCTGCATTAGCTTGCGGTGGCTGAACTTGCATTTGTACCGGTTGTTGTTGCTGGACTTGTACTTGTACCTGTTGTTGTGATGGCGCAGGCGAATGTTGCTGCTGTTGCTGCCTCTTCACGGAAAGCATCTGACTGACAGTAGGAGGGGGTCCTTGTGACTGAGCAGTAGATGGAGATGACATTACTGTAGGAACCTGGTTATTTGTAACTGGTCCAGGAGATGGTGAGGAAGATGGAGTTATGTTTGGTTGTCCAGTCAACTGGACAGTTTGACCAGCTGGAAGAGAAGCTGGATTAGTTAGCACAATTTGGTGAATGGCTGGTGCATATGTTTGACCTTGCTGAGTTGGCTGGCTTACAATCACTACACTTTGTTGGGATGGTGGCTGCTGCTGCTGCATGGGTTGTTGTACCACTGTAGATGGGACTTGCTGAGAAGGTAGAGGCTTTGGCGCAATATTCTGAAACCCTACCCTAGAAGTTTGTGGATTTTGGACACCAGCAATAGTAACCACCTGCCCAGCTGCAACTTGAAAATTCTGTACTGTAGTGGCAGAAACAATATTGGATGCAGAGGTCGTGACATATTGTTGGGGTGCTATGATGACTGTGTCTTGTTGCTGGTTACCAGCAGAAGGCTGCTGAGATGAAGTTTGCAAAGGTTGTGATGATGTAGTGATTAACTGTTGACCCTGTGAAACTGCTGAAGTGCATGCTGGTAGGTTCTGTACTCTGCCAAATATATGACCCTGAGGTACAGCTTGTTGAATTACCGTAACAGGAGTGCCTGAAGGTATCTGTCCTGGTACCACTGCATGTAATGGAGACTGTTGTTGAATTACTGGTTGGTGGTGAAGCAATGTCTGAGAACTGACAACAGCAACAGATGGTTGTGGTCCTGCACTGCTGTGATTTTGATTAGAAGCTTGTGCTGCTCCACCTACAGCAATAGTAACAGGAACTGCAGATTGGGAAACTGAGCTCTGTATTACTGTGGCCTTGACTACCTCACAGGAAATTGGAGTTTTATTCTGAATGACAGTCACTGTAGCATTTTGTTGCTGCTGTGTGTGAACTGAAGGATTTTGTGGAATTCTAGAAACAGTCTGTGCCACAGTGTGAACACCTTGAATTGGAAAAGACATCTGTGTTGCTGTCAGATTTGAAGATTGGTTGTTAACTGGGATCCTCTGAAAATGGTTCCCTATACTTTGTGGTCCATGTGGGATTCCTGTTGACCCAAATAAAATAAAAAATCAGAAGTCTCAATGCAAAAATCCAAACCAAACCAAAACACTCCCACCCCCACACCTCAAAGCAAAACACACAAATATAAAGAATCAAAAATCCCAAATTTGAAATTATCATTACAGTCAAGTGAAGTAGTTTCTAAACTCAGCTATAGCATGTCCGGATTAGTAGTGGACATAAGAGTGGCTTGTCTGGTGACTTGCAAATTTAGGGCTTAGGCGTCAAATGCTAGGCAGTATCTACCCAGATACGACTTAGCAACACTATCATCCAGCACTATAAAGCATTAAACAAAAAAATTAAATAACTAGTTTATCAAAACTTCTTTTCACTGAAGTTTACTTTGTTTTACAGTCGTTTCAGAAGCAACAAAAATGGATGCCATATAAAATATAATGTAAAAGATAAAGAACCTGCTGGTGAAGGAGACGGAGATACATCAGGAATAGAATCAACCCGGACGACAGGGGTAGCAGAAGTTGGTTGTTGCTGATAGTACATCTGAATGGGAAGTGGTATAGCTCTCCTTTTAACTCCTACTACATGTATATGTGCCTGCCCGTTGTTATTTGGATCCTCTACTCTCTTCACTGTGTGATTTGGAAAGACAGTTCTGCCAAACACAAACATACAGCTATATACATCACAAAAATTCAATCCTTTCACAGTATTATTTTTTTCTTTCTTTTCAATTTTTAGCACATCAACTCTGCTCTGTACGCAGAGAGGACAAAGACAAACATATTATAAAAACTAAGAAGTCAAATACTTCATTATGTACCTAACTGCAAAATCTAGATCCTAGGATACTCATGTTAGTCAGTCAGGGTTACATATTCAACCTCTGCCAAAAAGAGAAGGAATGGGCATGGGAAGTCTCCATTCTATTTTTCAAACAGAATAGTATTTTTCAATGTCTAATATTTTGTGACAGCATCTGTCCCTGTTTCTGCAGAGATGCAGCCTGTCATGTGTCTTCTCACCAG
The DNA here is from genome assembly GCF_011386835.1 of Chrysemys picta bellii. NCBI lineage: Eukaryota > Metazoa > Chordata > Testudines > Emydidae > Chrysemys > Chrysemys picta. The sequence continues at coordinate 57,974,783 of NC_088791.1, read as the reverse complement.
AGTAAAATGCTCAGATGCTTTTTTTAGAAGGCAGCCTCCCTAGGGACTGAGAGGTTCACCAGAATTACCATTTCCAAGATCTTGGACAAGAGAAATGGAAACTGTAACCCCCAAAAGCTAGAGGTGGAAGAAATATATGGCCAAACACATACAGCAAGCTCTAACAAAGTCTTTAAAAAGAACAAAATAATTGCATTGAACTATCAAACTTTAAAACTTATTTGAGAGTAGGTATTTCCCTAAAGAAGTTTGAAGTTGCAGATTAGCATTAGGCATCCACAATCTCCTGTTTATTCTTCTATAGATTTTTCACCTTACCGAAGACATTTATAAAATCCAGTTGATGTTAGGATTCCACCTCGAGCTAATTTACTGCAGGTTGAGAGGTATTCAGAGTACATTTCTGCTCGAGAGACTGAGCAATCTGAATTCACCTCAAAATGTGCATTCAACCTAAAAATGGAGAAAGAAAAATAAATGATGAAACACGCTGCAACATGGACATTTCTTTTTAAAGGGCTGAAACACTACTCTCTGGCTGAATAAAGGTTTTTGGACAATCAATAACAATGCTACTAATTTAAAATATTGAAAAGAGCATTTTAATGCGCTCTCCTATCAAACACCTCCTCAATACAATGTAATTTTATCTTTCACAATGTAAACCTCAATGCCCAAAGTTAATACAAGGAAAAACACTAAGATAGATGGCAAAAACTGATCACATAACATCCTGTTGAGATTATTATTTACATGTATAATATGCAAGACTTAGTAACATATTCACAAACCAAAAACTTAGAGAAAATTTCAGATTGAAAATGTGTTTCAATGAAGTCCCCAGAACAACTTTATATATTCTCTACAAAATTCTACAACTTTTGTAGAAAAAAACCTATGTAAAACCCACAAATGTTAGAATGACTGGAAATTAACAGCTCAGTTCCTCACTGCCATATAATCTTTAATCATCTGCTCACCCCCACCCAACTGTGTCTATCAGTTAAACAAATTATATATTTAAAAGCTTCAAACTATACCTTTTAAACTTTAGATCAAAAGTCAGATATAGTTTAGCATTGCATACTCATTCTCTATCAAAGGTTTCCATCAAAAATTTGCTGACCTGACAAGTCAAAATAAGTTTTTCAGACTGATCTGGTAATCTAGGGCCTGGTCTACACTACGACTTTAATTCGGATTTAGCAGCGTTAAATCAAATTAACCCTGCACCCGTCCACACAACGAAGCCATTTAATTCGAAATAAAGGGCTCTTTAAATCGATTTCTGTACTCTACCCCGACGAGCGGAGTAGCGCCAAAATCGATTTTATTTCGAATTAGGGTTAGTGTGGCCGCAATTCGATGGTATTGGCCTCCGGGAGCTATCCCACAGTGCAACACTGTGACTGCTTTGGACAGCAATCTGAACTCGGATGCACTGGCCAGGTAGACAGGAAAAGCCCCGCGAACATTTGAATTTTATTTCCTGTTTGCCCAGCATGGAGAGCACAGGTGACCACAGATCAGCACAGCTAACCATGCAGGCCGATAATCGAAAAAGAGCACCAGCATGTACCGTACGGGAGGTACTGGATCTGATCGCTATATGGGAAGAGGATTCAGTGCTAGCAGAACTTCGTTCAAAAAGACGAAATGCAAAAACTTTTGAAAAAATCTCCAAGGGCATGATGGAGAGAGGCCACAATAGGGACTCAGATCAGTGCCGCGTGAAAGTCAAGGAGCTCAGACAAGCCTATCAAAAAACAAAGGAGGCAAACGGTCGCTCCGGGTCAGAGCCGCAGACATGCCGCTTCTACGCCGAGCTGCATGCAGTTCTAGGGGGGGCCGCCACCACTACCCCACCTCTGACCGTGGATTCCGAGGCGGGGATAATCCCAATCAGCTACACCTGAGGATTCTGCGGACGGGGAAGAGGAGGAGGAAGAGGATGAGCTTGCAGAGAGCACCCAGCACTCCGTTCTCCCCAACAGCCAGGATTTTTTTCTCAGCCTGACTGAAGTACCCTCCCAACCCTCCCAAGCCAGTATCCAAGACCACGACCCCATGGAAGGGACCTCAGGTGAGTTTACCTTTTAAAATATAAAACTTGTTTTAAAAGCAAGGGTTTTTAATGATTACTTTGCCCTGAGGACTTGGGATGCATTCGCAGCCAGTACAGCTACTGGAAAAGTCTGTTAACGTGTCTGGGGATGGAGCGGAAATCCTCCAGGGACATCTCCATGAAGCTCTCCTGGAGGTACTCCAAAAGCCTTGCCACAAGGTTTCTGGGCAGTGCAGCCTTATTCCGTCCTCCATGGTAGGACACTTGACCGCGCCATGCTTGCAGCAAGTAATCTGGTATCATTGCATGACAAAGCCTGGCAGCGTATGGTCCCGGTGTTTGCTGGCATTCAAGCAACATCCGTTCTTTATCTTGCTATGTAATCCTCAGGAGAGTGATATCGCTCATGGTAACCTAGTTGAAATATGGGAATTTAATTAAGGGGACAGAGGTGGCCGTTCCTACTGGGCTGTTTGCTTGTGGCCGAAAAGAAATCCTTCCCTGCAGTTGGCCCAGAGCTTTTCGCGTTGGCTAGTAGGGATCTTCCCTGATACCAGCCACGCGGTGGGGGGAGGGATAAAGCGATCATCCAGAGATTTGGATGGAGGGGGTGGTTAGTTTGTTTTCTGCTGCTGAATGTTAACAGGAAAACCGCAGCACTCAACGGACTTTACTTGGTATGTGGGAAAGGACGGCGCAGAAGCCGAAAGACAATGGCTTACCATGGCCGCATGCAAGCCGAATTCTGTTGCCCGGACCTGCGTCTGTGATCTCTAGTAGCAAAGCCACAGGCACTAAATATTAAGAGGCAAAATGCGACCTTGCAGAGAAATCACATGTGCTATGTAATGTGAATAGTGTTGGTCACCGTGAAAGAGTATAAGCAGTGTTCTGCAAAATGTATCTTTTTAAAAAATTCTCTCCTTTTTTCCCTCCCTCCAGCAGCTGCAAATTCTTCAAGCCTCCCTCCTCCGTCCCAAAGGCTATCACAGATAAGGCGTTGGAAAAAGAAGACGCGAGACGAGCTGTTCGCAGAAATCATGGAATCCACCCACAGTGACAGAGCTCATCTGAATGAGTGGAAGGACACGGTTTCAAAGTATAGGAAAGAAGCCAGTGAACGTGAGGACAGGAGGGACCAACGTGAGGACAGGAGGGACGCTCGAGATGAGAGGTGGCGGCAGGAAGATCAGAGGAGGCAGGATGCAATGCTGGGGCTGCTGCGTGAGCAAACAGACATGCTCCAGCGTCTGGTGGAGCTTCGGGAACGGCAGCAGGATAACAGAGTGCCGCTACAGCCCCTGTATAACCTCCCTCCCCCCTCACCATGTTCCATAGCCTCCTCACCCAGACGTGTAAGAACGCGGGGGGGGAGGATCTGTACACCTTCCCATTCCACCCCAGTGGACAGCCCAAGCAAAAGGCTGTCATTTTTTTAACCCTTTTTTAGTGGCCTTTTCCTTCCCGCCGATCCTCCTCCTAAACCCCACCCGGGTTCCCTCCCTCTTTTTATAATCTATTAATAAAGAATAAATGATTTTGAAACGATAGTGACTTTATTTGGTTTGAAAGCAAGCTGGGGGAAGGGGGAGGGTGGGTTCCTTACAGAGAATGAGTCAATAAAGGGGGCGGGTTTTCATGAAGGAGAAACAAACAGATATTTCACACTGTAGCCTGGCCAGTCATGAAACTGGTTTTCAAAGCTTCTCTGATGCACAGCGCTTCCTGGTGTGCTCTTCTAATCGCCCTGGTGTCTGGCTGTCGCCCTGCGCGTAATCAGCAGCCAGGCTATTTGCCTCAGCCTCCCACCCCGCCATAAAGGTCTCCCCCTTACTTTCACAGAGATTGTGGAGCACACAGCAAGCAGAAATAACAATGGGGAGACTGGTTTGGCTGAGGTCTGAGCGAGTCAGTAACGATAGCCAGCGACCTTTTAAACGGCCAAATGCACATTCTACCACCATTCTGCACTTGCTCAGCCTGTAGTTGAACAGCTCCTGACTCCTGTCCAGGCTGCCTGTGTATGGCTTCATGAGCCATGGCATTAAGGGGTAGGCTGGGTCCCCAAGAATAACTATTGGCATTTCAACATCCCCAACGGTTATTTTCTGGTCCGGAAAGTAGGTCCCTTGCTGCAGCCCTTTAAACAGAGTAGTGTTCCTGAAGACGCGAGCGTCATGAACCCTTCCCGGCCAGCCCACGTTGATGTTGGTGAAACGTCCCTTGTGATCCACAAGTGCTTGCAGCACCATTGAAAAGTACCCCTTGCGGTTTATGTACTGGGTACCCTGGTGCTCCGGTGCCAAGATAGGGATATGGGTTCCATCTATCGCCCCACCACAGTTAGGGAATCCCATTGCAGCAAAGCCATCCACTATGACCTGCACATTTCCCAGTGTCACTACCTTTCGTAGCAGCACCTCAGTGATTGCTTTGGCTACTTGCATCACAGCAGCCCCCACAGAAGATTTGCCCACTCCAAATTGATTCCCGACTGACCGGTAGCTGTCTGGCGTTGCAAGCTTCCACAGGGCTATCGCCACTCGCTTCTCAACTGTGAGGGCTGCTCGCATCTTGGTATTCTGGCGTTTCAGGGCAGAGGACAGCAAGTCACAAAGTTCCATGAAAGTGCCCTTACGCATGCGAAAGTTCCGCAGCCACTGGGAATCATCCCACACCTGCAACACTACGCGGTCCCATCAGTTTGTGCTTGTTTCCCTTGCCCAGAATCAGCGTTCCATGGATAGAACCTGCCCCATTAACAACATGATCTCCAAAGCACCGGGGCCCGCAGTTTGACAGAATTCTGTGTCCGTGTCCATGTCCATGTCCTCACCATGCTTGTCGCTGAGCTGCCGCCGCCGCTGCCTCCTTGCCTCGTTTTTCTGGTCCTGGCTCAGCATAAACTCCACGAGAACGCGCAAGGTGTTTACAATGTTCATGACTGCTGTCTTGAGCTGAGCGGGCTCCATGCTTGCCGTGGTATGGAGTCTGCAGTGTTCACCCAGGAAAAAAGGCGCGAAATGGTTGTCTGCCGTCCATTGCTTTCATGCAGGGAGGGAGGGAGGGGTGAGGCTGTACCCAGAACCACCTGCGACCAAGTTTTTTGTCCCATCAGGCACTGGGATCTCAACCCAGAATTCCAATGGGCAGGGGAGACTGCGGGAACTATGGGATAGCTACCCACAGTGCAACGCTCCAGAAATCGATGCTAGCCCCGGAACATGGACACACACCGCCGAATTAATGTGCTTAGTGTGGCCGCATACATTCGAATTTATACAATCTGTTTCCCAAATTCAAATTATATAAATTTGGATTAATCCCGTAGTGTAGACATACCCTAAATGTACTGCAATACAAAGGAAAAATCAGAGATATAGTAACAACCTTACCCTCAGCTACCAGGATCATAAGAGACTAGGAGTGCTACAGAGGCAGAACATTCATCCCTGGAGGCAAGCAGGGTGAAGGCCTCATGTTGTCATCAAACAACCGGCTCTGGCCAATGCTCCAGGCAACATCAATAAATTCCCAGGGACCGAAGCAATGTGTGGTTCCTGAAGGACCTCCACAAAAGCACAGCCAACCAAAATAAAGGATATTTTCCTTAACTGGTAATTTTTATTTCTTTGAGATCCTCTATGCCATCCCAGAAAGTTGGAAAATAGTTCCTTTCTGACAGCAAATGGAGACAGCAACAACTGTCTACAGCGGGGGCGGGCAAACTTTTTGGCCTGAGGGCTGCATCAGGTTTCAGAAATTGTATGGAGGGCCGGTTAGGGGAGGCTGTGCCTCCCCAAACAGCCGGGCGTGGCCCAGCCCCCTCCCCCCGCTTCTCGCTCCCTGACACCCCCCCCAGGACTCCTGCCCCATCCACCCCCACCCCCCCGTTCCCTGGTGGCCCCCCTATGTACCCCCACCACTCCTTGTTCCCTGACTGCCCCCGGAACCTTCACCTCTGACTTCCTGCCGCCGCCCCATCCAATCCCCCCTCCTTCCAGATTGCCCCCCAGGATCCCTGCCCCCATTCAACCCCCCTGTTCCCTGCCCTCTGACTGCCCCGACCCCATCCACACCCCGAACTCCCCTGCCCTCTATCCAACCCCCCTGCTCCCTGCCCCCTTACCGCGCTGCCTGGAGCACCGACGGCAGGTGGCACGACAGCCGCGCCGCCTGGCTGAAGCCAGCCACTCCACAGCGCAGCACAGAGTACCGGGTCAGGCCAGGCTCTTCACTGCGCTGCCCGGCTACCCAGAGCATTGCGCCGGCGGCGCAGTGCGCTGAGGCTGTGGGGGAAGGGGGACAGCAGGGGAGGAGCCGGGGACTAGCCTCCCGGGCCAGGAGCTCGGGGGCCGGGCAGGAGGGTCCCATGGGCCGGTTGTGGCCCGCAGGCCGTAGTTTGCCCACCTCTGGTCTACAGAATACCAAAATAACTTCATTGCCATGCAGGATCAAAGAGTATCAATATATTTTTTAAACTGTCAGCAGTAAAATCTATATCACCTATACGATTTGAAAAAACACACCGTGTTCTCTATTGTTTAGCATCACTTAAAAGTACTATAATCAGAATGTAACTGGAAATTCTAAAGAGAAAGAAAGCAGATGAGAGAATTTAGTGTTGTCTTCTTTCATAGCCAATACAACCAGTGTTCCCTCTAATTTTTCCCACCCATATGCGGAATGAATTTTGTTATGCGCACCAATATGGAGGTGATGTGTGACAAAATTCATGTGATGGGGGTGGGGCCGAGGGGTTCGGAGTGTGGGAGGGGGTCCAGGGGGTTGGGGTGAGGGGCTCCAGCTGGAAGTGCGGGCTCTGGGGTGGGGCCGGGGATGAGGGGTTTCGGATGCAGGGCGGTGCTTGGGGAGGGGGGAGAGAGAGAGAGAGAGACAGAGAGAGAGGTCTCCCCCCAGCTCTCTCCCCCCGCAGAAGCAGCACCTGGGCTGTGGGGAAGAGGCACCTCTCCCCGCCTCAGAAGCTCTGGGTTTGGGGCTGCAGGATAGGTGCCCCTCCCCCAGCAGGTCCGCGCCGGGGCTGCGCTGCCTTGGTTGCACCTGGGGCAGCACCGCCCCAGCAGGTCCGGGCACCCCGTCTGTGACTGGCTCCGGTCCGCTCCACCCACGCCGCAGCAGAGTTGGGACCAAGGAAGGGGTGCTCCGCGTCCCGGTTGCAGCAGGTTGGAGGCCAGACTAGGTGAGGGGCTGGAGGAGGGATGCCCCTCCCCTGGCAGGTCCCTGGGCGGGTTCCTTGAATGCCTGCGTGGTGCTAAATAGGCTGCTGTGTGGCTGCGCAGCTTACAGGGAACTTAGAATACAATACCAGTAAACATGATGCCATTATTTTTTGCCAAACTTTTACTATAGTTACAAAAATTGAATCCACATTCTGTGTAATAATGCATAGGTATTATGAAAAAAAATCAATATTCCTGCTTTCTCTAACCAGATTGTCATTAAAAACAGTGTCAGCCTCCCATGACACACACCAGTATCACTGTGACCAATGAATGTCAGAGAAGGTGTTGTCTATCTCATAATCTTGATTGGGAGTTGGTGATTAGACCATGATGTGCACTTACCTTGCAGGGGATCCTTCTTCCGGCCCAGCTGACTTATAATATTAGGGATATTTAGTTTTAATACATTGCCCCTCTTTCGCATGTCCTTCCGCTGCTTCCAAGAGATAGTAATATTTCTAAATTCTTCCATTATGAATTACTCCCTTGCAACTTCTCTCAGTAAGGGACAGTGACAAAAACTTACTAAGAGATTTTACAAGGGTAAAAACCCCTCAATACTGGCTTTCATGCAAACACAGTTGAAAGAGACTATTTCCCATTCTTCAACTCCAAGTTATTGGAAAAAATACCATGGTTAGTATTATATTTTAGGCTTGTGTACAGGGCCACCTGTTTTATATCTTGTTGGTTCATTTCCATTTAGAATTCAGAAAAAGAAAAATAACTATAGAGTACCCAGCACTTTGTTGCCTAACACAGAATCAGACAAAAAATAACCACTACAGATCCTTCTGACATTGTGTTGTATGATTTGTTTAATTACATTTTGTCATCAGATGGTGTTACACAACTGCAGCATAGAACAGTGATTCTGTTGCCTTTTTCAACTCCTTCCACTAAAATATTGTTTTTCTTGTTCCCCAAATCCTGGCTACTACTGAATAAGAGGTGGCAACTGCGGAATCTTTCTCTGATTTAACTGCCCATTCCTGCCTGCTTGAATGCAAGAGAAACTATTCTGCATCATTCCTTTTTGGTTTTGGGGGCCAGAAAGATTTCAGTGGCTCCTTTTCTACCTCTCCTAGGATTCGGGGTTGGCAGAACGGCAGCATGGGAAGCAGGGGAGACAGTCTGATTGCTCACTGTCCCCTGTATTATTACTTCACACCTCAGATATCAGTGGGACTGCTCTACTGTCTAATTCCCAGGCAGAAAGAGCAGGGTCACCCAGAGGATTCAGGGGGCCTGGGGCAAAGCAATTTTGGGGGCCCTTTCTATAAAAAAAAGTTGCAATACTATAGAATACTATATTCTTGTGGGGGGCCCTGTGGGGCCCAGGGCAAATTGCCCCACTTCCCCCCCCACACTTTGGGTGGCCCTGAGAAGGAGTATAGTATAAATATGACCTGTAGAATTCATCACTGTATACAATGGGCTTCTGAAGAAGCATGTTTGAGAGGAGGAATACGCAGATTCCACTTATTTTGGATTATGAAGATTTCAAATATTAGCTGCTATTTTCTAGCTAAAAACTTCTATTTGAGGATTTCTATATTAACTATATCACAGTAGTATCTAAGCTCAGAGTCTCATCATATGTTAGCGTCAACTAGCAATAACTTTATTAATGATGCCTCACACAGAGTACAATATAACTGTCTAACTACAAGCAGGAGCACAGGAGGCAACTCAGTTGACAAGCTAGGATCTGCAACAGAACTACTCCTGTGCAGCCAAAATCTTTGCTTAAGCTATAAGTGAAATGACAGACTTTCAGTGTAGAACCACTCTGCTTCTTGTAAAATGCTCCCCACTTCACTGTAAAGACGTGTGTGTAGATGAATATTTGAATCAATTCAATAACTAGCTCCATCTTGTGAATGTATGAACCCATATCATTTTTGTGAGGGAAGCGGGGAGTGTTGGAAGTAGAAGAGTTTCAGGAACTGATCAACCCAAAGACTTCAAATTTGAGTAGACGCATGTATAGGTCAACACCAGTTTGGGGAATCACCCTAGCCCTACTTGAGAGCTATGAGTTGGGTATCAATTCTCTAGAATATTGGATGTACAAACATACGTTATAACTAGTAAAAATATTAAAGCAAGTATGGGGTGAGGAAGGGTCGGAGGAAAAAAGGTCTTTCATCTTCCCTGGTTTGCTTGAACCTCCCACTGATGAAATCACAGCCTTCCAGAAATCTAGTTTCAAAATTTGAGAAACACATTCTTGTATAGCTACAGTAGTACAAGATTAAAATACTGTTTAGTTAGATAATGCTGCTTTACAGTTTTACAGCAAGATTAGATTTGTAATTAAATTAAAGAATTAAATTACATTCTAAGAAAGAGAAAACAACTAGTTTGAAGTATCATGTCAAGAGGCTAACATTTTGTGTTGTTTTTCTTCTTTCTCAAGAAAGTATTTGAATGGAACTGTATACTTACCACTGACATGCAAATTTCTCACTATCTATTTCCACTATTCCTGGTGGTGGAGCAATATGCTGTGCTGCTCTTGATGCTGTGGAAAAGGAAATAAAAAGATACATTTGCTGACATGTAATGATGATTCTTCCTATAAAATTGAGCATCTCAGGCAACACAAAGGATCATCGGAAGTTCAGTAGTTTCAAATTTGATTTGAAATTTGTTTTGTACTTTTGCAAGATCTCTCCTCTCACTCTTCCCCAAAGTAACAAGAGGGGTAGCCGTGTTAGTCTGAATCTGTAAAAAGCAACAGAGGGGCCTGTGGCACCTTTAAGACTAACAGAAGTATTGGAGCATAAGCTTTCGTGGGTGAATGCCCACATTCACCCACGAAAGCTTATGCTCCAATACTTCTGTTAGTCTTAAAGGTGCCACAGGACCGTCTGTTGCTCTTCCCCCAAAGAAGTTCATTTTGACAAAATTAAATGCAAGGATTAATTAATTATTTACATCTACAGAGAGATTCCTAGACACAAAGTATAACTACATATATTTAAAGAACTCCCCACATCCATGTCTTAAAAGGCAATAGCTTTATTTACTGAATGATCAGATTTGCTTTAAATCAACTCTGTTTAAATGCATGCCAAGTTGTTTCAAAGATGTAATGAGATGTGTGTGAGGACACATCTCCAGCAAGGTTTTTAGCCACTAGTGTAATTGTATTAGTGCAAACCGCTAGTCTAAATGTATTGCACTAGTATAAACCATGACTTGCATTAGCACACCTGGTTTGAAACTGGTTTTATGACAGAATGGAATGGAGTAACTGGAACCACAAGAGCCATGGGCAGTAAGAAGGAATTGAGAAACAAGTTGGTCCACTTCACCCTTCTTCCCCAGAAGGAGGAGATGTCACCAGGTGCAGACCCATTGACACTGATGGCCAAATGCTTCTGATCTCAAGTTCATGAGGCACATGAGCACCAACATACAGACACATACATATAGACAATCACGCAAAGAAGAAATATTGCTTTTTCTCAAGCTTGGCTGACCCCTCTGTCTTAGCTCCTCAATTCTTCCTGCCTGCACAAATATTCTAGCCACTTATATCCCAGGTTGGAACTAATCAGAACCAACTTGAGTTGACCTTACAGTAATAAAAAATGACTGCATCTTTATGCAAGATTCAAGCATTTGACATCAAGATGCTTCGACAGAATAGCGGTGCACTGTTGTCCAAGGGTGTTAAATCCTGCCTTAATTCTCTTTATAAAAAATGAATTACACTTTCAAATAAGAGAGCTATCCCTGGTGATCCATGCCATCAGCATCTCTGTGCTGAACTACTGCAATGATTTGACCACAAAGGCCACACAGAAGCTGCAACTACTGCAAGATGCAGTGGCCTGCCTATGAGGCCCGTTCACAGGCAGTCCTGTAAACCTGTGTTACACTGGTGATCGATGACCTGCAATAGGTCTCCACAGAGTTTTATATCTGCTTCAAGGTCGTGGCACTAATCTTTAAAGACCTTGACATGCTAGGACCTAGCTACCGTAAGTCTCTATCTTCCTGTCTAGCACTCTCATTTATGATTAGTAGGAATCATGTAGCTGATGTAAACAATCAGGGACGTGTCATTCTCAATGGTGGTCCCTTGGCTGTAGAATTCCCTATCATTATTCAGAATACTGAGATGGTCTGGGAACAAATAAGGTTTTCCCAACTACTCTCCCTTAATCTATTTTTCAGTTTGTGTGTGTCCATAACTCACCATGTGCACAAGCACTTCTTTGCTTAAGGAAAATGCTAAAACATGCTCAGGGCATCATTTTCAAAATGGTAGTAAGTTTAGTATTTCTGAACTAATTTTTTTCCAAATATTAAAATCACATTCCTCATTGAGGATATGTTTGAACTTTTAAATAAAAATGCTTTTGAGTTTTCTGAACACATAGAAGTCTCAGTTGTTCTTTAAAGTAGGCAAGCAACTTGCAACCACTTAACTTAAGCAGTGGGTCCAATTTTATTTTAACTTAAAAACAAAACAAACGCCTTCAAGAGCAGACCAAGCTTGGAAAGTTTTCACCAATGGGAAAACTTTTGAAAAAGTTACAAATCGTGGGAAAAGTGGACTACAGAATGAAATATAAAATAACTACTAATGCTGCCTTAGGACACGTTTGTGTGTAACACAAATACTAAGATTTTAGTTTGTAGTAGGAAATTATTATTTTGTAGAATGAAAATGTAACTGATACTGGGATATAATTACCTCATCCTCCAATGCTTTCCACATTAATTTAACTCTTTCAACCCAAACCGCTAGGCCACCTGTTTCAGTATCATACAGGTATTTCAGTATAGTTCTATTAGAGTCAAACATGTTCCATTAAAATAAAAAAGCAGTAACTAAAAAGTAAAGTTGTACATGAATGCTTACACTACCCTACATGGTTAAAAGCTCATGTAGACATGTTGCACTAATATCAAGTGGGGGCATTCCCTAATACAATTTATTCCAGTAACTTGCTTTACAGAGGTGCAGCACATCTATATATGATGTTTGTGCCTGTGTAACTACATCGAAGTAGTCATATCAAAGCAAAATACTCTAACGTGGGCAAGGCCTTCAATCGGCTAGCAAAAAGTTTGTCAAGATTTCATGGCTCATACTTTTCTGGAGTCAAGTCACTTTGAACTGCAATGTTTTATAAAAATAGTTTTGAGGAGAAGAATCTGATTAACTGAGAAAGGTTCTGGATGAGTGGGTAATCCAACAAAACACAATGTCTATTAAGTCCAAGAGGGAAAGGGAAAAATACTAGGGAAAAAAATTAAATTTATGTTTAGTCATAGAAATGAAACTGAAGTATTAGAGTCTTTGAGTCTGACCCTGACTTGAATGGGAGTTGCAGCTCACCAATATGTCTCAGGTTTACACCTTTTAGGAGCTTCCAGGAACCACGCAAAGGCAGTATGGGCCTTTAAAAAGTCTGTGGTACTTTAAGTATTGAGGGGGAAAAACGGGGTGGTGCTGGTGGGATTGGATTTTTTTGGCAGAGGAGGGAGGGAGTTTTTAAATTTGAACGTTTTTTTTTTAAATAATTTTTTTTTAAAAGCAGTAACATATGGCAAGATGTGTAGTTATTTCAGATAGCTACCCTTTTCAAATGGCTGAAAGCACCTGACTCCTGGGTCTCCAGTTTGAGCCAAATCCTGCAGGTTTTACTTTCACTGAAGTTATGGGAGTGAGGGAAGGAGGACTAGGACCAGCAAGTACATGCTTGATTGTATTATCAGTTGTTTAATTAATGAGAGTGACATTTATATTTGGATTGGATGAGTCACCAAGATGCCATGATCCAATAATGCTCATAACTTTCTTGATATGCAATGTATACTTGTGAAAAGCACTGAAGTAGATATCTTTCTCCTATACTTGCTGTTAGAGGAATCACATAGGTCAGCAGAATGTAATTTTGTATGTGAATTTAACAAGAAAAGTTCTTGTTAAAAACCTTGTGTGTGCACGTCAAAAGATACCAGATATCTAGAGTGAAATTTTGACCCTACTAAAGTCAAAGAGTGCTTTATCATTTATTTCAGTGGGGCCAGGATTTCACTCTGAAAATAGATTTTCTACAGCTAAACAATATCAACAATATCAAGTACATTCAGAGATTATAATGACCTCAACAAAGAATTAAACTTTCCTTTAAGCTTTAATTGTAGGTGTTAAATTTTGGCTCACATCACAAATGAAATGTTTAGTGGCTTCAATGTAGTCAATGGGAATTTTTTTTTAAATCTTCATTTCCATGATTCCATTAGATTCTGTAGCCCATTCTCCTAGAATTTGACCCTAACACTAACTGAGAACATATTTTACATACTGCCACGTACTTACTATTCACACAGAATATAACACAAAATGGACTAGCTACCTCTCAGAGTTGTAGATATTTTGTTGACATGCAAATGAACAGGTTAATTTTAAATAAAAATGTGTAACAACATTTTCATTGTGTACATTTTCAAGATTGACAGCGTTGAAAAATGTTAAGATTCTTTCCATCTTACTTCAGAGTGTTTTCATGTAATGACCAATATTGTTCCAAATATTTATTCAATTAGAAAAATAAAACAAAGATTAACTTAACATCCATTTTTCCAGCAACAATACTAAAAATATGCATGTCTGATCTGACATATTGAAGCACAAGTAAATCATTAAATTACGCACAGCTATATAGCTATACATATGCACGCAATTACATAGCTACAGATAGAAAGACAGATGGACAGTCACATATGCTATAAAGAATGTTCTACAGAAATACAAAAGATGTTCTCCTATAATAGACTAACCTGGGACAGCTGTTGCATGGGCCTGTGAGGAAACATGCTCCACCGCCTGTGGCCTGATTTCAGATACTTGATGGTTGGAGCTTTGATGTTCAATGAGTTTTACTGCAGTAAGTGCATCAGGTCCAAACATCTGGATGTCCATAGAAACCAGACATACTAATGTATCTAAAACATTAAATGCAAAACCAATAACGATATTACAACAAAACAAATATGAGTGTTTGGTATTGAACACACTGATTTGAATTAAACTGACACTTGCTGAAAGAAAAACAAACCCTCACACATTTCTGTGGATTTCTACATTATATTTTTCATGGCATATAAAGCCAATATATAATTCAAAATCCTGACCTGCTTTGGTGTCTATTTTCATTAGTTCTCTGAGAAAACAAAAATTCAGTTATGTAAATATACGGCAACAATATGCACATAATATATAAACACACACATTCTCTAAACTCTGACAAAGTAAAATTTCTGAATCCCTGAATGTGACAACGTGCCAATTCTTTTTCCTCAACAAATAAACTAATACGATATTTTGTTCTGCTTCTTCCTCACCTATGCTCTTGTCTACTTTAGCAATCTTTGTGCAGGCCACTTCTCCCATTTCTGTGAGCATGTATAGAACTTCGAGTGCTGAGATTACAAGCAGCACATCTGGTAAAGTGAGATGACATATTATTTCTTTGTAGGATTCTTGATCCACATATTCACAAATTAATACACCATTATCTTCAGCTTTACAAAGATTCCCCAAGATTTCCATGCCTGAAAAACAAATATAGAATAGTATTAAACAGCCAAAAATCATTCTCTTACTATTTACAAAAAAATCAGAAATCTAAGACCTTACCTCTCATTTTTAAGAATCTATCCCTTGCCATTAGGCATTTTGTAACAGTGTGAAACATTAGATGAGTAGTTTTGAAATCAACAGGGTCCAACAGAAGCTGAGAGAAGGGGAAAAACATATTTTAAACTGCAGTCCACGTTGTACGTACAGTCATAATACTTACAGTTCTTAAATTTGCATACCAAATTCAATGCTCAAAAGTCTTTATATGTTGGAATATGTTGTCACTTCTGTGAGCATGTAAGACTCTGCTTTAAATGCCTAGAGTTCTTAATTATTATTTTTAAAATTGCATTAACCCTTTTCTCTTCTGAAGTATTTGGGAAGAGGCTCTGAACTTCTCTTTTTTCTTTGAGTCTTTATAGTAAGGAAAATAACTGTATTCCTAGGCTGTCATCAGGATGGATATGAACGTTTTCCTAAACCCTATGAAACAGTAGCAGTGATTAGGGGTGAATTCCTCCCTATGGCTTTCACCATCCTTTGTCCTGTTTGTACAGCACCTAGCACGATGAGGTCCTAGTCCATGACTTGGGTCCCTAGGCACTATGGTAAATACTACAACTACCACCACCACCACCAGTGCTCTCTCAAAGGCCCTTCCACACTGAAAACACCATCCTAGTCAGATTTCTATCAGTAGCTGAGCACTACAGTATCTCCTTCCCTGCTATTTACTCATTCCAGGATTTCAATATATACACAATATCCAACTTTATATTTATCGGTGGTGTATAATGCCATAAAATGGATTGAGTTGGCCTGTTACTGTTTCTTCTTACATCTAAATAACTTTGAAAAGAAAGTCTCCCTCACTGATGATATATCCATGTGTATGTGACCTTCCCAAAGTCCCCCTGGTTTTCTCATACTCATTATTATAAACAGTGTATTGATACCTATTAACTGGTGACACGAGAATTCTTGTATTATCATAGTGGAATTATGATTTATAACCCATATGAATATTTTTCATTTTTAAAGTAATTCCCCGATGCCATGGAATTTCAATTGAAAATCAGAGATGATTTGAAGGATCCCATGCCCCTCACACAACTGTACTCCCTCACATGACTGTGCTTAGGCAAATTGGGGGCCCCACTCTATATCTGATTCCTAGCCTTGTGCATTCTGTTGAAATCTATTATTTGCAAATTCAAAGCACTTATTCACTACTACTTCAAATAAACACAAGAAAAATAATTAAATTTAAGACATCAGTCAAGCTACTTAATACTAAAGTAGCACCTTCTCCAAAGTATATTTACCTCTGCTGCAATATTTCCTAGTGTGTCAAGCCCCAATTGTCGTAGAGAAATAAAATGACTATGAGCAGAGAGTAGCAGGAACCGAAGACAGGTACGATTAGCTGCCAAAAGTTTAACGTTTCCCTCCTCAAAGGAAAGATTTCGCAATATCACTGCAATCTGAAGTACCCGCTGCCCTTCAATATCATTAATGCCCAACTTGCGAGGTGGATGAAATAAGGATTCCCATATCCATTCTTCTGATGGAACATCTACAAAAGAAAAACATCAACTTTAGCTATTCCTTTTCTATATTTACCAGAATTTATCTAATCAGTTTATTCAAGACATCTCACCTTGAGATTTGTTTCTGTCAGAAATGAGGTCACGTACTTCATTATCCTCGACAATATCCTTCCAAAACTGAGAACAGAATAAAAAGTAAAACTGAATTTCTGAAGTGTGATGTTTCCTTTACAGATACATTTGTTTTCTCTTCCGCCTCTTTAAAATATTCACAAATGGATAAGGATGTGTTTATCACTATTCCATCCCTTGAAAAAAATCCTCTTCCCATTCATGTCAGCTACTAGAGATCATCTTTAAGATGCAGTATCTAAATAATGGTACATTCTTCACTCCAGAGCTGAAACCTATGATGTTCAATATATTACAGCTGCTTTAAAGAAGTCTTCCTGCCACCCTTCCAAGACACCAAAGGTACTCCATCCACAATCAACCAATAGGATCTGAGACCTATTCCTATTCCACCACAAGGAATTCAAAGTACTTTACAAATTAAGGGCCTGATCTGCAAACCTTTACTGTGTGGCTAGTCTGACTACAGTCAAGATTAATCATATGATCAAGGATATGCTGGATCAAGCTCATAAGCTGATAAAATATATATGGATCACTTAATTCACTACTAAAATACAGCTGTCTCTTATGTGAAATGCAACAGCTCTATCATCAGAAAGTAAAACCCAGGAAACAATTTAGGACAAGAAATGAAGTAAAACCTCTAGGAGAATGATACTTCTATTGCAATCATCACTTGAGCTAGAGGAGGCCCTTTTTAAGAAGGAGCTTGAGACACTCAAGGAAGAGGGGTTTTGTCATGTTTAAACGATGTGTGCAAAACCAGATTGCCTTCAATTTCACTTGTCAATGCAATATACCCTTTTTGATGTTACTCTATTGGAAAGTGATGAAGAGGGTAAACATGCAAATTTCACTAGTGATAACAAAAGGAAGATGATCTTAGAATCATGAACGAGACATACTCCTTTAATTTCTCTAGTGTTTGTATTTTTAAAACACGGAAGAGGTGGTGTATCCTCAAATGCAAATCCTCAACCTTAATTTTAAAGTCTTTGGAAAGGCCCAGAGAACTAAGCCAATTAGGAATGTAGGGTTACTGCTGTTGCCAGTGCTCTTGCAGTGATACCAAAATCATAAGATGCTCTCACAATGCCATGGCATTAGTTAGACTGACTGTCAAACAATATGCTTTTGGTCTCTTTAAAATATTCAGGCTAAAAGTCCAAAAGGAAGCACTCTCAGATTTAAAAAAATGTATCTATCTAATACGGTTGGGTAATTTGAAGTTATAGAACAGTAGACTTTCTTCTCAGAGGTAAGTCATCCTGGACTCTCTCATGAGGTATAGAACATGAGGACTTGGCATGTTCTCTCTGCAGAAGCTGACATCCATGTCATCTTGGCATAGGCTTATTAAAAAATATTAAAACTCTAGCACTTGTACAATTGATGAGCTTTTTTAAAATTATTTTTAACCACAGTAGGTACTGAAGTTGAGGTAAAATATCAATACATTGCAGGAGCAAGACAGCCATAAGTAATGGGCAGTGCAATCTTAGCCTTTTGACAACGGTATCAAATAACATTGGCATTTTCTCCTGAAACAATGTCATTTTCAAATCCAACTTCTTCACCAATTAGCCCCATGTCCTGAAACTGCTAAAAATCATTTGGTGGTGACACAGAAGGCATCATAACACTGTCATCAGGGGGGCAATGATGAAGGACCAGTTCATCCCCACATTCCTCTTTATAGTATGTGTCTAATAAATCCCCCCATGCTGGCTAGAGGAGATTTTAAACACTCCATGGAAAGATCAGAGCTGACTCCTGAGGTCATTTAGGTGAAGGACAATTGGCAGTATGAAAGGTTTCAGAGTAGCAGCCGTGTTAGTCTGTATCCGCAAAAAGAAGAACAGGAGGACTTGTGGCACCTTAGAGACTAACAAATTTATTAGAGCATAAGCTTTCGTGGACTATAGCCCACTTCTTCGGATGCATATATATGTATCCGAAGAAGTGGGCTATAGTCCACGAAAGCTTATGCTCTAATAAATTTGTTAGTCTCTAAGGTGCCACAAGTCCTCCTGTTCTTCTTTTTAATTGGCAGTATATCTCTCTGATGACTTCTTTAACAATGTTGCTACTATATAAAGGGCTTGTATCACTTCATACCAGGGTACAGGTAAAGCCAAAGATAAAGGCTCCTAGCGCTCTCAGAATAAGGAGAACAGTTGAAGTACATAGCCTGAAAGAGATCTGTCTGATTCTAAAAACCACAGAACAAGGATGAAATTCACCTCAGTTGGGACCTGAGCCAACCTTAAAGATGTTACTTCAGAACCAAAGAAACATCTCTCTTAGATAAAGAAGGCTAGCGACAGACAACTCTGGCTGTCAGGTCTAAAGAAACACTATTCTCCAGAACAGACTAATACAGGAGTGCCCTCTCAGAAGCTCAAGTGAGAGAACCACAAAGGCATCAAGAGTCAAGGTTTCACCTGGACAGCCTATAAGAGCTGAGGCATCTGTTGTCAGAACAGCGGTATTAGGCACTCAAATTTCACAACTTAGAATAATAGAATCATAGAAGATTAGGGTTGGAAGAGACCTCAGGAGGTCATCTAGTTCAACCCCCTGCTCACAGCAGGACCAACCCCAATTAAATCATCCCAGCCAAGGCTTTGTCAAACCGGACCTTAAAAAGCTTTAAGGATGCAGATTCCACCACCTCACTAGGTAACCCATTCCAGTGATTCATCACTCTCCTTGTGAAATAATTTTTCTTAATATCCAATCTAGACCTCCCCCAGTGCAACTTGAGACCATTGCTCCTTGTTCTATCATCTGCCACCACTGAGAACAGCCTAGCTCCATCCTCTTTGGAACCCCCCCTTCAGGTAGTTGAAGGCTGCTATCAAATCCGTCCTCATTCTTCTCTTCTGCAGACTACATAAGCTCAGTTCCCTCAGTCTCTCTTCATAAGTTATGTGCCCCAGACCCGTAATCATTTTTGTTGCCCTCCGCTGGACTCTTTCCAATTTGTCCACATTCCTTCTGTAGTGGAGGGCCCAAAATTGTATGCAATACTCCAGATGTAGCCTCACCAATGCCAAATAGAGCGGAATAATCACTTCCCTCAATCTGCTGGCAATGCTCCTACTAATGCAGCCCAATATGCCGTTAGCCTTCTTGGCAACAAGGGCACACTGTTGACTCATATCCAGCTTCTTGTCCACTGTAATCCCCAATGTAAACTTCTGACTTTCATATCCAAGGACTTATTCAACTCTGACTTTTAGCTGGATCAATAAACTTCCAATGTTCATAGCTCACACTGTTCTCAAAGGAAAGATGTCAGTACTTCAATATCAACCAGTTCCACCTATGCCAAGTCTCTGGCTCTAGGAATGCTTGGAACTGAGCAATTTGCAAGACATGATTTAAGAATCTTGGGTTTTGTCTAGATTAGGAAAAGAGGTTGAAATTAAATTGGGATTAGCCACCACATTAGTACACAATGGTGCAAAACCTTACTATTAACTGTCACTGTAGGAAACATGATAGGAGAAGTGAATGATGACCCTATCAAAATAAATATTTGCACCTGGCAGAACAAGTGACAGACAAACCAACATTTACAAAAGAAAATCTGAACAACAAGAGCAAGAAGAGAGCACAGATCTACGTAAGAACCATTTTGCTAATTTTATAAAAGTATAAGCAACCCAAAAGAAAAAAGAACAAGCACGCAACCTCCTGCTCTTTCCAACACAATGCATTTGTTGTGAGTCAACAGAATAACAGGGGAAATTTAAATTTAAAAATACCAACATTTTATATACAGAAGCAGAGCTGCTATATGAAATAAATAACTTCCTGTGGTGGGATCAACAAACTGCTTAAAATAAGATTCTATGAAAAAAATGGATTATTGTAATATATAGGTATTTTTAGATGTGGTATTAGTTTATGGCATGCCTTCAAAAGTGTTTTACAGTAGTGTGGTACTATATACCATGTAACATTTATAAATAGATCCTTGGAGCACATCCAAGTTTCTTATTAGTAAACCTTACTGCAACTATGCTGGTTCTACTTAACACCCAATTAAGAGAGTTTATTAAAACCATCTGTCTACATATACTATAATTATTTAAGATGATATAATTTATTATATGTTTGTTAATTACAATTCAATATAATTTCAAATGTTTACATATCTAGACATAGCACCTGATGTTGTTCTTCATTAACTATTACACAAACTGCATCAGTTTTAGGGGATAGCAAAACCAGAAAAGCTAGCTACTTTTGAATAAAAATTTCCAAGCATAATATTTCTGGACATCTGTCTGACAGAAAAGATGAAGACAAAGACCACAAGGCACAATTTTTGACACTTAACCTTAGTATACTTTAACATACGTCCAAGCTCCAATCATAAAAAGTAATGCCTATTTTCTTTATTCTCAATTTTATTCTTTTGGGAGAGTCCACCTATTTTTATTTTAGCAATGAAAAAAATTTAATGGGCACTACCGTTACCCAATTTGGCCCAACATTAAAGTTATGTAAAAACTAGCTTAACACAATACATGAACATAAAAATTCCTCTGCAATGTCTGTAATGCAAATATTGCTGCATTCAGTTGATATATTAAAAAGAAAGAAAGAAAGAAAGAAAGAAAGAAAGAAAGAAAGAAAGAAAGAAAGAAAGAAAGAAAGAAAGAAAGAAAGAAAGAAAGAATTTGAGCAGAAATCAGACTATAAACTGAAGTGGAACTAACTAGTCTAATCCCCCACCCCTCACTGGCCATTTCTGTCACCTGGAAATAAACAGCAAAAATTAGCAAAATAAAACATTTTTTAAAATTCTTCCAATTTGAATAATATAAGTTATTTGAATCCTTCTTAAGGAAATCTGTTGTGTTATATTAACATGATAGAATCCCCTTAAGCAAACATAATGAAATGTCAAATCCCTTTCATATATATTATATTACACGCTACCGAGCACCATACAAATATTAATCCAGGACACAGAGGAAGTGTTTACATATAATAGAAGTGTAGCCAGAAGTAATTTTGCTACACATTAATATAGCATATCATGCCCTCTAGTGGAAAAAAAACAAAAATGTCTTGTGCAAACCTAGCTACTATAATGTAAACTCCTAATTGAAGGGCTTGTTTAAAAAAATTCTGTAACCTTTGTCTATTCTACAACTCGCCCTTCCTTTTTCTTAATGCTTTTCTTCCTACTTACCCCCAAGTTTTATCACAAATATCCTTGAGTTAGTATGCTACTATATTTTCTTGAAAGCAATAAACTGGAAAGTAATTCAAAGTCACATTCTGGTACAACTTATGTGAAAACCATTTTGATGCTTTAAGAGACTTAGACTTTGCTACTGGCAGTGCACAGTTTAAAACAGTTTCATAATTTCAAAATTACCTTAACAAAATCTCTATCAGTTTTCTCCTTCCATTCGTCTCCAAATACAGTAGAAAATGATCCTAAAGCTTTAAGCATAAAAAAAACAATGTCAAAATGAGCTGAACATTTTCATTTGATTTTCTACCAATCAACAATACAAATAAAGATTCAACAATACTACAGACCACTCAGAAGTTTCTTTTTTCTTCGAGTAATTTTGCAGTAAGATGTAGTAAACCACTGTAATTGCTACTGCAATACACTCAACTGACTGCTGTTGCAGTACTACAGTTTATTAAGGCACAAGAAAATATTTGAATGGTCTAAACTTTGTGTACCTTTGCCTTGTATCTTAAAGAGCCATGACATGCTTTTCTAGAATTCTTTTGACAAAAGTATGAAGTGGTTTCCTAGTTTTAAATCTCATGTCAACAACTAGTTTTTTCTTGTACATAGTAAAGAGTAAAGATGATCCCAGTTGTTTAGCATGGTGCCTAGGCAAAACTTCCCTTGAAGCTTTCAAGAAGCCAACACAATGGCTAGACAACACTACCACTTACTAAAATATTAGTATTTTACAAAGAAGCTTTATGATAATTCCTGGCTGCTTTGGTGGAACCGGTAAATAATATTACATAAAATTTTCTGGCCTATCACTCTTTGGAAGCAACAAAGATTAGTTCACAGGATTTCCCTTGACAGGAAAATAACTATTTTGCAGCTTGGAAATCTGCGATTAGTGTCAATATGAAGTTGTATAAAACAGTATTTGGTTCACAGTATATTTTTATTGTGAAAAATTGCTACAATTTTCAGCTGAAAATAATGAAGCAGCATTTGACATCTTACAGAATCCAGGACCAAGGCTTCTGCACCATTTGGCATGCAAGGCCTAATTAAATATTTTGAGGATACAAACAAGTTATTTAAAACAATCCTACTGACAAGATGGGAAAAAAGGTTTTGTATTCCCATCATGTTCTTAGGTTACATAAGAGAACTTGAACTTAAAATGAAAAACGAATGTTAAAAAACTGAGACAGTACTCCTGAAAGAGAGAGGCTGTCCTAAGACATGCAAGGTAAGAGTTATCTCAAATTTTCAAACTGGAATAAATCCTAAGAGGTTAACAAAATTGAGAAAAATATAACTAGAAATGTTACATCTCAAAAAAGAGAATTAACACAATTCACAAACTATAATGATGAAAACTATATATATGCTCTGGAACAGGGGTCTCAAAGGTGTGGCCCGCCGAGTTATTTACTGCAGCCAGCCAAGCTCCCCGCCCCCCCTGAGTTATTTCCTGCAGCTGCCAAGCTCCCCAGCATGCCATGTCCCTGCTCCTCTGCCTAACTCCAGGCGCTTTCCAGATGGGAGGTGGGGAGGAGCGGGGAGCCGCTCGTTCAGGGGAGGAGGCGGAGAAGAGGTGGGGCAGGGACTTTGGGGAAGGGGTTGGAATGAGGGTGGGGAAGGGGTGGAAAGAGGCGGGGAAGGGGCGGAGCCTCATGGAAGGGGTGGAGTGGGGGCGGGGCCAGGGGCAGCGGGGGAGAAGAGGTGTCAGTGATGCGGCCCTTGGGCCAATGTACTAGTCCCCATGTGGCCCTCGTGCTCATTTGAGTTTGAGATCCCTGCTCTAGAAAATAAGTATTCCCTCACTACATGGGTAGGGAAATAGGACACATCTGTCTTTTGCATTGATCAGACCCTCACTGCTGGATGTATTAGAGAGTAGCTGAAAATAAAATCCTTCTCCTAGTGGAAGAAAAGAACATGTCTATTACAAATTTGCCTCTCTCAAATACCAATGATTATTCATTTACTATTGTTAGCGATGGCCTAGAACTTTACCTCAAATACTTCTCAGCTGAGGAAGACCATAACAGAAAGAACAGCTAGTACAGGACACCAATGAAACAACCGTATGGAAACACAGGCTTGACCTTCAAAAGTTAACAATGGAGGACTAGCCCTGAGTGTCCAAAAAGGCATGAAACAAAAGAACATTCAAACCTTGCTGAAGCACCTTTCTCATTTCTGTAAAAGCTACTTTGAAGAAGGAATTGTCCTGACTCTCAGCAGAGTGACCACTCAAATTCAGACTCTAAGGATGGGCCTCTGGGAAGGATTAATTAGGGAACTAAAATTAACTTTAGACACTCTTTAAACATTCCTTCCACTTGGGAGTCCTTGTGACTAGCCCAGATGCAGACAATGTATTGGTCTGGTGAAATGTGAGGGACATCCTATTAAGAAAAAACACAGTAAAAGGACAGACACACAACCCAAAAAATCTGAAGGAGAAATTAGACCAGCACTCATATATTACTGACATGAAGAACTTTTTACATACTACAAATGATTAAGGAAATAAAAAAGTTGATAATATTTTTAAAAATGAGTATATAATGTGCCTCACATATACTCTTCCCCACAATTGAAGGAAAACAGTAAAAAGATAGTAATTTTGATGCAGTATTTTGCAAGAATATGCACACGCATGCATGGAGCAATAATTCAGTATTGAAATAGTTTTGTGAAATACAACTTCTTAAAATACTAAAAATGCAAGCAGGCCAATTAAATATTTCTTAAATCCAGACTGAGATCATTTTAATGATATTGAGGTCTGATTTCTAAATTTCACTGTGCTTAGGAACTAACAAATCTTTGTTTTATCAGAATATAAACTCAGTGTGTCATTTTTATAAGATGCTTCTTTCTATTTTTAATATGTAATTTACATCAAAATGCACATCTTTTAAAAATCAACAAAGTCCTATGCATTCATCAGGAAAACAAACAAACACATACGTCCTGACATCAGAGGCTAAGTGGAAATCTAATGCTAAACATTTATCACTGAACTCAAGTAATTTAAAAATATTACTGAAAACCCAATTCTTAAGTTTCACTAAATTAAACTGTTAAATGATAAAGTTTCTAAAACATATATATATGCTAGCTGAATAAAAAGGTAATTTTAATATTCAAAGCCTGACGTGAAGCACAAGTTATGAAATAATTAAAAAAGAAAACTAAGTATCAAGTTAATTTCTCTTCAGTAAATTATTTAAAATTTACTATAAATGAAGAATGATGATTATTCAAAATTGAAAGAAGCTACAAAAATATATTTGCAGCTTTCCTGCTCAGATATTAAAAATGTTATATACAGTAAAAATAGAATTCAACTTAAAACTTACTGTCATCAAATACCCCAGCATTAGCAAGCAGTAGAGTGATGATTTTAGGGTCCTTTTCAAGCTGCATGACATGCTTGCTTTCATTTGACAGAAGAGTGCACACATTAATAGCAAAGTCCACTTCATTCGGGAGTCCAGATAACAGTGAAAGCACCAATTTATTATAGTCATTTGGCGAATTAAAGTCCATAGACAGCCCATAGCTTTGACGAAGATAATCTAACCAAGACAAAAAAAAAAAGTGAGAACAATGGTTCTGCAGCCAAACTAATAAAATGAATATTCTGGCTGACATAGTAAGTAAAATATCAATAATTCTCTTTAATTTAAATAATTCATGGCATTAAACCAACTTTTCCAACATTTCATTTGTTTTTTTCCATTTTTTTTGGGCCAGAACATTGAGACCATTCCCATTGGATATGGATCTTGCCAGTTAGTTATTCATTTCAGAATGGAACATTGCAATATACGCTCTACTAGAGGAGAACCTTGAAAACCACTTAAACTTCAGCTAGGACAGAATGCAGCCCAATTATTTAGAGATACAATATTATTTATTTGTATTATCATATCACCTAAGAGCCCAGGGCCTAACTGTACTAGGTGCTGTACAAATACAGAACAAAAATAGGCAGTCCCGGCCCCAAAGAGCTTACAATCTAAGTGGACTGTATTGGCATCAAATTTGTGTCTGTGTTCCAGTCAAGATTTGCATTTTGATCTGAAGAGCCCCATATGGTATGGATTCTCTGGCTACATTATAGACCACCGGGCTCCTCAAGTTGTAACCCAGAAATTGAGATCAGCAGAACCCAGATTTAAACATCTGTGAGCTGCAGGGAGACCATTATTGGTGAAAACTCTGAAATTCGCTCCTTAACTTGGCCCAATTGATCCTGAGTTTGTTGATTTTCAAAGAATATCACTTCAAGGCCTATCTATCTGTTTACCCAAACTCTGGAGGAATTGGGATTATTTATGGATTTGGAGGTTTTCTTGTTTTTTGGGTAACAGGAGAAAATATTTTTGTTAGATAATGATTTAACTGACAAAGTGTTGATGTTTTTTAATAACACTGTAAATGCATTTAAAGTGCCCCAGTTAAAACATGGAAAATTAAAATAAATATCACAACTATCTTTTTCTCAAAAATGTAATTTACCTGACACACTGTGTTGCTGGTAATTGTAGGAAGATGGAATTGCACCTATAGGAAGTTGTGGCTTTGGATTGCCTGGTTGTACCTCATCATCGTCCTCCCCAAAATGATGTACTTTCTCGTACTTTTCTAGATAGCTGAAATTAAGAAAGCAAAGATTTTTAATATTTATCATGCAACTAACACTCCTGTCCTCTAAGAGTTGAACTGCTGAAGGAAACAGTAGCAACTGCAGAAAAAGAGGTTTAGTGAAAGCAATAGTTAAACTGTGGTATAAAATACAAAACCATGAATCAGACTGACAAAAGGTGATACAGGCAGATAAGTGGAATCATGATTTAGATATGACATTTGTTTATATTTGCCAACAATACTCCTTAGCTAAAAATTATAGTATAACTAGCCACCTTGTAACTAAGCCCATTTTCTTTTTCTGTGGATTAGTTTTTGCTTTTGTTACCTGACATATTTTTGTATGTGCTTTTATTACCTGCAGGTAGAAGTATTTACAAATTACTACAAGAAATTTCATCAGAAATATTTTACATAGTTTACCATTAAAAGCATAATATGGCAAAGAGTAGGCAACACAGACATAATCAACAGGTTAAAAATAGTGGTTCATAAAGAAAATACTTGGAATATAAATATGCTAAATTCAACAAGTGGACACTGAAAATGCTAAGACTCAGTAACAAGCTAAATGACACTATTGGAACTCCGTTAGAATCACTCATGCAGTAATGCAGACAGAATGTGATATTTTAAGAGGTGACAGGCTATGTCAAAAGGGGTAGGAAAATAGAAACTATACAGAGTCATGGCTGGATACATCAAATTGGTGGTAACAAGGCAAACTGTTAATGTACAGGAACTCGTCGCTTAACACTGTAGTTATGTTCTTGAAAAATGCAACTTTAAGTGAAACAATGTTAAGTGAATCCAATTACCCCATAAGAATTAATGTAAATAGGGGAGGGGGTTAGGTTCAGGGAAATTTTTTTTGCCAGATAAAAGACCAAAAAAAAAAAAAAAGGGGGGGGGGGGCATTTTAATAAAGAGACAGTAGGGTTTGTGTGTTTGATGGGAAGAGGTTGGGGGGGGGCCTTGGGGGAAGGGGTGGAGTGGGGGCAGGCACATGCTTGGCACAGCATTTGACACAGTGTGAGAAAGGGCGCTAAACTGTGGGCTTCTATGGTAATGACAACACTTCTGGGTTTTGACCTATAGGTGAGGGTATTCTGGGTTTTGGTGGGGGTATTCACATACTTTTGATTGATCAGAAAAACTGAATGCCTTTTCTGGGATCTGAAACTTCATAGTCACTTTTCGTGGACCCCTTAGAAAGTCTGCGGACCAGTTGAAAACCATTGGCCTAATTTTAAGCATGTGACTATTCTCATTGATTTTAATGGGACTACTCACATGCTTAGAATTAAAACCATGCTTAAATTCCTTGCTGAACCAGAGCCTAAAATAAGTAAACATATCTTTACATTTCAACCAATATAATTTTCATAATAAAAAGCTTTATTAAAGGTTTAAGTTAATCTCATAAGAGGAAGAAAATTAAGTGTTAAAAAGGGCTGTGAGTAGGTGTTGCATAAAACAATTATGATTAATCAGACGTACAGTACTTTGAAAACATAAAGCACTATGTAAATGATAAGTATTATTAGATGACCCACTGCTGGGAAACCATCTTTATTACTTAGGTTCCATTTGGTGAATTAAGGACCTAGCAGAAATCTTAACTATATCACTTTGCTTTTGCTGATTAAAATACATTTATATTTAAATACTGTTGCTTCTATATTTCTTCAAAATATAGATCCTCGCTGATGCTCTTTACCTTTTCATTTAAATGTCTGAAAAAGAGCAGACCCCAAAAAATTATGAGTAACTGAATTTTCTTTCCACTTGATGTCAAATGTCAACATTTCCCCTCCCACAATCTTTAGGACTTAAATTTCAGTTCTTCCCTTACAGCTCATTTTCCTTCCGCTTCTCACTTCTTTCCCTCCCCTTGAGCCCTTTAATCAAAATTTCAACCAAATACTATTTATAACTTTCATATGTCAAGAGGTGCTTTTTAGCATGTGCATTTTCACAACGCTGCTCTGAGCAAAATGAAAAAATGACTGCAGCTCCTTTTTAAATAACTTCACTCTTTGCTGGAGTGATGGGACATTTAACAAGACTAATACTTTACAAAAGCCCACACAATTACATACTTTCAGGATTTCCCTTCCTTCTATTGTATTTTACCAAAAGAGATACATCACAATAGAAGCTTTACTTTTCTTTATAATCAGCCACCATCAAAATGTATTGCTCCAATCACTTCCATTCCCTAGCAATGAATTGTTATGCATCCTATACTGAGTGTTGCATCACTAGATGCATCAGGCAGGAAGAACACAAAGATTGGAGGCGACAATTTTGTTTTCCAAAGCCTTGTTCACTTTACAACCTTTAAACAATTTTCTGGTAATCTTTTTTAAATGGTTAATGCATTTTTTTTAAGAGAATGTAACAACCAAGTCAAAGAACCATGTGCAAACCCTGCACAAGAGGTAGTCTTGAACAACGCATGGGATCAAATGGTCTTAAAGTAATGGGGAGAGATGTACTGAATAACTATGTAAATTGGTTTTCCAGTAATACAAAAATTAACAGCATAGCATCAATAAATAAAGTGGTTACTTCTATATAAACAGTGAGATTTGGTACATTCATTGCTAAGTGTACATTACTAAAAAAAAGAGCACAAAGCTGTACTAGAATGGTTGACCATTCAGACTGACAGACAGGAAACAGTGTGATGAATCATGGGTTACTTGTCCCATAATTCCACACATTCCAAAATATATCTCAACTGGTTTTCCAGAAGAACGATTTAGATTCTCTAATGTGGCTTTAAAACAAGGCTTGAGATGAATGGGATAAAGCATTAATCTCCAAATGTGAAAGCTAAGAATTTATGCTTTCATATGATCTGAAAAAAAACCCTCATCTTTCCAGTCATATAAAGCATTCATTTCTAGCTCTGGGGGTTTTGCAAGATATGTAAACTTAGATCATGTTCTGATTACCATCTTCTTTGAATCCAGAAATCATTTAGTGATCTCTAGCTGAAGAACCATTGGAGTTAGACACGAGTGCTTTATATCATCTGCCAGTGTAAATTCCCAGCTTTCTGAGTTAGAGATTAGTACTTTACATTCAGATTAGGGCAGTCGAGAATAAAAAAAAATAATTGCAATTAAGAGCACTGTTAAACAATAATAGAATACCATTTATTTAAATATTTTTGGATGTTTACTACATTTTCAAATATATTAATTTCAATTACAACACAGAATACAAAGGGCACAGTGCTCACTTCATATTTATTTTTGATTATAAATATTTGCACTGTAAAAAAACAAAAAAAAATATTTTTCAATGTACCTCATACAAGTTCTGTAGTGCAATCTCTTTATCATGA
Source organism: Chrysemys picta bellii (assembly GCF_011386835.1). Taxonomy (NCBI): domain Eukaryota; kingdom Metazoa; phylum Chordata; order Testudines; family Emydidae; genus Chrysemys; species Chrysemys picta. The sequence goes on along the minus strand of NC_088791.1, from coordinate 57,944,937 downwards.
AATTTGAACTTACAAATGTAGAATTATGTAAAAAACAACAACCCTGCATTCAAAAATAAAACAATGTAAAACTTTAGAGCCTACAAGTCCACTCAGTCCTACTTCTTGGTCAGCCAGTCACTCAGACAAACAAGGTTGGTTACAATTTGCAGGAGATAATGCTGCTCGCTTCTTGTTTCAATGTCACCTGAAAGTGAGAACAGGCATTCGCATGGCACTGGGCTGGTCTACATTAGGGGGGGAAATCGATCCAAGATACACAACTTCAGCTACGCGAATAGTATCTTGGATCGAATTACCTGGGGTCCACACGGCACGGGATCGATGGCCGCAGCTCCCCCGTCGACTGCGCTACTGCCGCTCACTCTGGTGGAGTTCCGGAGTCGACGGTGAGCGCGTTCGGGGATCGATATATCGTGTCTTAACGAGACGCGATATATCGATCCCAGATAAATCGATTGCTACCCGCCGATACAGCGGGTAGTGAAGACATACCCACTGTTGTAGCTGGTGTTGCAAGATATTTACGTGCCAGATGCACTAAAGATTCATATGTCCCTTTATGCTTCAACCACCATTCCACAGGACATGGGTCTATGCTGATGATGGGTTCTGCTCAATAACAATCCAAAGCAGTGCGGACCGATGCATGTTCATTTTCATCCTCTGAGTATGTCACCAGCAGAAGACTGATTTTCTTTTTTGGTGTTCAGGTTCTGTAGTTTCCACATCGGAGTGTTGCTCTTTTAAGACTTCTGAAAGCATGCTCCATACCTCGTCCCTCTAAGATTTTGGACAGCACTTCAGATTCTTAAGCCTTGGGTTGAGTGCTGTAGCTATCTTTAGAAATCTCACATTGGTACCTTCTCTGTGTTTTATCAAATCTGCAGTGAAAGTGTTCTTAAAATGAACAACATGTGCTGAGTCATCATCCGAGACGACTATAACTTGAAACATATGGCAGAATGCGGGTTAAACAAAGCCAGAGACATACAATTCTCCCCCAAGGAGTTCAGTCACAAATTTAATTAACGCATGATATTTTTAAATGAGCATCATCAGCATGGAAGCATGTCCTCTGGAATGGTGGCTAAAGCATGAAGGGGCATACGAATGTTTAGCATATCTGGCACGTAAATACCTTGCAATGCTGGCTACAAAAGTGCCATGTGAACATCTGTTCTCGTTTTCTGATGACATAAATAAGAAGTGTGCAGCATTATCTCCCATAAATGTAAAGAAACTTGTTTGTCTTAGTGATTGGCTGAACAAGAAGTAGGACTGAGTGGAGTTTTAGGCAATAAAGTTTTGCATTTTTTTGGTTTTGACTGCAGTTATGTAACAAAAAAAATCTACATTGTAAATTGCTCTTTCACAATAAAGAGATTTCACTACAGTATTTATATGAGGTGAATTGAACAATACTATTTCTTTTATCTTTTATACAGTGCAAATATTTGTAATAAAAATAAAAATATAAAGTAAAGTACACTTTGAATTCTGTGTAGTAATTGAAATCAATATATTTGAAAATGTAGAAAAACATCCAAAAATATTTAATAAGTTTCAATTGGTATCCTATTGTTTAACAGTGCAATTAAAACCGAGATTAATCGTGATTAATTTTGTTGAGTTAATTGCATGAGTTAACTGTGATTAATCGTCAGCCCCTAATTCAGATACATTACTATTGGCTGCTAAAAATCACAAGGGGAAAAACTATTGTACAGGTGCCTAGATGGTGAATCAGCCTACATATTTTTAGGGACATTAAATATTTCCAGCCTCTGGTTCTGGATAAGTTAATAAGCAAATGTCAGTCCCTGGCAACTATTCTAATATTTTTTCAATTAAAAAATATTGTTGAGCTCTAATTTTAAAAACCCAAAAGATTAAGAAAATCCAGTGCTATGGAAATTAGATTTCTTACTCAGCTTCACCAAATTCAACTTACCAACTTGCCTCCTGGAGCAAGTTAAAACAAACAAACAAAAAAAATAAAATAAAATAAAAACAGGTCAGTAAGTTTGTATTAGTTTTTCCATCATGGTCACAATAAGGGAGAAAGGGTATATTAAAACCTGGCCTGTTAAAGACTGCTTTCACTCCCAATATTGATAGCAAAGGAGGCACAAAATCAAGCCTTCGTCCTGAAGACTCTTATGCACATGCTGAATTTTACTTCCATAAGGCCTCACACAAAGTTCACTGAAATCAAGGAAACTTACCCCACTGATTTAGCATTAGGCTCATGAGTAGTCTCAATTATATCAACACGATTACCCCTAGTAATAAAATTAAGCCTGTGTTTTCAGGATCGGGGGGACCAGCCTTAACCTTACATTTCCTGATTTTTGCTGGTTTGCCTCAAAAGCGTAGCATTATTTAAACATGTTTACTATTAAATATAACAATAATATTACACAGAAGAACATAAAATCCCTATTCAGAAGCCCAACCAGTAATAAGAGTAATGTGACAGTTGCGGTCACAAGTCAAAGACAGAATCTAGGATCTGAAAAGGCAACTCAAAGCTACCCTCCCTACGCAGGACCGTCCCTACCCATATGTGCCGCTCCAGCCCCTGCTCTGCCCCAGCCCCACCCACAATCCACCCCTTCCCCAAAACCCCCGCCCCTGCTCCACCCAGCCCGCCCCCACTCCCCTGAGGACTGCAGCAGGAGGCAGGCCTGCACTCACCGGCAGGGGTAAGTGGAGAGACCCGACCCCAGCCTGCTCCGCTCCCCTGGCTCCCAGCCACACGGCTGTTGAGTGCTGGGGAGCAGTTCCCCACTACTCCCCAGCCCCAGGGGAGCCAGGGGAGCAGAGTAGAACGTGGGCGGCAGGAAGTGGAGTGACCTGACCCCAACCCACTCTGCTCCGCCGGCTCGAGCTGGGGGGGCGGTTTCCCCGACCCCCAAGCCAGCCCCCCCCCCACCATGGAGGCTTGGGGCCCTGGCCAGGCCCCCCCCCAGGAGGCCTGGGGGGCTGCGTAGGGCACCAAAATGGCTAGGAATGGCTCTGTCCCTACTCCTGGGTATAGTCTTCTGTGTTGTGTCTCCTGAGAGGTACAGAAAAGAATTTAGTTTGTCGTCATCCGTTTGTCAATTTGGAAGTAGATTATCATCTTTCTGGTCACTAGCAAAAGCCACACAACATACAAAGTACTGAAACATGGGAAAATTAAATGCCTAATTTTTCAAAAGTGACTAGGGATTTTTTGGGTGCACAATCACAGTTGCCTGATTTTTAGATGACAAGTGCTCAGTTCTTTCTGAAAATGAGGTCTCCTTTAAAGGTATCTCAAGTCAGGCACCTAAAAATGAAGAAACCAAAGTCATTGGTCACTTTTGAAAATTTAAACCAAAATGTATTATGCAAATTTCTACTTAGACTAAACAGCAGAAATACAATGATCTTTATTTTATTTTCAAATTATCACTGCAAAAACCTTAATTTTCTAATTAGCAACAAAACCTTTAAAAAGTGTAATTTTATTTACAAAAGACAAATTATACTTCCATATTTCTGAACGAAAAAAGTTTGCAACTTACTTTTTAGTTTTATAATGTTATGTTACTAAAATAGGTTATTGTTTTAATCAAAATTATGAGAAAATTAGCTTTATGAAAGTGACTAATATTTTGCCTATTTAGACTACATATTTCGATAACAAAGCAGCTTTTTAATTTTATCACAAAGTGTAAATAAAACTTGTATTAAGAAATTTGAAAAGCAGTTAACAGGAAGAAATCTAGATGGTATATGAGCCAGTTGCATATGGAATTTACCCCGGAATAGGTATGTACAGTTCTCAGGCTGTGGTCTGTGGTGCTGTATGAAACTGTTTCTCTCACAATACCATATCCAACTGTATCTCTCTAGGTTTTTTGTACTACACCCACCAGCTTTTTATCTGAGTAAAACCTGTCAGTCTTCAAACAGTCTCCTTGCTATTTGTAGGCCTATTCCAAGACTTTAAGCTTTCCTCTAGATTTTTTTTTGACCAACTAAATCAGGACCCGAAAAGTTGACTACACGCCTACTAACCAAGGGCTTATACAACAGATGAGGAAGTCCCAACCAGATGTGTCTAGGCCGACATTCTAGTGAAAATCCCAGCTTCCTCTTATCTTTACTTTCAGCTACCAAGAAAAGAAAAAGACTTAAAATTCTTATCAGAGTGCTGCACCCGAGTCCTTCCTGAAACTCTCTTTTTCTTACCAACCTCTGGGCTGGTCTACACTGGGGGGTGGGGAGGGATCGATTTAAGATACACAACTTCAGCTACGTGAATAGCGTAGCTGAAGTCGAAGTATCTTAGATCGATTTACCTGGGGTACACACGGTGCGGGATCAACGGCCACGGCTTCCCCGTCGACTCCACTACCGCTGCTCGCTCCGGTGGAGTTCCGGAGTCGACGGGGAGCGCGTTCGGGGATCGATATATCGCATCTTAACGAGACGCGATATATCGATCCCCGATAAATCGATCGCTACCCGCCGACACGGACGTACCCTCTATCTAGCCTACATCTGAAAGAATTAAGTAGCACCCTCCCCTTCACCTCCGCTGGAAGAGAGGAGGTGCTCTCATTCTCTCTCCCCATCTTCCACTGCTCCCTACTTAGTGTCCCGTCCCCAGCAGCTACCTGATTATCTGGAAGGAAGGGAGAAACTTCTCAGTGAGGTATGCATATCACACAATTCAGTCTTCTAGCTGCTGTGCATGTGTTGACAGCAGTGGGAATCACTGTATGCCTTTCCTACCTTCTGAGCCTCATTTCTGAGCCTACTCCCACACATATAGCTCCAAGTTACTCCCTAGTGAGTAGCCCCAAGTCCTGCCCCTGCTGCTGCTCCTAATTTTTCTTAGTAGCAATCGATGAAAATGAAGTTTGCTTACATGTAACTGAAATTCTTTATCATAAGTCTCTGTATATTCCCATTGTGGCATATGTACTTTGATCCCACAAGTGGGAACATGAAGAAACCACTTGAAGTGGGATGATTCTTGTCAGTTTCAATGTTGCCCACATGATTTTGAACAGGAACACTGAAGCTGACCAGACTTGTTTGTTTCTCTCTGCAATTGCTTAATAATGCAATGAACAGCAGGAAAAGCACTACAGCAGTCTGTCTGCAAACTCAGGAAGATTACACTGTCAGTTCATATTTAGTTCATACCTAAGTTATTTTATCAACCCAGAAAGGCTAGAAACTTTCTTTTTTCTTAATGAAGGCTTAAATTCTGTAGAAACTGATGGCTTAGCCCACTTCCTCCAATCTCTCCATGGTCAAAGAAAGTTTTTCTTGCTATTGGCAATTAGTTTTCAAAATCTGAACCCAACTGAAATGTTTTTCATTCCACATGGCTGCTTCATGGCTTTGTTGGATGTTTCCATGGTGAAAATTCAACTCTGATCAAAATTTGCAAACAGCATAAAATCTAGAGGAGATAACACGCTTGCGGTATGAGAGGAAAGACTCAAACTTCTATAAGACCTTGAGAGAACTTGAGCACAGACAATTACAAAAAACAAGGGAGATTTGGAACTATAGGAAAAACTGTAAGGACCTACACCTGTGGATAGGTAATAAACAACACATGCACAGAAGTGTGGGGGATTAACAAAGTACATAGCTTTACCCATAATATTAAAAGCTTACTTTACATCTTGTCCAATTAAAACTAGTCTAGAATTACTTCACCATGTAACCAAGCAGTATAATTACAACAGGGAAGATATGGCATAGGGCGGAAAGATGAGCCATCTAAGGATGTTCACCTGAAGCAGTAGTTCACAATATGAAGATGCTGAAGAACCACAGGAGCATACTATCTGTAGTTTTATATAGCACCTATCATGGTGATATCACAGGTCTGACAGTAGGGTGTAGGTTTAAAACAACTGAATTCTGTATAATTACCATCTCACAAAAAGAGAACCTTGACTTGGCTATTCCTCAGTCTTTGTTGACCTGAAATGAAGAACGGACTATTCTATTACTATCTACACGTTAAAATTAAAAAAAAAAAAAAAAAAGCCACAAACTTTTTACTGTTAATTATCTTTCTGCATCTCAGGACAGTAACGTGCATTGCTCCTATTTTCCTGACACACTGACAGACAGCAGAGCCACTCATGGCTTTGAAATTTAACAGGGAACTTGAGAATAACTATCTCAACTTTGAACTTTCTAAACTGATGCCAAACAAATACAACCAGGCTTCTATCAGCCAAAGTTCCAAAGTCAAAAATTATATCGCAACGTGGACCCTACCAAAGTTTCTTAGAGGAAAAGAGAAAGATTCTTGGTTCTCTTCTCTGATGCAGCTCTTTCCTGTCTGAATCAGGTTGCCAGACTCCACCTCTACTCCCCACAATGCATTCCTTTTAAGGGCCAATCTACACCACCAAACTGAGCCAGTGCTGAAAACTGCTGAGCCACTAGTTCAGTTAGGACTTTGTCAATGGGGCTTTTTTTTTCGGCGGGGCAACGCTCGGGGGGGGTGTTGGGTGTTACGGCGCGACAGCTCCCTTTTTTCTTTTTCTTTCTTTCTTTTTTTTTGCTTGGGGTGGCAAAAAAGTTAGAGCCGGCCCTTCCTGCTGGTATGGCTGCCATAATTTACCTAGAAAGGAAGTTATATATGATTGATATTTCTGTTGTGAGAATTATGGGGTTAACTATTAAACTAAGTGACAAATGCTGAATAAGTTTCAAGCTTCTGAGATATCTTGAGCCACCTACTCTACAGAATCTCCACAAGAAGCTTGATGCTTACAACAGCAGAGGCTAGAATGGAAAAAATTTTTTTTTTTTTAAGAATTTGTTTAATACATCTCTTGCTGATATAAAACAATTCACTGATCTGCCCAGAGGCCAGGAAGTAGCGATTCTGCAGGTTTCCAGTAATGTTGCAAACTCTAAGAACATTTTTTTTTTAAGTTCCACTTTTCTTTTTTGCACTGAAAGATACAGTGCAAATCACAGCACAAATATGACAGCAGAGAAGAGCACTGCCAAAGGCATCCAAACTTAGGGCAGCCAGGCCATACGTGCACCTTTTGATGACATATTAGCATATCCACTGTCAAGACAAAAACAAGGGAAAGAAGAACACAAAGATCCCAAATCCCAGAATAATCTACCCCAAAGGGGTAATAAATACAGAAAGAGCCCTCAACGTAGCTCTTGTAGCCAATTTCCTCAAGATGACAGAGCAAATGTTGCTACTTGTGGAACAAATGTACATCAGAAGGGGAGAAGAGTAAGGCCTTGGCTACACTCGCGGATTCACAGCGCTGCCGCGGCAGCGCTGTGAAGCGCGAGTGTAGTCGCGCCGCCAGCGCTGCGAGAGCTCTCTCGCAGCGCTGCAAGTACTCCACCTCTCCGAGGGGAATAGCTTGCAGTGCTGCGAGCGAGTGTGCAGCGCTGCAGGCGCTGATTACACTGGAGCTTTACAGCGCTGCACTTGCTGCGCTCGGGGGGGGGTGTTTTTTCACACCCCTGAGCGCAGCAAGTGCAGCGCTGTGAATTGCCAGTGTAGCCAAGGCCTAAGATTAATGCTGAAGGAAAGAAAGAGAAGTTGGAGGAAACATAGCAATGACAGGAAGGATAAGAGAAGACAGCAGATGTTTACTGCCATGATGGAGACTTCTGAGTGTTCAATGGTAAGCAGATCTTTGACTTGAACATGGATATCTATGATAGTTTGAATTTCCTGCCGAATTTTTTAGGTTGCTTGTTAGATGGGGAGAGAGTTTCTTCTTGGTGGCATATTTTCCAGGAAAGTGCTGTATTTCTGCTTTGTTTGGGTCAGTACCGTCTACCTGTCAACATAAAAAGTTGTCTGCTGTGCTACTGTAGCCATGTGGGTCCAAGGATATTAGAAAGACAAAGTGAGTAAGGTAATATCTTTTATTGAAGCAACTTTCACTTTCAAGCTTACACAGGGCTCTTCTTCAAAACTTCTCTCTCTCATCAACAAAAGTTAGTCCAATAAAAGATATTACCTCACCCACCTTGTGTGTCTACCAAAAAAGCTGGCTTTTGTTGTTTTGATTTTTAAATTCATGTCTCCCTTTTTGTACAGCAGCTCTAATATAGGTATAAGCTTCATAATTAGGTTGTACATAGGTTGATAAGGATTTGAAGGTAAACATGTAAGTGCAGGAGAAAGAAGGGAAAATTAGTTTTCTTATTTCTAATATTGGTTTCTTCTAGAAGAGATCCACTGCTTTAGACAGATGTCATAACCTCGAAGTATTTTTGTCCACGTCTGTGGAATGGAGGCGCAAACCCCCATTTTCCATAATTTTTTTTAACCTAAAAGTTCCTCCTGTTGGAAGGGTTGTTGAAGCAAATACACCTTCCCTAGGCAAATACTTCAAAAGCTTAGGAGACACACAACTAGAACAATTAGCATTTACAATAGGGTTACAATACAGTTTAAATGGAAAAAGCAAATAACTGTTGTGTTGATATAATCAATGTGACATTTTGGCCCTATTTGGCATTTCCTGCTATCCTGAATTGAAGATTCAAAACAAAAGAATCCCATGCTTGATTAGCCTACAAGGAATACTACATAAACTGAGGGTGGGCCTGTTCAGAGCACTGGATTCATACTAAGGGAAAACAAAATTACAGGAACAACAAGGAGTCTGGTGGCACCTTAAAGACTAACAGATTTATTTGGGCATAAGCTTTCGTGGGTAAAAACCTCACTTCTTCAGATGCATAGAGTGAAAGTTACAGATGCAGGCATTATATACTAAAATTACAGGAGGCATGCAAACCTTTAAATAGTCGTTAATGAGGATTCTGGGATAGGCATATTATTGCAAGATTTTATATGGAGAGCTCTATTATATCTTCAATTTGGGAGACTGTTTCTGGGCCACACTATCTGTATCCATTTAATAAAACCTATAGAATGATGAGTCCTACACCTCTTAATCTTTCTTCCTCAAACCAACACTTTTAGTAAAGTAATGACAGAGAGCATCCTTATCTGATTTCTTTGTCTGACACAGGCAGTCAGTGAATTTCCAAAATCCACATTCAGGTTGTCAGGCTAGAGCACCTCCTTGCTTCATTCTAGGCATTTATGTAGCATTCTCCATTCTGTTCAGAGGTTATAAATCATAAGCAGCAAGGACAGTGGAAATGTAATTCAGGTAATTGCTGTTCACATGACATCTCCACCTCCCCTTCAGTTGTCTAAAAACACCACTCTGTTGCTGCTGGAGTGACAGTTAAAATGCTGCTTATCATCCTGGTCTTGGATTCATCAAGCAAGGCAGCAAAAGGCTGGCAGGATTCTGGGATCTGGATAAGAAATCCTATAATCTTGGGTTCCCAAAAGGGTTAATCCATTCTGAAAAAACACCCGTGTACTTTGTGTCAGCAGCAAGGGCTGATACAGAATAGAAGAGCCACCTGGATTTCCCCAAACTGTGCTGATACAAAAATATCAGTGTAGCCTGGCAGGTGTCTATGCATTAAACAGAAATCACACACAATTATGTCTGGGAAAAGCTGTATGCATGCACTGAAACTGTTTTGGTCTAACTGGGTGTGAGAGTATCCGGTTGCTACTCAGACCAGGGACTGTGTTAATTTTGAGTCTTGCCTACACTAGAGAATTATATTATGTGGCTGATCCAATGCAAGTTGCAACAATGCAATGCACCCACACTAGTCATCCTGTTTCAGGTAAACTATTGCCCTGAATCTGTACATAATATTCCCTGCAAATGCTGCTGCAGCAGCATCGGATTATGGGAACCTATCCCATAGTTCTTAGTAGTGCTCTGTGCAGCAAATGCATAACTGGCAATATTATAATGAATGTGTCTACAGTATAAGAAAGTTTGCAATAAACATATTTTATATTAGAATACATTTAACTACAACATCTATACTGCATAAAAAATCTGTTTTAAAATATTTAAGTCGTTAACAAATTATGACAAATGCAACCTTAATTTTGCCGCCTTGTGAATATACATTATGGTTTCGTCTTTAATTACACAATCACATACTATTTTTTCCACAAGAGCCCTGCCTCATTCAATGCACAGGGTGGGACGGTGCTCAGGTTGTTTAACCTATATAATATGTAAATGTACAAGCACTTATGTTTTTCAAATAAGAAATACAGAGATTCTTTACAAATTATAAAAATAACCCTGAATTGTATAAATTATGATTCCTACAGTTCAATAATTCAAAACATAGCCAGTGATTAAAATAGATTTTAAAGCTTGGGGAGTTATTTCCATTAAAAATTACTTATTCATTTTGCCAAAAACAAGCATCTACAAGAAGCTGCTAACAACTTACAAATATAAAAACACATATTAGAGATGCTAAAAATGCTTCAGAGATTCTTTTTGCTCAGGAGATTTTAAAAATTGATTCGAATATTAGTATATTCAATTTCTTGTGTGCTTTGACCACCACAAATATAATTACTAAGTGCTAAGAATGTATTTATGTAGTCATGCATCTATTTGTGTGAAGATCTGTTAGTGTATTTCTAGAATTTAAACAGAAGTTGTATATGGCTGTCAAGAGTTTACAAACTTTTAGTCTTTTCTCTTGTATTCTATATTACAAAAACAAATCCTGATCTGAACGGTTAATTACATACATATCATATACTAAATTAAGTATAAAAAGAACATTTTAATATGTTTCAAAGCAGATAAATCTGAAATAGGTATTAACTATAATTTACTAATTATTCCTCATTTGTTTCTTTTAAATATTGTAAACATTCAAATTATAGTACTAGAAGCTTTTAAAAGCAAAGGAAAAATCCATATGACTACAGTGCAAGCATGTTCTGTTGGTGACATGGGCCTGGAGGGTTACCCTCTCTAGAGGAGTCAGTTTCTATGGTAGTTCAGTCCTGGGCCTCTCCTAAATTTAAACTGAAAATTATACCAAGTAATATCAAATTATGGAGGTGAGTATTTGTTGTCTTTAGTTCATGACTATTTTTTAACATATAAATAGACACAGCTAAGGCTCCCAGTAGGGAAAACAAAAAACAAAAACAGAACTTCCCTTGTGCATTTTCAAGGGCCTCATTAAAAATTATCAGAAAAACTATTCCAACTATAAATAGCATGGTTTTGTGAAAAATGTGAATAATTTAGCTTTTCTTCTTACATGCCATCATAAGAAAATTACTTAATAAGCATATTTACAGATAAAAGGTGAACTGACAAGCTTTTCACATGCCAAGAACAATTCACATTTCTTTGTTTCTTCTGCCATGGTTGTCAACATCACAAATATCTAAAGCAGTGCAGGAAGACATATTCATACATGCTTTAGGGGTCAGAAATATCTTCCTCATACAGGTCCCCAGTTCAGCAAGATATTTTAAACATGAGCACAGTCCTACGGAAGTCAAAATACTTTAGTTGTCCCACTAAAGCTACATGCTTAAAATTAGACACAAGCTTGAAGTACTTTGGTCAACTGAATTCTGCCTTAATTCTGAAACATGCTGTTTTTCTATTTCAATTTTTTATGATTATATATTTCGGCTGTACTGTAACAACGAAAAGGAAAATGGCTATATTCATTTCAAACTTTTGCAGTAGCTAAAGCTATAGTTAAAATTATATTTCCTCTTCCTCTATAATCCTAGTTTTACATAATCATAAAACCCTCTCTCTGAAATTCTCCCTCCGAAATTTCCATGCTTTGCTTTGACTCAAAGTTTAATTCTGTGGTAAAGTCTGACTAGAAGTCAGACAGTCATTTTTTAGTTAGCTGCTGATGGAGGGAAAAACAAACAAAACTGCCCCACGCACCGCTATTCCCACTGCGAAAAGATCTGCAGCATACAAAGTATTTAAACTGTATGCTGTGTCTGTGAAAGAGGCAAAGAAATCCCTGTCTACACAATAGCATAAGTCTCAAACAGAGGATCTGTTCAGGTATGGACAACCTGGTGACTCCATTCAGCCTCCAATCAGATAGTGTTGAGAGTTTCTCATCATGCAGTGTTTTCATTTTACTTTGTGGATAAAAATCTCTCCAATTTGGACTGAACTGTCTTTCCATCAATGGAAACGGAGAAATGGCCTGAAAGGACAAGGGTTTGCTCCTCTTCATCTGAGGGTACATCTACACTACAGGGGGGAGTCGATTTAAGATACGCAAATTCAGCTACGTGAATAGCGTAGCTGAATTCGACGTATCGCAGCCGACTTACCCCGCTGTGAGGACGGCGGCAAAATCGACTTCTGCGGCTTTCTGTCGACGGCGCTTACTCCCACCTCCGCTGGTGGAGTAAGAGCGTCGATTCGGGGATTGATTGTCGCGTCCCAACGGGACGCGATAAATCGATCCCCGAGAGGTCGATTTCTACCCGCCGATTCAGGCGGGTAGTGTAGACCTAGCCTGAGTTTTTGACCAGTCTCACTCAGAGAGGCTTCATACAAGCTCTTTAAAGCTATATATACACACATCACTGCTATATGTATAAATTTCATGATATAAAAGTGGAATATATTGAAAGAGTTTGTGCCAGATGCTCAGCTGGTATAAATCAGCATAAATTCCTCCTTAAATGCTGTATGTCAATATATGCCAACCAAGGATCTGACTCCTTGTGCTGTGTTGTGACTTACAATTGTTTTGGAAAACTTGGAAAGGACACAAGACGCAACTATTAAAGTCACAGAATATCTTAAAATAAATTAATTACTATAAGCAGTCATTCCATCACTTTAATGCTTAGAAATTTAGTTACAATGTTCTTATGTTATTTATATAAGGGCTATGTTGCATTCACCAAACCAATCTTAATTGTAATAATCATTTGCATATATGAATCTCTTACATTTATGAAGGAGAACTGTATGGAAAGGTTAGGGTTTTTTGCCTCAAACAAGCTCTATAACTCTTTGCTTATAAAAGCATATTATTTCATAGCAGAGATAGTTAAGTGCTTTACTGCTTAAACTTTTAAACACAAAAGCATTTACCTGGCTGCACTATGAGGAAGTTCTGCTCACACAAAAAGTTAAGGACTTGAATAAAATCAGAACCTACTCCTGGCTCCCAGTGCCCTGGCAAGTTCCTAGGCACTACAGAATCCTTGGGCTGCTTAGCTAATTCTTTAGTTCTTGCTATCTTGCAGGCTAACAGGAAAGGAAGAATTTAGGAATGCTGCTGTGGGTGAAAGCTGGTGGATGGATCAGGCAGTAAGCTCAGGGGACCCTGTGGAATTTAGCTCCAGACAGCAGTAGGAACTAGGGGTAGCAATGATCCAGTTGGGTTCTTAGAAGTTGTTAGGTGCTAAGAGACTTGTTTAAATCTCTCCAAGGCATCTCTCCAGACAATGATAAGTCAATAAAAACAAAAACTCCAAATAATTATTACTTCAAAACTAATTTTCCAATAAACTATTATGTACAAGTATGTTTAAGAAATCTACATATGTGAATTTGTGCATTTATAAACTGTTCGATACATGAGGAAAACAGGCTGAAAAATAACAACACTTTCAAAATTTTAAAAACTCAAAAGTGACCGAGATAGATATTACCTTTAAAACTCTAGCAAAAATTATCTCAATATTCCATAGTGACCACAAATTTCATAGGTATATCTTTTAATAAGACCTAGTTATGGGTGAGCATCAAAGAAGTTACTCACCTTGTGCAGTAACAATAGTTCTCCGAGATGTATCCCCTTATGGCTGCATCACTGTAGGTGTGGGTGCATCCCTGCACTGCTGATCGGAGGACTTCAGTAGCAGTGTCCACTGGGCCCGCAAATGCGCTCTCTCTCTTCGTGCTGCACCACGAGGCTAGCCAGCGCATGGCGGCTAGCCATCCTCAGTTCCTTATCTACCGAGTCATAGCGAACTCCGAATTAGAGGGGAGGAGGGCAAGTAGTGGAGCACCCATAGGGACACTTCTCAAAGAACAGTTGTTACTGCACAAAGTGAGTAACTTCTTTTTCTTCTTTGAGTAGTGTCCCTATGGTTGCTCCACTGTAGGTGACACCTGAGCAGTACCCCCCTTGGAGGGCTGGGACTTCGGAGTCAGGTTTGTCACAGATGGCATCAGAGGCAGAGTCCCTGGTGATTGCATAATATTCTGAGAAGATGTGGACCGAGGCCCATGTTGCCACTCTGCAGATCTCTGTGATGGGGACATCCTTGAGGAAGGCAACAGATGAGGAGATCGATCTCGTGGAATGTGTATGGATTGAGTCTGAATTTGGTAGCACTGTCAGATGCAATTCAAGACCCACTTGGATAGTCTTTGGGCTGAGCCCTTGGGGGTGTGCGGCAGGAGGAGCGATTTTTTTCTCTCTTTGTCTGAGCGCCCTTTTTTTTTTTTTGCTTCGGCAGTTCGGGCAGGCGTCCTAGCAGCTTTTATTTTATTATTTTTTTTGCTGCAGCAAAAATGATAGAGCCGGCCCGGCAGGGGGTGCGTGCTCAAAAATTTTTTACTGATAGGGATGCGCGATCAAAAAAGTTTGGAGACCACTGGTCTAAGGGACTTCCTGAAGGCCTTTGTCCTATCGAGGTAGAATACTAGGGCTCTCCTAACGTCTAGTGTATGCAGAATGGCCTCCCTATTGTCTTGGTGAGGCTTGGGGTAGAAGACAAGAAGGTGAATAGACTGATTCATGTGAAACGAGGAGGTCACTTTAGAGATGAACCTTGGATGCAGCCTAAGTGTAACCTTGTCAGGGAAGAATACTGTGTGGGGGGGGGGGAGGGGATGTGCCATTAGAACTGATATTTCCCTTATTCTTCTAGCCGAGGTAATTGAAACCAGAAAGATCATTTTCATCAATAGGTAAGCTAGCGAACAGGTGGCCATAGGTTTGAAGGGAGGTCTAGTCAACCCTTTCAACACTAAGTTTAGATCCCGCAAGGGGGTAGGAAGTTGAGATTGAAAAAAAGAGGTTTGTTATTCCCTTAAGGAACCTTTTAGAGATCGGATGGGAAAGAACCAAGTACAACTCTACTGGCTGGTGAAATGCTAGAATAGCTGCTGGGTGGACCCTAGGAGATCTCAGGGATAACCCTGATTTTTCAAGGCATATTCCAGAATGTGTGGAAGAGTTGCTGACACTGGAGATATTTGTTGGGATGTGCACCAAATCTGGAACCTGAACCATTTCTGCAAGTAAGTGTGTCGTGTAGACTTTCTACTGTGTAGTATCAGGGGGTAGCTGTGTTAGTCTGTATCCACAAAAACAACAAGGAGTCCGGTGGCACCTTAAAGACTAACATTTATTTGGCATAAGCTTTTGTGGGTAAAAAAACCCACTTCTTCAGATGCATGAAGTGAAAATTACAGATGCAGGCATTATATACTGACACATGAAGAGACGGGAGTTACCTCACAAGTGGAGAACCAGGGTTGACAGGGCCAATTTGATCAGGTGGATGTAGTCCACTTCCAATAACAGATGAGGAAGTGTCAATTCCAGAAGAGGCAAAGCATTCTTTTACATAAAGACTGTCTGGTTTGGCCAATGTACATGGCAGAGGGGCATTGCGGGCACATGATGGCTGTGACGGGGTTGGAGATCTCCACTGCAGCGCCTCCCGCTGCTTGCTCCGGGAATTAGCTCAGTCCATGGGGAGCGCCCTCTGCTGGCAGTGTCCCGTCCGTCTCTTGTCCTCGGTTGGCGTCTGGACCCACGTTGCTCCCCGCTCGACGGTGTCCTTCTTCAGGCCACTGCCCTCCGGCAGTGCCCCCTAGACCATCCTCACCCCCTTCCGGGGGGCGGAGGTGTGTGTGTGTGTGTGTTCAGCAGTCCTTGCACAGGCCTCAGTGGCCAACCATAACCTCCAAAGTCTAGTCCCTTGTCTCAAGGGCCGGTTGCAGTTTGTCTCAGCTACCCTACTGCATGGCCAGGGGCAGTACAAGGGGAAAGGGGGGGACCCAGGCCCACCCACTACTCTGGGTCTCGACCCAGGTTCCCTTTAGTGGCAGCCTCCCTGCCCTCCTTTCCTCCCCTTGTGCAACTGTCCCTGGGCCACTTTCACTCTGGCCCCTCGCACCCTCTAGGCCCTTTCTATCAGGGCTGCAGTCTGGCAGGTATTGGGCCGGAGCCCTACTGCGCTCCCCTTGAGCCTGCCCAGCACTGCTCTGTCCAAGGTGCTGGTCTCCTGCTCTGGAGACAGACCTTGCCCCATGAAGGTCTGGGACAGACTGCCTGCTGCTCTTCTGGGCAGCCTTTATATAGGACCTAGCCCAGCCCTGATTGGCTGGCTCTAATGTCGGCCCTGATTGGCTCTCAGTAAACCCTTTCCTGATTAGCTGCCAGTCTGCGCAGCTGCTCTGGCCTACTCTAGCCCCCTCTCACATGGGGGTGGGGCACTCGCCCCGCCACAATGGCATATATAACATTAGTAGATGGGCAGGTGAATGAGTCCCTGATGGTGTGGCTGATGTGGTTGGGACCCAATTATTGGGAAGGGACTACATCCACTCTGATCAAATTGGCCCTGTCAACACTGGTTCTCCACTTGTGAGGTAACGCCCCTCTTCATGTATTAGTATATAATGCCTGCATCTGTAATTTTCACTCCATGCATCTGAAGAAGTGGGTTTTTTTAACCCACGAAAGCTTATGTCCAAATAAATCTGTTAGTCTTTAAGGTGCCACTGGACTCCTTGTTGTTACTCTGTAGTAGAACCTCTTGCATTTCCTTTGAACATGAGCTTTCTAGGTGTTGGAACCATATAGGAGCCATGCTTTGAGTCGAAGTATCCCCAAGTTGGTGCTTTGTCCTGAGAGAGAAGGTGCGGAGTGGCCGGAATGGAGATCAGTGGGCACATTGTGAACTGCATCAGGTAAGGGTACCAGGTCTTTCTCAGTTATCTGGCAGCAATCTAAATTACATAAGCTCCATCCCTCTTTATCTTTAGCAGCACCTTCTGCAGAAAAGGAAATGGAGGGAAGGTGTAAAGTAGGTCTTTGTTTCACAGGAGAAGGATAGCATCGCCCAGAGAGTGCTGTCCAATCCCTGCCCTCAAACAGTAATGTGGACACTTCTTGTTCTGGTAAGTGGTGAACAGGTCTGTGGATGGTGTTCCCCACCATGTGAACAAGTTGTGAAGTACCAACGAGTGCATCTCCACTTGTGGTCACGTGGAAAAGTGCGACTGAGCTTGTCTGCTACCATGTTCTGTGTGCCCAGGAGGTAAGCCGCAAATAAGGGGACATTGTGAGAGATGCACCAGTTCCATTGCCTCTGTGCATAGAAAGGGCAATCTGGGTCCTCCCCAATGGCTGATACAATACATGCAGGCTATGTCGTCCATCGGACTTTTATATGTGATCCCACTATCAGCAGGAAGAAATTGGCACAGGCATTCCTGACTGCTCTCAGCCTGAGGAGACTGATGGGCAGGGAGATCTCCGCATGTGACCATTTGCCTTGCATTGTGAGACCATTTAAATGCATGCCCCATCCTATGATGGAGGCATCTGTGGTAAGGAGTGACTAAGATGGCGCCTGTAAGAAGGGGATCCCTTTGCATGCATTGGCTGGGTTCTTCCATCAGTCCAGGGAGTTCTTGATCCTGGTAGGCAGTGACAGGGGTTTGTCCAGACTGTCCCTGTTTGATCTATAAACTGAGCTGAACTACAGCTGTAGGCATCGCATGTGAAGTCTGGCATGCGGAATCATCACTGTGCTGGCTGCCATATGCCCCAGGAGCTGGGGGCAGAGTCTGGATTGCACTTGAGGGCTGCATTGAGTCGTGTCTATAAATGATACCAGGGCTGGAAACCTGTCCTGAAGTAGGAAGGTTTTGGCCTGTAGGGCATGTAGGTCAGCCCCTATGAATTGTAGGCATTGCACTGACGTGAGGGTGGACTTCTGGGAACTGATCTGCAGTCCCAGCTCCATGAACAAGTGTATTGTGTCTTCGGTTGCTCAATGAGCCTCCTGAAGTGACCAGGATCTGAGGAGACAATTGTCCAGGTAAGCGTCGATCATTATCCCTTGAGATCATAGATGGGTGGCCACCACTGACAGAACTTTGGAAAATATTCTTGGGGCCGATAAAAGTCCAAAGGGGAGGACCTTGTATTAGTAGTGGTCATGCCCCAGAACGAACCTTAGGAAATGTCTGTGAGCCAGTAGTATGGAGACGTGAAAGTAGGCAATGAGCTTGTGAATTGGAGTATCAGAAATAGGATGAAATTTAATAGTGAAAAGTGTAAGGTGATGCATTTGGGGATGACTAATAACAATTTTAGTTACAAGATGGGGACGCATTGGTTAGAAGTAACGGAAGAGGAGAAGGACCTAGGGGTCCTTGTAGACCGCAGGATGACTATGAGTCGACAATGTGACGTGGCGGTGAAAAAAGCCAATGCTGTCTTGGGATGCATTAGGCGAGGTATATCTAGTAGGGATAAGGAGGTCCTGCTTCCGTTGTACAAGGCGCTGGTGAGACCTCATTTGGAGTACTGTGTGCAGTTCTGGTCTCCCATGTTTAAAAAAGATGAACTCAAACTGGAACGGGTGCAGAGAAGGGCCACTAGGATGATCAGAGGAATGGAAAACCTGTCGTATGAAAGGAGACTAGAGGAGCTTGGGTTGTTTAGTCTGACAAAGCGAAGGCTGAGAGGGGATATGATTGCTATCTTTAAATATATCAGAGGGATTAATACAAGGGAGGGAGAAGAATTATTCCAGCTAAGTACTAACGTGGATACAAGAACGAATGGATATAAACTGGCCGTGGGGAAGTTCAGGCTTGAAATTAGATGAAGGTTTCTGACCGTCAGAGGGGTGAAATATTGGAACGGCCTTCCGAGGGAAACGGTGGGGGCGAGGGACCTGTCTGGTTTTAAGATTAAGTTAGATAAGTTTATGGAGGGAATGGTTTAATGGTAACACATAGTAGTCAAGGAAAACCAAGCAATGGTAGGTAAACAGTATAATGGCTAACAGGGGTCAGGATGGAGACTCTTGCCTATATGCTCGGGGTCTTACTGATCGCCATATTTGGGGTCGGGAAGGAATTTTCCTCCAGGGCAGATTGGCTGAGCCTCTGGAGGTTTTTCGCCTTCCTCCGCAGCATGGGGCAGGGATCTCTAGCAGGAGGGTCTCTGCCGATTGAAGTCACTAATAACAGGATTGGGGACTTCAGCAGCAGAGTCCAGGGAAGGGGTAGGGACGGTTTTATGGCCTGCAGCATGCAGGGGGTCAGACCAGATGATCATAATGGTCCCTTCTGACCTTAAAGTCTATGAGTCTATGAGTCTATGAACTTGTAGGTCGAGGGCCAAAAACCAGTCTCCCTGTTCCAGTGATGGAAGTCGATAGGGTAACCATCTTGAACTTCTGAGCTTTGACGAACTTGTTGAGAGCTCTGAGGTCCAGGATGGGTCTCCAACCTCCATTCCTTTGGGTATTACGAAGAAACGAGAGTAGAACCCCTTTCCTCATAGATGCTGAGATACTGGTTCAATGATTCCCCACTGCAGGAATCGATCTATCTTCTGCTGTAGTTGACACTCATGAGAAGGGCCCCTGAAGAGGGACAGGGAAGGGTGTTGTGGAGAGAGTAGGGAGGTGAAGTGGATGGAATATCCGGATCTAGGACCCATCTGGCCAATGCTATGCACTCCCAGACACTGCAGAACACTGCCAAACAATGGTCAAATGGGTGCACAGTCACAGGTGGTAGTGCAGAATGGTCTCACAGTGCCTCGACCTGCCCATTCAAAATGATGCCTAGGGGCAGGTGGTTGAGTTGAGGACTGGGAACCAGAAGGCTTTTGTTTCGAGAACCTCTGTTGGTATTGAGGGGTAGGAGGTCTCTTCAGCCTCTGTGTATAGATTCCCAGTGACCTGAGAGTGGCCCTGGAATTCTTCAAGGAGTAGAGAGAGGCATCTGTCTTCTCGGTGAAGAGCTTCACCCCTTCAAAGATGAAGGGTCTGCACCTCCTACAGAAAAAGTCATGATACCCATCTCATCACCACAGCCGTGGAGATAGTCCTGGCAGCCGTGCCGAGGGCCGACTGCAAAGCTGTTTTTCCACCAGTTGCCCTTCCTGGATGATGGCTTTGAAGGAATCCTGGAGCTCTCTGGCAATTTATCAACAAAGTCTTGTAGTTTATTGTAATTCGTGTAGTCATATTTCACCGTGAGCACCTGGTAATTGGCAATTCGAAATGAAGGTGGCTGAGGAATACGCCTTCCTACAAAGAGATCAAGCCGTTTCCAATCTGTGTCATAGGGCATCATCCTATCGTGGTGTTGTCGTCTACGAGAGCTCAGAGCATCCACCACGATGGAATTGGGTGGTGAGTGGTACTTTGTGAGGACATAATATTTTTTGTCTGCCCGCTTGCACTTTGGGGCCATCGAAGCCAGGGTTTGCCACACTGTCTTGGCTGGGTCTAGGATGGCCTTGTTAACTGGGAGAGCAATTTTGGCGGTAGCTGACGCATGGAGGATATCGATACACTGGTGGTGCATATCTTTAACCTCTTCCAATGGTATGTGGCGTGTGTCTGCCACTCTCTTCACCAGCTCTTGGAACAAGCGGAAGTCATCCGCCATGGCAGGTGGCGATGGCAAGACTGCTTCATCTGGCGAAGAGGAGGATACAGCCTTGGGTGTGACCTCTTCCTCTGTGTCCACCTCTAGCTCCTCCACTTCTTGGGGTTATGAGGCTCGCAATGCTGTAGTCGAGGAGGTATGCCTGGGAGGCTTTTGGGCAATGTTTAGTGCCCTTCAGGCAGGCTGGCAGTGCACCACTCAGGAGTCCCAGTATTGCTACTGCGGTGGCAAAATACCTGGTGGAGGTGCCCAGGGGTTACCATGCCAAGATGGTGGCGGTGCCATCTGGTGGTACATTCCCAGACCCTGTTGATTTTGGGTCCCATATGGAGCTTGGGAGAAGAATGGAAAAAACCCCATTCAGCTCACAGTCCGATCCCTCACTTGAATTCGGAGTGATTGTGGGGAAATACTTGGTGCTCTGATCTTGGTGGCGGAGGGTCAGGAGCTTCCAACATAGCCAGGTGACTAGCCTGATGGAATTCTGCTAGTACAGAGCATCCCGGCATTGGTGGCGGTGCCGGGGAAGATGGGGACCTTGCACGTACGATCTCTCCAGTGCGTGGTTGCTGGATGATCTCAGTGCCGGCAGTGCTGAGAATATCAAGCGAGATGGTGATCGCTTTCGGCTATCCCAGAGCTCGCTAAGGGGACTTCCCGCTCTCCTTTTCGACTTGTGAGAGGAGCCCCCAGACCATTTCTTCAACCCACTGTCCTTCAAAGTCAAAAGTTGAGGAGAAGACTCACACCTGCCAGAGGACTGGGGTTAGAGAGCTGCCGCCATAAAGATGATTTTCTGGCAGAGCTCTCTGTCCTTGTGGGATCTTAGTTGGAGTTGCTGGCAGAGGGAACACTTTTGTTGGATGTGGCCCTCACCACTCAGAGCTCCTGTCCACGACCTGGACTCGATGACCTTTCAAGGTCCCTTCCAGTTCTAGGAGATAGGATATCTCCATTAAAAAAAAAAAAAAAAGGTACAGTCATGGTCCAGACTCCAGAGAAAATAATACAGAAATAATAACAATAAAGATAAGTAAATAAAAAGATTTCGCAGTCTGTTCAAAAACTTCTAGCGATCCAGATTTGGCCTCCGGTCTGCCTATTCACACCCTGCGTTATGGCCTTCTTTATTCTAGGAAAAAAATTCTTTTCTTTTTCAGTACTGTTGTACCAGCCCTGATGCTACCAGTGATGAAAGCTGTAGTGAAGACTGGATGCTCACATGTCTAGCACTGTCATTAAGCAGGACTAGATGCAGTAAAAACTCATGAGCCTTTTCTACCTTAAAACCTCCACCAATATTACCTCTTGCAGAGCTGCAACTATTGGGAATTATGGGTTGAAAATTCTGCTAGTGAACAAGGATGCCTAACTCTCCCCTTGAGGCTGCTTTGTATTGGCTAATAATATAATATTGGAGATATACAGGCTGATATCTCAAAGTATCCAAAACAGACTCCTTGACACATTAGCACGCATTGTAGTCATTATTCACCACAGATGCATTTCCACCTGTGGCAGTCCTCAAGTAGACCAGACTCTTCCATGCTAGATCTTGAACCTCTTTTTCCATCAGTGCAGCTATGGAGAAGTACAACAGTAAAATCTGTTGTAAACAAGGCCTTTCTGGACTGAGTCCTGTTTTGCTTCTCAAAGGCTTCCACACTATTGTGGGGATCTTAATCCAATAAAAGCTGCCTTCAAGACTCAAGTCCAATCAGGCAAAGCTTAGAAGTAGGCAAGCAAGAGCTACCAGTCTGGCATAGGGAGGAAAGAAAGCTGAACAGGCTACTCTAAAGATTGTTGGCAGCTATTAATACTGTAGAATAAACCTTCTTTGCAGCAGCACCATCTGGTGGTACAAGTCTCCTTAGATAGTTTATTTAGAATGATTTAAAAGAAAATTCTTTACAATGTCTAAGAACAGCATGAAATTAAAGTGTAATAAAGCAAAACAGTGCTTGTGCATTCCTAATACTTAATAATAATTGGATGTTTCCTAAATTTATTGAAGCTATATATCTAAATTAAATCACTGCTACACCATATTTTCGCATCATTGTACTACTTGAAGTTCTATCACTACTGATTCAGCAACTGCAGTTGCTAGATATATTTTTCTGCCTTCAACTTATGGATCAGCCTTTCATGTAAATTAAATGTACTTACAGTTTCTTTGCTAAACTGTATTCCATACTCTGACAAACATAACCAATGTTATTCTGTTAGTTTACATGTATTTAGGCAGAAAGTAAAACTGAAATTATGGGAAATCCATTCTTGAAAATTTTAGCAGATGGATCAAACATTATGGGGGGTGGGGGGCGGGAGTGGAATTAGTAACAACTATCTGGTTTAATGGGATTCCTGCTGGGAGTCTTCAACATAATAGGAACGTGAAAGTTTTAAAGTTCCAAATGGAGCAGGAAAGGTGCATTGAAGGTAGATCCTAACACTATCAAAGACAGCACAGTAATTATCTCGCAGGAAGGACTGTAACTGTATATCTGAGCTGCAAAAAATGAAACAGTTTATGTCTTACACTCACACACAGAGAAGTGCATAGAAAAGAACTAAAATATTAAAATATGTTTATATCTACCACTCTATTACAATAATAAATATCTGCCTTCAACATAGCCCTTCACCTCAGGATTTCAAAATATTCCATAAAGGTAGCTAAGCATCATTTTATAGATGGTGATAATGAGGCGGGGAGTAAAGTCACTTGTGCAAGGACACACAGTCAGTCAGTTGCAGAACTGGGAGCAGTACCCAAGTCTTCTGACTTGGTTGTATACTCTAACAGCTTGAACACACTACCAAAGGGAAGAATAAGTCCTTAATTTCAGCATTTCTTTTACTAATCTTCAGACTGACAGGATCTGAAATTTTCTCTTCCACTTCCACTTTTGCACTAAATATTTATGTAAGCATAAATAAACTTTATATCAGCAATTCCAAATTTTTCCACCACTCCAGTACATCAATTAGAAAAACAACGTAGTTCCCAGTAGATGCTAAATCTTGAAATTATTTTATCAACTTTATAAATATTTACTCTGTATCTGTCAGCTGACATATTTAAGATATAAAAAAGTTCCACTGAAGTTCAGTTAAGAATATGCGTAAATCTTTAAAGCATCAGAACCTAAGTGTTATCCAATTTCAAACACTTATATGAAGCAAATAAGCATTGTATAACGTGAAATTTACAGCTGAACTCTGCACATACAGTTTCTGATTCAAAGAAAATAAGAAATCAGATAGGGCAAGGTGGCAGATATACTTGCTGGGAAGTTTTAGAATTATCACTGCAACACTGATTATGAAAGCCTGAGCAGCATTTTTTGCTTTGGTTAGCAACAATGTTATATCATTAGAAAACCGACAGAAAGAAAACAAAGAGGTATGGTGTGCACCCTGAGTATTAGAATGGTCAAGAGATCAGACTTCCTGTTGGGAAGTATCTGTCTTGGGTATTAAATATAATCACTGAAAATTTCTTTCAAAAGGAAAAGAAGAAGAAATCTGAGATTAAAAAATACTTTTGCCCCACAGATCACCAATTTAGAAGGTTACTGTGAAACATCAGGTAAAAATACTTGGTGTAAACTCAAAATATGATTTATTAAAAACGGAAGTGGAAAATATTAAGGTGGTCTACCGTGAACAGGTAATAGAGAATATATTTTTTATAGAAAGGCTGATAAAATGGAAAACAATATTAAAAGTAAGAGTATTCAGATATTAGACATTAGAAAAAGGCTCAACGACAGTGAATCCGTAGAGGTGGTCTGGGATTTAATGGAGATAAAATCTGATCCTCCATTGTGGATTAACCAGGCCTTTCAAATCCTGGGTAAGCCCAGTAAGACTTACTGCACTTCCATAATTTTGAATGGAAATAATTCATGGGAATAGCAATACTGTACAATTATTATATCATATGTCTCAGAGCAAGAGAGAGGGGCCAGGAATTTAGACTGAAAAAGAAAGTTTGTTATATGAAGCAACAAATGTATATGATCCTAGATGTTTCCCAAGCAACAACTGAGAAAACACAAATGTTGTGGTCAGTAATCCAAGTTTTCTCCTTTCTTCTATGGCACTCTACCCTGCCCAACTGTGTGTAATTCTGGATTACATTAAATTCTGCATAATTATTTTATGATGACGAATTCAGAAAACTCTTGGACACAAAGTTGGCATATTGGGCCCATGAAGAAGAGATTGCAGCCCTCTCTAAACAACTTATTAAGTCATTCAAACAAAATACTTCCTGTATTTTAATTTGCTATTTTTGGAGAGGAGAAGTGTTGTTCATTACAAGTGAATGGGGGAATTTTCTTCAATCATATTCCTATTAGGACCAAGTATAATAAAAGTTGGAAAATTAAAATTGGCAGAGCTTATTTTTGTGGCAAAAAGCACTGATAGAGATGTTCTAGGAAAGTTATGTATAAGATTGTCTGTACAACAGATTCTAAACTGAATAATATATGTGTGTCTAGATTTTCTAGACCTTTGTAGGTCTAATAATTTAGGGAGGGAATGACTACTAAAAATAGAAATATAAAGGAATTTTTAAAAATTCAGATAACATGAGATACATTACCTGTTCGGGGGTGGGGAGGAAGGAAGAAAAAAGGACAAACACACATACATATATATCCACACAATCAAATTCTGCTCTCAATTACATTAGCATACAGGACTTCAAAAATTTACCAGACGCCTACCAGCCAGAGGTGGATATGAAAGATGCGGGAGGGCTGAGCTTACTAGTTAGGCCCAGGAGTAACCAACAGCCTAGCGAAAAGCCCTATCTGCTGCTAGTGGGAAGTGCAGCTTCTCTCCTTCAAGCATTCAATAGTCAACCCAACACTGAAGAAATCCACACTAGGTACATCACATCTAGCCAATTACTGCCCAGTATCAAAACTTTGCTTTCCTGAGAAAGATCATAGTGAAGCTAGCAGGCTGGTTTGACTTAAATCAAAGTGATTTAAAATCACGATTTAAATCACTAAATGGAAAGCCTCCGTTTAAATCATGGCTTTTAATCAACTTTTCCATTTGTACTTCAGTTATTTTCATTGATTGATATAACCATTAAAACATGCTGATTTACAACTAAATAGAACCTTTACACTAGATTTTATACATCTTTTTGCTACCCCTGAGGGTACACTAAACTTTATACAGGTTTCAGGGTAGCAGCCGTGTTAGTCTGTATCCTCAAAAAGAACAGGAGTACTTGTGGCACCTTAGAGACTAACAAATTTATGCATCCGAAGATGTGGGTTGTAGCCCACGAAAGCTTATGCTCTAATAAATTTGTTAGTCTCTAAGGTGCCACAAGTACTCCTGTTCTTTTTAAACTTTATACATTTATTCAAGCAATTATATAGCTTAATATTTTCAGCTTTTTATTAATTGTACACTTTTAGTATGTTAGAAAATGTTGAATGATATATTGCTTATTTACTAGATAATTAACTTTTTGCTCAGGATGTGTGTCAAGCTGCATTTGGATGGTAACCAGGATTTAGTTAAACACACAAAATAGTGTATTTACTTTTTATTTAAATATTTTAAGAAATTATAGTTTAGGCCTTAACATATTTTGTATTAAATTCAGAATTCATTTTAAACGGGGTATATTTTTAAAAAATATATAATTAAAAAAAATCTGAGTTAAATGAAAAAAATTGATTCCCGCCCCCCCTGCCCCTCCAAAATCATTGATTTTTATCCACTCTGGAAGGTAGTGAAAGCCCTACTGCAAGTTTATCAAACCAAAGCAAATATATTTAAGACAGTATAATCTGGATTCAGTCAGGCCAGAGTGAAATAGCTTTAGCAACACTGATGGTTAAACTGATGTTGATGGATGGAAGGCAGGAATCCATTCTCATCCTCCTGGACCTCCACAGTATTCAGCCTTGCCAAATGCAAGATATTGGTGTCCTGCCCATGAGAGGTGGCAGTGATCCAGGGGAATGCTCTAAAATGTTTTAAATCCTTCCTGGAGGGCTTACCAGGGCAGTGATGGGAAAAAGCACCTCTGCTACTAGACTCCCTCACTTGTGGAGTCCCTCAAGGATCAATTCTCTCTTCTGTCTCTTTCAACATGTGCATGCAGCATCTAGGTGAACTGGTAAGAAAACATGGACTCCAGTGTCAGGAATATGCAGATAACACAGGTCTACTTCTCCTGCACCATATTACTATCTCTATCACCAAGATGACCCCATGCTTGGATGAGATCAGCTCCTAGATCAAGAGGAGCTAGCTGAAGCTGAACTCAAGCAAGACAGAGATTATGTTGGATGGCAGAGGGAAGCATTATGAGGATCCACGGTCTGGTCTCCTTTGCTTGAAGGTATGCATCCGCACTAGGACAATTCAGCCCATATTTTAGGAGTGCTCCTTGATTCCTTGCTGATGCTATGCTCTCACTCACAGTAGCATCTGCAAGTAACGCTTTATACCATCTCTAGGTGGCAAGAAGATGTTCTCCCTTTCTGGCAGATAATGACCTGACCTCATTTATGTCATTACTGTAGCAATGCAACTGGTCAAGAAACCACCAGCCCTTACGAAACTCCAACTAATATTGAACACAGCAATACATCTACTCAGTAATATGAGCTATTGTGATCACGTCAAACCTATCTTCTACTCCCTACAGTGGCTTTCCACAGAACAGCGGTTCTCAAACTGGGGTCACGACCCCAAAGTGGGTTGCAACCACAATTTAATGGGGTTGCCAGGGCTGTCGTTAAACTAGCTGGGGCCCAAGGCTGAAGCCAAAGTCCAAGCCCCACCGCTCAGGGCTGAAGCCCTCAAGCTTCAGCACCCTCCAGGACGGGGGGGCTCAGGTTTCAGTCCCTCTTCCTGGGATCTTGTAGTAATTTTTGTTGTCAGAAGGGGGTCACGGTGCAATGAAGTTTGAGAAACCCTGCCATAGACTACTGAATCAAGTTCAAGGTCTGAGACCTTATCAACTTCAGGGCATTCAAAGGCCTGAGACCAGGGCATATAAAAGATCACCTAAAACTCCAGGATGAAGGCATGGTTGACAGCTCTGCTTCATAGGCACAGTGGAACTTTTGCCACAAGGGTAAAGTTCTTCTGTACAGGAAAAGAATTTTCTCAGGGCTGGGCCCAGACTATGCAACAAACTTCCACCGGAAAAATAACCATCACAAACCTTGCCACCTTCCACTCCATGTTCAAGGTGCAATTATTCAACATTTGGTAAAAATTTTCAAAAGTCCCTAAGTCCCATTTTCAAAAGTGACTTTGGCACTTAGGAGCATAAGTCTTATTGAAAGTCAATGTGACAGACTCCTAAGTAACAATCCCATTGATTTCCAATAAGAGTTAATGCTCCTAAGTGCCAAAGTCACTTTTGAAAACGGACTTAGGTACTTTTGAAAAATGTGTTCCTTGCCTTCTCTATAACACACACAGCAGTGTGTAAGCGAAAAGCTACTAAAACAAAACATTACTTTGTACACACACAATCCCCCTTAGAAAATGATGATAAAGAATGAACCGCACATGACAGATGTCAGTCTCATTGCTTCATGTATTACTGGAAGATGTTCAGATACTAGTGATGACACTAAGAAACTACACAGAATAGAAGTGGAAGGTTATTGGGATTTCTTCCAGGGCAATATACCAAGACCCTCCTCAAGGACACCATTTTTTAAATTAGCTTTGGCTAGTAGGTGTACGATAAACTTATTGAACCCTCTCCTAAACAAATTCTCTCTTCTTCTTGTCTCCCTGCTACCCTCTCCCTGAGTCTCATCAATTTTGAGTTGTCTCTCTACATGTTTCCTCCCACAACTTGCCAGTAGGGAACAATCCCCACTACTGTCCTAATACCAGGGATGTAGTGCTGTCAGAGCATCTTGGAGTGTGGCTTTGGCACCTGAAATCCAGGATGGAGCAACACTCCGACACTTTGGAATTTCTCCATCTCCACCCCCTCTCCCACTGGATCCCTCTGAAGTTCATACTCCTCAAAGTGTCCATTGCTCAGTTGCCCTGGGAGTTGTGGATGGAAGGTGACCGAGGGGCATAGGCAGTGGGTAGCTAGCTCAGCGCCTCCCCCCAACACACATACATTTGGGCCACCCCACCACCCATGCACAAAGCCCAGCTTGGCAGAGATGAAACCCTGGTTCTGGTGGAACTAGGGCCAGCTTGGCGCTATGCTTCCTGGCTGCCCAGCAGCAGTATGAGCAAGTTGAGTCCCTGGAGCCAGTGACAGGTGGTGAGGCAAGTGTGGTGCTGCAGGCAGAGTCCATTCTGTGTGCAGTCAGTGATCAGTGAGTCAGTTCTGCCTCTTGTGGAGCCATGGTGCACCTATCCCTCCTCAGTGCCTGCAAGAGGAGCTGAGGCTGGTGCCAGTAAGAAAGGGAGAGAGGGAGTGTAGCAGAGGGAGGGAGAGGAGAGAGGCTGCAGGAGACAAAGTCAGACAGTTACAACCAGCTGCAGCCACCCCACCCCGCTCAGACCTCCTTTCCCCCTGCCACACACTCCCAAATAACCACCTGCCGTATGCCTCCTCACCCACAACAACTTGCCCATCCCACAGCTCCTCAATCCCCCCGCAACACTCCCCACCCAACCCTAAATAACCCCCCGAGCCACTGCTTAAATCCATCCAACTGTCTGCTACCCCATTCCCAAATAGACAACCCCAACCTCCTCCCACCCCATCCAAATAAATACACAGCTCCCACTCCCAAATAAACCCACCCTGTTGCAAACCCCCAAATGCCCCCATAAATATCACTTTGCCAAAACCCTCCATTCCCCAAAGCCCCACATTTCCACCCCCAAACTCCTCCCTGCCACTGCTCACCATTCCACCAAGCCCCATTCTTCAACAAATCCATCTCTTAAAACCTTCCCTACTCCCCCATTCCCACCATCCCCAAACAACTTCCCTCCTCCCAACTACCCCCTTCACCGTTGTCCCCCCTAGTGCTCTACCACCCCTTACACCCTCTAGGGCCCTTCTGTTGCCCACAACACTCAATTCCATTTATCCTACAGATGAGCTCAAATGCCCCCAACTCCTGGTTGCAGAGTGACACTCCCATCTTCACTCTGAAGTGTTATGAGGGCTGGTGACCTTTCCCCACTCCTGTGCCCTCATTTTTCTGTGGGTAAGCAAAGAAATCTGCAGGGGACATGAATTCTGCACACATTCACTGGCGCAGAATTCTCACAGGAGTAAAAACTTATAAGGTTGTATAGCAATGCTATACCATAGCTGTTTTGGTACACTATCATTATAAGCCTGTTTTCAAGAAATTATAATTCTCTGGGGAGTGGGAATAGAGTGACCAATTGTCCCAATTTTATAGGGACAACCCCAATATTCAAGGCTTTGTCTGATATTTGCACCTATTTCCCCCACTCCATCCCGATTTTTCACATTTGCTATCTGGTCACCCTAATTGGGAAGGAAGAAAGGAAACAAACTCTAGACTGATATTTTACATGCCTCTTCTCAGCCCAAACATGATGCGTATTTGGAAAGTTTTGTAACATCCCAATTGGCCACTTTTGAGATAACTATGTTTAAAACTGCTCTTTAATGAGGCCCTGTACAAGAATGCCATCACATATTTTAAAACATAACATAATAAAATAATCCTTTAGTAAGTAAAATACAGAATAAGAAGGATCTAGCCCCCTCTCCCCCCCAAAATAAAAAAATATATAAATGTGACCAACAATGGCCACAATAAAAACATCTTTAGGAAAAAAGCAGTAAAGATGTTGGGCCAAATCCTCAGCTACGGTAAATCAACATATCCCTTCATTTGGGCTATGCCAATTGACACCATCTGAGGTTCTGGCCTGTTTACAAATGGAGAGAGCTGAGAGCCTAGACATGTGTGTTTAGCCTCCCTGCTGATAGATGGAAATAGGAATAAATTATAATTGTAATATCACTTTCTCCCTACTACGGACTAGCTGGCTGTCAGCTTTCAGTTGGATCATTTAGCAGCAGTAACCCTATTAACAATACATTCTACCTATTTAAAAAAAATCTCATCCACACAGAAGATGCCACATAAATTAGGGACAACAACATCTGGGTAGGTATAGGTGGATGTAAGGAAGCCAAATTTACAGAAAGGAAATTACCCTTTTTCTGTTTTCTCTCGTGTTAGCCCAGAGAAGTGAGATTTCAACAGCAGCAGTCAATAATGGACAGTTCTAACATCTATCTATGTAGCCTATAGATACAGAAGCCAGTAACACCACTTTCCTAAATGCAGCATCATAGGATGAAAATTACAGCTGATCAACATAAAAAAGTGTTGCAAGCAAGCCTAAGTAGCTACATTGTTAACTCTGTAATTCTAGTGGAGATCCCTCCACTATAAACTCACAATATTGACACTTATTTTATCATCTTGACCTTCAACTGATTAAATATAGAAACTTTCCAGACTCAGCCCGCAAAGCTTAATTGTAAGGGGGGAAAAATAAAATCCAGACAGCAAGAGTCCAGTCAAATTTAATCTGTTGATGACAAGAAACAAGTAAGGTGTCAAACAACAGAGTAGATGAAAATAAATGATAACTAACAAGAGGTAAAATTCTAGTGAAGACAAAGCAGTTTGTAGTTTAATACAAGGTAGCAGGTCCAGGTGTACCTGAAGTACAACCTAATTTGCTTGTCTTCACTGGGATTTTACCTCATGTTAGTTACCATGTTTTTAACCAATATGTGGTAAGAACACACCCTTTTTCCTAATCAAAATACACCCTTAACTGTCAGCAATGAATGATGCTTGCTATAAATCAGGGGCTTTAAAAATCGTAATTTCAAAGAGAATATAACCATCAATAATAAGTCTTTCAAAAAGAGCAATACAGAGTACCTATTTAACATACAGTTAAATGAATAATTAAGGAAATATGTTTAACTAAACAAGGTCTTGCTTAAAAAAAAAAAATCAAGAAATTAAAATCTGTGGAATTAAGCATATCAGTTAAAAAACTGGACATGCAAACAGAACTGCAAAATTCTTATACCTTTAAAATTAAGAGTCATATTGATTTTTCTTGAATATTAAATCTCCCAACTGCAGCCACAAGAAAAAATAAAAGTTTTGTAATAAATCCCAAATACTGATTGAAATATATGGAATTCATTCACCAAGAAAAAGAAGAAGCTTCCTCTCTTCTCTTTAATTACTCAGATTCTGGAACCAATGAGTTTGATAAATCATCATAAGAAGGATCTTTGTTTGATATCTGAGAAGATAAAAAATCCTTTGTATTGTCTATGTAATTCTTCTGCTCTATCATCAGGACATATCTCCCCGCTCTAGAACCTTGTCAATACTAGGAAAAACAGCAGCACAGGTTATATATAGCGCAGGTTATAATGTTATATACTGTATATACTCGTTCATTAGCCCGTTCGTTTATAAGCTGACCCCCCCCAAGATGGTTAGGTAAAAATAGTAAAAACTCTATGACCCTTTCATAAGGCGACCCTATATTTCAGGGGTTGGCAAACTTTGGCTCCCGGCCCGTTAGGGTAAGCCTCTAGCGGGCCTAGACGTTTTGTTTACCTGGAGCATTCGCAGGCACGGGGCCCCTCAGCTCCCAGTGGCCATGGTTTGCCGTTCCTAGAAAATGGGAGCTGCAGGAAGTGGCAGGGAACGGCGAACCACGGCCACAGGGAGCTGAGGGGCTCTGTGCCTGCAGACGCTCCAGGTAAACAAAACGGCAGTGTATTAGATATTCAATTCAGTGATTCCATAGAGTTTAAAATCATCAAATTTTGGTGTAGACCTGTTTATAAGCCGACCCCCGCTCTCTGATGCATCACTTTTTTACCAAAAATATTCAGTTTCTGAATGAGTATATACGGTACTCTAGTACAGATTGGGTGCAGATATTTAACAGACTTAAATTTTTTATTAAAGCTAATGTTTAAAAAAGTATGTAATACATAGGTTGAGAAAAGAGTGTCTGTACATCTGGGTGTAGTACTTAGATTATCCACAAATACAGAGGGTTTTTTTTTTTAAAGTCATATGATACATAGAGTATATAATCAGCAATAACCCAAATTTAGGTGAATAAATTTAAGAATACAGTTTAGATATTAACATCCAAGTATTCGGGTACATCACTCATGAGAGGTTGTACAGAGATTTGGTTGTGGAAAGCAATATATATCAGTGTGTGGAGACTGTCGCTCAGTAATTGAGAATTAGGGTAGGTTGCCCATTTAAGAAATAGAATCTATCAGGGAAGTTTACTGCTCCACACTACATCATCTAATCCTGTTTTCAGTGGTGAAAATACCTGTACCCAGTATATACTAGATCTTGCATTTGTGCTATCAGTAGTGTATCTGCACCAAGGCTAAAAAACAGCTATAATACACCTCTACCCCGATATAACACGACCTGATATAACAGGAATTTGGAAATAACGCGGTAAAGCAGTGCTCTGGGGGGGCGGGGCTGTGCACTCCGGTGGATCAAAGCAAGTTCGATATAATGCGGTTTCACCTATAACGCGGTAAGATTTTTTGGCTCCCAAGGATAGCATTATATTGGGGTAGAGGTATATTTCCTAATGTAGATGCACACTAGAAGTGCAATTGTCAGGCCACTTTCAGACTAGCCAATCAAAATAACATTGAATTTCTTTAAATGGATGACAATACCTAGCAGCCAAAAGAAATGCATTTCTGAAATACTAGATGTGAATCTGAGACATGGGAATGCCCTGGCTGAAATATGATATTGTACAAAGGGGAAGTGGGTTGGACTGAAAGCTGGTATAAAAGATTACTGTCAAGAGATAATAGGTTAGAGTAGATAAACTACATCAAACAGATACAGGAGTGTTTAACCTGTTGAACAAATAGCCTTTGTGAACAGCAGTTGTTAACTATCACTATGGGCACCCAAAATTATAAATGCATCTGTTAAGTTTACTATGGGGAAACAAAAACTACACAAACACTAGATTTCTACAGCTGGAAGACAGAATTGGACTGACTAAATTATACATCTACTGAACTAATAAAACTTGTTATATCCATGAAGAAACTTACAAGCAGCATTTTAAAAAAATTAATCTTTTCTCCATTGACCTAGCGTAAGAGAAATGGACAGATTTCATTTTATGGTATGTGTGCCCCCACCCACAGCCAAAAACCAGAACCTTATAATTAAATTTCAATTATACAATCAGTGTTTTGACTAGTCTTTAGCAGTGTTAAGAATTTAAATTGTCACAACCAAGCTTTGAAGTTAACACACCATTAACATGAAGGAAGAAAGTTCACCCCTCTGTTGGTTCTATTGTTTGAGTCTGTCTGTAGACACAAGACAGCAGTGAAGTAATTTAATGAATGGTGTCTTCGTAATAAAAAAGGTAGATATTTTATTCTGGAGACTAAAGCAATGTGAATGAGAGCTACATTTTCTGATTTTTGAAATCTGTTGATTTTATGCTGCCTTATCACCAAACTTACCAAAACTAACTCAATTTCATCTTTTAAATAGCATTGGAAGACACAATAAGAAAGTTGAATGCATATTAAAAAAATGTTAATCATTTCCCCAGAAGATCTGCAATAAAAAATAAATAAACCTCAACATCTTGCTATGAAAATGCAAATATGTGACTAAATCAACTAAAATATTTAGTTGAAAGCATTATGAATCCTGAGAAGAGACTGCACCCTGCTGGAAGACTTGTTAACTTGCTGACACATTTAGTTGATACAACAAATCAAAAACTTATAAATACTTACATATATACACACACACAAAATATTTGCTCTGCAAAATGAAAAAAGCATTTTATGTATGGGCCATTTTACATTATGACTCTTTGGTTTCAAGTGTCAGTCATACAAGGCATACCAAAGTATAAAGCTGAATGTCTCCAAGTACCATAACATAACTACAAAGCACCCGTAGCTTTCCAGAAGTCTTTTAAAAATAGATATTTTGTTTGTCACAGGATATACAGAAAGAATAAGAGAAAAATCAGAGTATTATTCAAACAATGAGGTTTATCATATAATTTGTACTGTAATAAAAAAAGAAAAAACAAACATTACATTTAAAAACACTTTCAGGTGCTGACAGATGACTATAAATTTGCATTCATTTTGACTGAAAATAAACCATCATATTATCTGCACATTTACTGAATACCATATGTAATAAAATGGCATAACTTTATTTTCATCCAGTCTCTTGACACAAGAGATAGTTTTTATGACAGAGTGGACTGGCCAAATGACTGGGTTAGTATTCAGGGTCACTGCATTCATGAGCTCTCAATTAAAGCAAGAGGCAGGAGTAGACTATGCTAGTGGAGCAGGAAGCCAGAACTCATTTAACTCAGCCTGCATTTAATTCAAAGCAAGGATGTTTCCCAGGAATAACTGAAGATGTAATATGCCAAGATCATACATTTTGCTGCCAGTAGCCAATGAATAAACCGAGAACATTATTTTAAAGAGTTTGAGACCAGAAAGAAAAATCAAATTCTAGTCTAACATCCTGTACACAGTAGGCCATTAAATTTCACCCAAATACCCCTATATTAAGCTCAAAGACTTCAATTAGCATAGGCATTTCAGTCCTCAAGAGAATACACTATGTGCCACATGTATAGACCAGGAGAGGTCAAAGTGCCACCAATGCCCAAGGCTACTGCAATGGCAGGGAACTGATTAGGTGAGACATACCCAGATAATCCCAGAAGGCGAACCATGTCTACAGAGGAAGTGAAACACCCCAACGTCCCTGACTTGGGAGAAATTCCTGCCTGACCCCCAAATCTGGCAATCAGTATGACCCTGAGCAGGTGAGCAAAGACATTCCAGCCAGGCATCTAGAAAGGATTCTCTGAACCACCGCAGAGCACTGCTCCACTACACCAGGGGTCCCATATCCAGTTGTGGCCAGTCTCTGATACGTCAAAGGAAGAAGGGGAGAAAAAAGGCAAAATACATCTATGGGGGAAACCCCCTCCCCCAACAGAGTATGCAAAGAGAAGTTGTTATGGTCTTTCATGCCAAACCTCCATAGGCAAACCAGAGGGCACTGGAAGTGTCTTGCAGGCCAGACTTCATTACTCCTGAGGGTATTCTACACCAAAAAATTAACAATTCCGCGCACAATATTTTAAAATTCTGCAAGTTTTATTTGTCAATAAATAAATGCAGAGGCTCCAGCATGGCAGTGGGGAGCACAGGCCACTGACTGCACGAAAGTGGAAGATTACCCTGCAGCACCCCCCGCCTTCCCCGCATCCCCCCCCCACGCACAGACATGGACTCAGCAGTGAGGCTGCGCCCGACCCTGATACAGCACAAGGCCTGGGCCTGCCCCAGAAACACCTTGGGGCCCTGCCCCTCTGCTCCAGGTATGGGGCAGGTCGGCTCAACCAGGCAGGATCCAAGTGTGGAGGGGCTCGGGGGATCCAGGTGTGGGGTGAGAGGATTCTTTGTGGGACAATCTAGGTGCAGGCAGCTCAGTGGGGGGCCTAGGTATGGGGGGATCTGAATGCACAGAGGCTCGTTGGGGGGGGTTCCAGGTGCAGGGGCAATGGGATTCTGCAGGGTCAATAGGGCTCAGCAGAGGCGTCTGACGCAGATACTAAGGTCCTGTCTACACTTTTAAATTTACCAAAACAACTATTCCAGAATAATTATTCACGTAAATTTCCAAATGTAGACAAGCCCTCATTAGTCCATCCTATCCAAGTACAATGCAAAACTAGCTACAGACGCCCCCCGACTTATGCAATCGTTCCGTTCCGGAAAGCGTTGCGTAATTCAAATTTTGTGTAAGCCGGAAACGTATACACGTACGTTATGCAAAAATTTCCGCAACTCGACAATCCTATTTCTGGCTTATAGAACTTTTTCCGTAAGTGCGAATTTGCGTAAATCGGGTCTTGCGTAATCCAGGGAGCATCTGTATAGTCAGCACTCTCCTTCCTATCAACGTAACATTTCTCCCATGTATCCATCCTCTTGCTTAAAGTCGAAAATTGGAAGTTCAATTCAGACATCAAGAGTCACATGTGTTAAGAAGTTCCTAGAGATACCACACCACTAGTTTGACTGCAGTGTAAATAATAAACTTTTTTTCCTAAAATGCTGAGGATATTGTAATTACAGTGACAATGCAACCAGTTGTGGAAAATGCAACGGTGTGCATCTGCTGATACTGTTGTATTTAACAGGGTTTTTTAAACAAAGAATTATTTAATGAGCTATTACTATCAGCCAATAATATTTGTCATCACATGCATGGTTTTCACAATTAGTAGAGCATAAAAAAGTATTTTCGTACATTTTGATAACACAAAATTATTTCCAACTAAAAACCCACATATGGACTATAAAGATATAGACTTCAATACCATGCTGTTGAATATAAAACACTTTCAAAAAGAAAAACAGGTCTTGAGCATTACTAGAGTAATCTTTTCCCAATGAATACACATTGATTTAATTAAGCATTGATATCCACAAACGTGTTCGAGCATTTGGAATATAAATCATATTTTTGTGTTTTTTTAAGTTGCTTAAGGTAAAAACATTTTTACTACAGTACAACTCCAAAAATGCATTCTAACAAATATTAGCTCCAAGATAGGTGGATCTATTTCTTATTAATCAAAAGGAAATAAGGTGAATACGTATTAGTATTTAAGGTTGCTATAATCAATAAAGGTCTTTTGCTATACAGAAAACAAAGTAAGATACATTTAAAATGGCTTTACATCAAAGGACTAAGTTATCTAGCTCAAAGTGTTGATAAATGAGTACAGCAGCTTTCATATTGCTGACTCAGTACAACCCATAGAATTATAGGACGTTAATTAGCTGTAGAGTAAGGGTATTTATTGGTTGTTACTTTTGATGTCACAGTTGCGAGTTAATATGACTTTAGCTGTTCATCTAACCTTGTCTATATAATCATAATAGTGATATACAATTGTTAATAGCTTCGTTTAATTACATCTAATTTTTTCACATGTAAATTTATGTACAAGATTTCAATGAGTTTTAGCCATATGGAAAGTCTGAAGAATCTATGTTCTGCCATTATTAAGTTAATTCAGGACCAAGAAAAAAAAAAGGGGGGGGGGGGCGGGAGGGACACTGACACCAGTGCGATTTTTACTAAGACCCAATTCTTCACTAATTAATTTGAGTTAAAATGAACTAAGTCTCAGAAAATTAATTCTGTACTCAGAATAATACTGCTGAAACTATGTTATATTCTTCATACATAACAAAGAGGTTGAATCCCTACTTTAAATGCAAAACTCAACTCAGCCTGAATTACTGAGCTATGATTAGTCCTGCTGTAACATGTTTTGGTATCACTATTTTTGAGACAATAACCCACAACAAGAAAGCTGTGGTCAAACTACAAGTCACAATATAAAAGCAACAGGTCTGTGTTGCTCTGTTGCACTATTGCAAGAAGCAAACCAACTTATGTAAAATACATACAACTGTCAAGCATTTTTAACAGAAATAATGTAGTATAATATTGTGGGTTTTACATCTGGCATTACACCACAAATGAAAGAAAGAATGCCAAATATTACAGGAAGGATAGGTTACTGATGTACCACTCCAGTTTTGCATGAGAAATGAGGGAGGCAGAGTTTCGGTGCTCTTATACCAGTGAAACTTTTTGACAATGTAGTTCTCACCCACCATCTTTCCCCTCTCAAGGTTTCCCCTTCACCCCTCCCTACCCACCCACAGCACACAGCTTCCTCCCAGCTGCATGCCTGCCAGGCACATTTGCCAATCTTCTTGGGTACAGACTGGCACAGAAGCAGCTGCTAAAAGCATGCTGGATGCCTAACATGCTGGATGTCTTCTCTATGTTTCCTGCCTGCTCTGTGGCTCCTCCCTCTTTTCAGGCCATTAGTTACTGTTGAGGTCATCATTAGTTTACAGTAGGTCATGTCATATTACTCCCTTTACATCTTCTATCTCGTGTGTGTGTGTGTGTGTATATATATGTATATATATATCCAGAACACTGCTATAAATTATTAGAATATTTAAATTGTACAGAGCCATAGACGTGCATGACACTTTACAGACAATAAAAGAGCATTCCTACCCCCCCAAGGAGTTTACAATTTAAGTAAATCATAATAGAATTTAGTGTAGAATACAATATAGTGTTTTATATGCATGTATTTTTGATAACTGCATGAGCAGCAAGGGGTTTTGTAATCCATCCCAAACTACACCAACATTGTACTATTTTGATTATCTGTACTTTGATTAT
The DNA here is from genome assembly GCF_011386835.1 of Chrysemys picta bellii. Classification (NCBI taxonomy): domain Eukaryota; kingdom Metazoa; phylum Chordata; order Testudines; family Emydidae; genus Chrysemys; species Chrysemys picta. The sequence goes on along the minus strand of NC_088791.1, from coordinate 57,905,972 downwards.
CCAAAACTCCCCATTAGCTAAACCGGGCTATGTCCCACAAAATCTTAATTAAATTTAAGATTCCCTTAATTACCTGATCTTAGTCAGTGTACCCTAGGGTATTCAGACAGTCTAGGTTATATATACTGATATCATATATTTTAGACAAAGAGCATTTTAGAAAACGTCAGTATTTTATTTATTTTTTTAATTGATAACATTGTAAAAAACAAAAGTTTTAACTTGGTATAGTTTTTCATATCCCTCCACTTCCTCAACCAGAGTATGTCATATAGGCCTCCCCACGAGAGGAAAAAATAGTACAGTAACAGGTTTTAAAAAAAACAACCATTTTCTAAAACTGTTTTTTCAATACATCCTAACTTCATGACTATAAGGCAGGGGTAGGCAACCTATGGCACGCGTGCCGAAGGCAGCACGCAAGCTCATTTTCAGTGGCACTCGCGCTGCCCAGTCCTGGCCACCGGTCTGGGGGGCTCTGCATTTTAATTTAATTTTAAATGAAGCTTCTTAAACATTTTAAAAACCTTATTTTACCTTACATACAACAATAGTTTAGTTATATATTATTATAGACTTATAGAAAGAGACCTTCTAAAAACATTAAAAATGTATTACTGGCACGCGAAACCTTAAATTAGAGTGAATAAATGAAGACTCGGCACACCACTTCTGAAAGGTTGCCGACCCCTACTATAAGGTATGATAGTTCATGAACTGCTGGGGCTAGGATCCAATGTTTTCTTTTATTCCATTAGATAGCCAAGATTCCTAGTTCTCCAACGGGATATATTTGTGTGTGATTGTAGGAGACACATGCACACACAAAGGCTCCATTTTACCAATTATGTATAGTATTTACTTAACTGGCTTACATCATCTTAGTGATTTTTAAAAAAATGTTGTTGCAGAAAATTGTATTGTGTTTAAAACATACAAATGAATAGCAGCAACAGAAAAAAAAAACCAAGCTGAATATCAGTTTACACACCAAACTGTATCTGGATAGATACTTAAAACACTTATTGACCTGATAGTATAAAACACTGTTATAATGGGGGGTTTGCGCAAGTGAGGACAGTAGGATGTGGCCCCTTATTAGCTTTGTGTATGTGTGCGCGCGCACATGTGTTTGTTTTAAGAAGCTGTACTAACTTTAAAAAAATCCATTGGCTCCACAGCATCAAGCCAAGCTCTGCAAAAGAGAGACAGCTCCACAAGTCTTTTGTTTTCTACCCTATGTTGCAATTTAGCATACAAGGTTACAATAGAAAAAAAGAAAAAATCCTGTTCTGTATTTGAATGTTAAATTCATTGTCATCACTATAGTTATAAACTCTTTTTACACACCTTGGCCAAGATTTTAAAAAATGTGTGCGCTAAATTGAAAATTGTCTACTTGGGACTGTCTGATCTAAAAGTTACTATAGCCTCTGGAAAAGATACCATTTCTTCTTTCTGTCTTTGTTAGCACAGATTAAGGCAAAATCCCAATACACAATAGTCCCCGAAGGTGCAATTTACTTAAATACCACTCACGCTTATTTTGAGAATTTAATTGGTTACACGGGGCCTGAGTGGTGCCTCTGCAAGGGTTAATATCGCCCTCAGTGAAAATAGCAAATGGTGGCATACACATGTGATAGCGGATGGCTGGTTCTAGGGATGTGATGAACTTTGTGTTCATGATGATCCCAACAACACTCTCAAGGTCCCATTATTATATGATCCAGAGAAGAGAGGAATAGGCAATGGTTAGAAGTTATGTGACCAGGTGTGTATGAGAATGCTGACAGTCCGAGGGAGAACATAAAATTGAATAGTTGTAATGTATAGCCCAGTATAGTCTTAATCCTGTTTGTTATAAGTTATCAGTCTGCATATAATCACTCACCTCTTTTTGTTGTATTTTAGTTCATTTTTTCCATGAAGGTGGATATTTTTAAAGGAAAAATAAACTAAGTGGTGATTATTTTTAAGTTAAAATGAGAGTTAAATGACTTTTTATACTAATTAAAATAATAACTGTAATAATTTCACTGCAGCCATGTTGGTCCCAGGATGAGAGCTCAAAAGCTATTGCTCACCCACCTTGTCTTTCTAACATTTTTAATACAGATTTTCAAATATAAATCTAAAAAACAGGCGAGTTAAAAAAAAAAAAGAAACAACACACCATCTCAGAATATGTTCCTACAACTACTATTATTTTCACATATACAATCTTACAGCCCTGCTCTTAATTATCAGCTTCAGATTTCTTATAATCTTCATGGAGATTCCAAATCAACATATTAATTTCAAGCAAGAGGTGAAAAAATGGAGAATAGCTATATAAAATGAAAGGGAGAAACCTTTAAGAACTGTAATGGATTTAGCAATATATAAACTTCAAATGAAATGCAAGTTCCCATTGTTCATTATTAACCATTGTATTTTACCCGTTATTGTAAGAGAAGTATTTTCTCAGTCAGCTTGCAACCAATATAAAATGCCAGACTTTTGACAGAAAGTATCAGTTTTCTTACTTATTTCAAAATACACACACTCTCTCTTCTAGTCTAGTCCCCAACAAAGCATAATTCCCTCTTCCTGCTCAGGGATATAATTATGTCTTCATTAGTTCTGAAATGCAGTACAGTAGGAATCTGTTGATTTTTTTTGGCAGCATAGGCATATTGAGTAAGGATAACCAGATGCTGCTTACATCACTTTTCAGATACATACAAATTAAAACAAAAACAAAAACCAATGCACAGGTGTTCATGAAAGCAATAAACTCAGTGCTCCCCAACTATTTGGCTCCCTGATATAAGGCTTTTCTACTTTGGGTCCCAAAAGGAATGTAGTGTGTTCACAATTCACAGCTATTTCATGATCTCAGATGTATGAACCAAATACAAATTATGCAGATAAAACTTTGTAACCATCTGGTCATCTAAAACATTTTAGATAAAAACAAAGTGACCCACTTATTGGTACGTAAGATGTTTTCCCATCCTGAATTTTCTTTTGCCTTTTTGTTGCATTTTGATTGAAAGCAAGGCAGACAGGTTGCAGAACTTTACTGTATTTTGTTCTTTTGTTTGCACACCAACAGGTGCATGAACAGCCAGTAAGTAGGCTGGTGCTAAGAAGTGCACAATAGCATAACTGCTCAGTTATGCTCTAGAAATCAATGAAAATACCAAGGAGGAAATAAAACAAACAGAAGTTCATAAGAAAAATAAGAGGAGTTATCATTTGCAAGAATGCATAGTTATAACCAAAATGATACTTTCATTCCAAGCCCCTATTCTCAGTGGTTTATGACTTTCCAAAAAACACTGCATTTGGGGCTAATATTGTTCATGTTTCTTCCCATTTCAGAAATACTTTGTATTTGTTAGTTTCGGGGTTCTTGGGAGGGACACAGTGCTTAATTTGTAATGAAAGAGGTGGCGGAGCTTAAGCAATTTTTTTACATTCATAACTGATGCAACAGAGGTGCCAAGGCTCAGACCTGGCAAACCTTGGCACAAATTCAGCACTGGAGGGACAGAAGAGGGGAAGCTCAGGGAAATACAGTCAGTTGTTTGAGTTATTTTTTTAAAATGGATTTTACAGTTGTCACATTCTTTTTTATTCTTTTATAATTCAAAATTAGTTTGTATTTAAAAGTTCAAAGTTAGCCTATTTGCAAGTCCCTGAATAAAAGATTATTCACTTTGATACATATTAAATAAAAACTAGACTGTGAAAACACAAGCTATGACGTAAGTGAAAATGCTTCACTACATATGCTCAGTATGTTAATTTTATTTACCAAATGAAGTACATACAGAGTGCAGTTATCCAGATATGAGTTGAGAGTGTGTGTACAGACTGGATAAAAGTATTTAATTATGCATTTTATATTTTTAAAATTCTGAAGTCTTTTTGAATGTCTTGAATGTACAGACATTTGTCTGAAGGGTTATGTTCACCTTCAAATATTATAACAACTTATATAAATTGAAATCAATCAGTTTAATATCTTGAATTAATATCATAAATTACAAATCTGCAGGAGCGTCCAAGCAGCTGGAGAGGAATCCAGGGCCAACAGATAGGATACTGAACTGACACTTTGGAAACAAGGTTTGTACTCCTGGCTCTGCTACTGACTTACAGCGTGACCGTGGATAGATCACCCAATCTGTTTCTCTTCTCACGCTTTGTCTGTCTTATCTATTTAGAATGTGAGCTCTTTAGGGCAGGATTATGTCTGTGCAGTGGCTAGCGCAATGGGGCACTGATTAGGGTTCCCAGGTGTCTGGTTTTTGACCGGAATGCCCGGTTGAAAAGGGACCCTGGCAGCTCTGGTCAGCTGACCGGGCCGTTAAAAGTCCGGTTGGCAGCACAGGGGGGGCTAAGGCAGGCTCCCTGTCTCCCGTAGCTCCGCATGGCTCCCGGAAGCAACATGTCCCACCTCCGTCTTCTGCACATAGGGACAGCCAGGAGGCTCCGAACGTTGCCTCTCCCTCCCTCCCGCAAGTGCCGGCTCTGCAGCTCCCATTGGCCTGGAACCACAGCCAATGGGAGCCTTTGGGGGCGGCGCCTGTGGATGGGGCAGCACGCAGAGCTGCCTGGCCGTGGCTCCGTGTACGAGCCAGAGGGGGGACATGCCGCTACTTCTGGGAGTTGCCTGAGATAAGAGCCTGCATCCCTGACCCTCTCCCGCACCCCAACCCCCTGCCCCAGTCCTGATCCCCCTCCTGCACTCCAAACCCCTCATCCCCAGTCCCAACCCGGAGCCCTCACACCCCCCGACACCCCAACCCCCTGAGCCAGTTTGGTGAAAATGAGCGAGTGACTGAGGGTGAGGAGAGTGAGCGACAGAGGGAGGGGGGGATGGAGTGAGCGGAGGGGTGGGGCCTTGGAGAAGGGGCAGGGCAGGGGTATTCGGTTTTATGCGAGTAGAAAGTTGGCAACCTTAGCCCTGATCTCATTTGGGATTTCTAGGTACCACCACAAAACAAGTAATAAATAAAAAATGACAGCAATATGTACTCTACAGTAATAAATACAACAACAACAAAGTAACAGTTGTCTAGTACCTATCATCCTGAAAGAGTCCAGAATGCTTTAAAAAATTATCTATATATTATTAAGGCTGCAAGTTTGTCACGGAGGTCTCAGAAGTCATGGATGCTGTGACTTTCCGTGACTTCTGCAGTGGCCGGTGCGCCTGGCTCCGGGGCTGCCCGAGCAGCTCAGGAAGCCCCTGGGCCAGTCACACTGGCCACTGCTGGGGCAGTCTCGGGCCACCACCACCCCTACCCCTTCCCCTTCCCCCAGCAGCAGCAACAGGAGGAGGAGTTTGGGTGGGGGGCTCAGGGCTGGGGCACAGGAGGGGGTGAGGGCTCTGGGCAGCACTTACCTTGGTGGAGAGAGCTCCCCAGAAGTGGTAACATGTCCCTCCCTCAGCTCCTAGCTCCATGTGCCAACCCGTGGCACGGCCCCCGCAGCTCCCATTGGCTGCGGTTCCTGGTCAATGGGAGCTGTGGAGCTGGCAGTGCATGAAGCTAGGAACTTAGGGAGAGACATGTTGCCACTTCCAAGAAGCCGGGTCGGGAGCCTGCCAGGCCCGCCAATCCTCCCCCTCTGCCCCAGCACGAGCTCTGAGTTGCTCCCCCACCCGCTCCTGAGTACTCGCGGCACCCCCCGGACCACCACCCCCCAAGCACCTGCACCTCCGACGCCATGCCCCCCCAGGCCACCCCCCAGGAGCACCCATGGCCCTTCCACGAGCACCCGCAGCATTCTCAAGATTTAATCAGGGGTATAGTATAAGTCATGGACATGTCACGGGCCGTGAATTTTTGTTTACTGCCTGTGACCTGTCCATGACTTTTACTAAAGATACCTGTGACTAAAATGTAGCCTTATGTATTACATGCAGATTATTCCACTAAATATTAAAAAGCACCCACCAGTTTTGGACAGAAAATAAATAATTTAACCAACTGAAACAAGAGGAAGTTAGGTAGAAAGAACCAGAGTTGGAATTTGGCCTGTACACCAGGCTTATAAGATTTATTCTTATGAAGCCTAATCCAACTTCCAGGAAAATCAATGGAAGTGACGTTAATGGCCACAGCATCTGGACCACAAAAGAACAGGATGGAATCATGAACACAAGTGGTAAGGGCCTCAATTTTATGTTCCATCTGAAAGACAGTATGTCCTAACAGGACAGTGCCTAACATGCTAACGCAATAATTCAATACTGGCTCAGAACAGTGCCCATGTTATATTGCAAAACATATCCCAGGGGGGAAAATTCATGAGGGCATGCAGAAAAATGATGAACCCTTGCTTTTTCTCTCTCTAAGAAAAATATGGAAAGACAGTATAAACAGGAAATTTTCATAGTACATGAAACAGTGCTTGTTTCCCCATTGACTTGATTTCTGAAATGGGCCACATAAAGAAAGACAATTATAACCCCTGTTCACTACTTAGGAAAAGAACAAAATCTACTCAGATTTTTTCCCAATAACTCCTTATGCTGGTCAGAGTTAATAGGCAATGAAAGCTCTAATTCTGACTAGCTACAAAAAGTTTTTCTTAATGTAGTCAATCTCCGACATGCAGTTTCACTTATCAAGTGTTCTCTAAAGTTCGACCAACAACTATCACATGATACCTATGCAATAGAATAATTGTTCCTCTCTATATCATCAACTGTAACAACCTAGCTGTTCCTCTCTACAATCACATTAAACAAACTCTGAAAGCTGAAGACAAAAACAGATTTCAGAGCACTTTCCTGCAACAGATTTGGTAACACCCTGTCTCCTGAGCCCAAAAGGTAATGGAATTATAGTAGGGATTAGTGAGAGAAACAAACAAGGACTATTTAGGAATGTTTAAGATTAAGATGGAGAGTGCAGACTCTTTGATCATGTGTAGACAGTTCCATCACTGAATCATTATAACTGATAAATAATAATATTTCACTCACATGCAGTGCTTTTCAACCATAGATTTCAAAGTGCTTTACCAAAATAAAACAAACAAACAAAAAGGTAAGTATCTAAGGCCTGGTCCACACTAACCCCCCACTTCGGACTAAGGTACGCAAATTCAGCTACGTTAATAACGTAGCTGAATTCGAAGTACCTTAGTCCGAACTTACCGCGGGTCCAGACGCGGCAGGGAGGCTCCCCCGTCGATGCCGCGTACTCCTCTCGCTGAGCTGGAGTACCGGCGTCGATGGCAAGCACTTCCGGGATCGATCCCAGAAGATCGATCGCTTACATCCGGACCAGGAAGTAAGTATAGACGTACCCTAAGACAGAGCAGTTATGTGACTTACTCCCACAGGTCAGTAATAGAGTCCAGGTAACCTGATGCCCAGTCCAGTACCCTGTCCACTGCAAAACACTCTTTCTGGGATCATGTAAGATCATACATACATCTGGATGAAGTATCACATGAAAAAGCATGCATGATAAAAAGGAAAAAGCACTAACCTATCCAATATGAGTGTCTGCAAGAGCTCATGTGGCTAGAAAGAAGAACACACAATGAAATGGTGCAAGATATGACATCTGTTTCCTTAAATAGCTGATCAAACAAATGCTTACTTTATGGAGTTTGATATGTAAGATGTTGGAATATACAGATACAAAAGCATATAACAAAACAAAAAAGCACATCTAAAACACCAGCGGAAAATATGAAAACACCAGACCACAAATGTATGGTTCAGCAAAAACAAATAATTGTTCAAAATTTAACACTGTATTTCACTGCCAAAGGAAAAAAAAAAAAAGATCTTCCTGGATTGGGGGGGGGGGGGGGGGGGGGGGGAATCAGAAAAAGCTGGGTGACCTTCATGTAAAAGACAAAGTTGAGTGAGGACAACACTACCTAGATGAAAATGGTGTCAGGAAGTTTGTGCATCATATTGCTGAAGTTGGTGACACAGCTGGGCTTTGTTCTGTTTATGTGTGTCATAGCAGATGGGAGTAATGCCTGTAAGTAGTTACTTAGGCCTGGTCTACACTAACCCCCCAATTCGAACTAAGGTACGCAACTTCACCTACGTGAATAATGTAGCTGAAGTCGACGTACCTTAGTTCGAACTTACCGCGGTCCAGACGCGGCAGGCAGGCTCCCCCGTCGACTCCGCGTACTCCTCGCGCTGAGCAGGATTACCGGAGTCGACGGGGAGCACTTCTGGGTTCGATTTATTGCGTCCAGACAAGACGCGATAAATCGAACCCAGAAGTTTGATTGCCTGCCGCCGAACCAGCGCATAAGTATAGACAAGCCCTTAGTCTGTGTGTTAGGTATGTATATGCGAGTAAATCTTTGACATCTGTTGGTTTGATTGATATTGAAAGTGCAAGTAGATAAGGCATTCATGAAGCTATTACTAATGCTCTAGAAGATGTGAAATTAAATGAGGTAAACAGACTTTAAATAATGGATACAAATGAGCATCACTGCTATAAACACAGGGAAGCTTCAGAATTATGCCACAACTGAGTGGAAGAAGGAAGAATACTACTTATCTGAATTACTAGCACCATTTCTTACAGAACCTAAATATTATTACAGTTTTCCATCCAAGCATTGAATTTGTCCAGTCCCATCACGTGAGAAGTGACAGGACTCCAGCAGATTTGGAATGCTTTCCGCAGTGACCCAGAGGCATACTTTTCAAAGTCTGCATGCTCTAGAATTGTGTGCTCCAGAGTTTTGATATCCCCCACCCCATTTAATTTCCATTTTTGTATCTTTTCTGAGAAAAAGATGAAGTTCACTACTGTGTATATTTCACATTCGCACTTCTGAGGTCAGCTTTTAATCTGTTAACCTTTCAGCCCAGATTTGTTAACTTTCCAGGCACACTGCAAAACTGCAAAGTTATTTTTTATTTATTATTTTGGGGGGTGGGGGAGGAATTCAGATAGTTCTTGGTCTATAGGGTGAGTTATATTGGGGGAAGGGATAGCTCAGTGGTTTGAGCATTGGCCTGCTAAACCCAGGGTTGTGAGTTCAATCCCTGAGGGGCCCATTTAGGGAACTGGGATAAAAATCTGTCTGGGGATTGGCCCTGCTTTGAGCAGGAGGTTGGACTAGATGATCTCCTAAGGTCCCTTAGAACCCTGATATTCTATGATTCTATGAATGGATAGTTGATGAGATAAGTCAAGGATTTTTACCATTCATATCATATATTTTAAATTAATAGAAATTTAGAGCTTGGTATACGCACTTAATAAATCACAATAAATAAATGGTCATTTTAAGAGACAAGACAGAATTTCCTTATTTTTTCTCAACTACGGTCTCTGACTCCATAGTATAATCATTGGAAAATGGTGGCCCTTGGAACAGCCGTACTTCTGCCGATGTTCAAAATTGAGTATCACTGGTCAACTTGTTCTATAGATGTTGCAAGCTTATTGGATGCTGTGTCTTACACGGGGGACTGGCCGCAGGATTGGGGCAGCATAAAAGTGGTATGAAAGCCACTTTTGTCATTCTGCATCTGAGTCCTATACCAAGAACAATTCAGTCAGACCAGAGTAACTGTCCCATCCCATACAAACATTAATGATGTGACAAGCCCAATTCTTTCACTGATAGGAGCAGATTTCTGTATCTGTCCACAATAAGGCCCAATTCTGCCATCAGACGCAAGGATGCAATTCCCTTTGAAAACAATGGAAGGTGCACTTGTGTGTGAGGGCAGAACTGGGCACTATATGGGAGAATTAATTAACTGGCACTTTCCATCAGGATCCATTACAAGCAAAATGGACAGGTAAATCAATATCTACCCACCTAATTAGTCATATCCTGAATGAACACTTTTTGCACACGAGGACCTTAGTTTAGCTAATTCTTGTTATTTGAGCTCAATGCAGAAAATAATGTAGCTTTGTTTAGTAAAGTATTCATTTTCATCTATCACAACAACAAACCTAGAAGTATTTCTGAAACTATTCTAGGTAGACAAACTACTGAAGGAAATGCTGCTATACTTCATCTCAAAATTTAATTTTTTGAAATATTTAAATGAACAAAAATTCTGTGACAATCCTTGTGAAAGAAAATATTTGAAATGTTCATAATACCTATATCCAAATCTTTGAAACAAAGGACCAAATTCAACACTGGCATATCTGGGTACAACTCCATGGAAATCAATGTATTATCACAGCATCTAGGAGCCTCAGTCATTGACTAGGATCCCATTGTGCTAAGTGCTATAGTAACACAGAACAAAAAGAACAGGAGTACTTGTGGCACCTTAGAGACTAACAAATTTATTAGAGCATAAGCTTTCGTGGACTACTGCCCACTTCTTCGGATGCATACCAAGAAGTGGTACCAAGAAGTGGTATGCATCCGAAGAAGTGGGCAGTAGTCCACGAAAGCTTATGCTCTAATAAATTTGTTAGTCTCTAAGGTGCCACAAGTACTCCTGTTCTTTTTGCGGATACAGACTAACACGGCTGCTACTCTGAAACAGAACAAAAAGACAGTCCCAGCCCCAAAGAGTATAATGGTACCAATGAATGCCAAATATGAATTTGCTCCAATGTTTTAAACATAGGAAATATGAGCAGTAACAAGAGTTTACCTCAGGTTTTTTGTTTGTTTGTTTTTTAATTACAGGAGACATTTTCATAAAACATGATCCTTGTCTCTTCTGAGTTCATCTTCTCCTCCTATTGTTTATTTCTCATCTTAATTCATAATCCTAATCGTCACATCATAACACTTTCCACAACAGCCAGGTGTGATGTAACCACTGAAAGGTTGTAACTTCAGATAAGAAAAACAGGAATAGATGAGTCTTAGCAAAGATATAATTAGTGCACAAGGAAAAAGATGTATATAAAATGATTTCTTTCAAACTTTTCACTGTAGCATTAGTTGTTCTTAAATTTGGATAGTAGGATTGTATGTATGTATCTGGAAATGATACAAGCTCCACTATTATATTATTTTTGTTTTTGTTTTTTAGTGAGACAGACTTATCTTTTATGCAGTTTTCAAAATCTGTGCATCAATGCAAAAGGAAGTTGGGCATATAGATATGCTGCTGGGAAATGCAACGATGAGTCGGGTACAAAAAAATGGATAGAATGATGGAAGTATACTGCCTTTATGCTTAAATGTGTATTTTAACACTGTTTCACATTATATAAAAACATGAAAAATCTATTTAAAAATAAAGTTATATGGGTTGAAAAGTCAAGTACTCAAAAGTAAATAAATGCTATACAGTAACTCCTCACTTAACATTGTAGTTATGTTCCTGAAAAATGCGACTTTAAGTGAAACGATGTTAAGCGAATCCAATTTCCCCATAAGAATTAATGTAAATAGAGGGGGTTAGGTTCCAGGGAAATTTTTTTTTGCCAGACAAAAGGCATTATATACATTTTAAACAATTTTAAACAAGCAATTAAATACTAAGCTGGGGGCGGGGAGTAGTGTGCACGTGCTGTGTGTTTACAAACATACTGTACATACAATACAGTACTATAGTTGGGAGGTGCCCCGGCCTTACCCTACACAGGCACAGCCCACTGGCACTGGAGATGAAGCAAGCAAGGAGGCTGAAGGTGCTATAGGCTAGGAGAAGCACAGTGCGCAGTAGCGGCAGCTTCCCCTACTCTGCAAGCACCAGGGGCAGGGGGGGGATAAGCTCAACCCTCAGCTCGCCCACTCCCCCCCTTCCCCCAAGCCCCCATCCTTGACCTGCCTCTTCTCCCCCCCCTCCCCCTTTACTTCCCACACTGTGTCCTCGCCCTTCCCCCTCCCTCCCCTCCCTTCTAAAGGCCGCAAGCCAGCTGATTGCCCTGGGCAGGAGGCAGGGGGGGGAAGGAGGGGGAGCCTACATGCAGAGTCCTCGCTCCTCCCCCTCCCTCCTGCCTGGGGCAATCAGCTGACTTGCAGTGTTTAGGGAGCAGGAGGGAGGGGGGAGGAGCGAGGATTCGGCACGCAGGCTCCCCCTACCTTCCCCCCGCCTCCTGCTCAGGGCAATCAGCTGGCTTGCGGCGTTGGGGAGCCAGGGGAGGGAGGGGGAGCCTGCGCCCAGAGTCCTCTCTCCTCCTGCCTCCGAAACGCCGCAAGCCAGCTGATTGCCGCGGGCGGGGGGGGGGGAAAAGGGGAAAGGCACTGATCCGCAGAGTCTGCCTGCGGGCAGGAGGTGCTGTGGGGAGGGAGGGGGCGTAGGGAGGCTGCCAGCTGTGGAGAAAGCAGGCAGCCAAACAATGTAAGAGTGGAGCATTGCACAACTTTAAATGAGCATGTTCCATAATTGATCAGCAACGTAATAACGAAACAACGTTAACCGGGATGACTTAAAGTGAGGAGTTACTGTATTTACAGTTGCCTATGCAACTTGAATTTTTGATCTCGGATATGTCCATCCTGGCCACTGAAAAAGTCTGGGAGTACTGGGGGGGTGAGGGGGAGTCTATCATGCACAAGCACAAGGAGTTTGAATTAAGATCAGATGAGCAACCATAAATCTTGCATTTCCTAACTTCTGAGTGCTTGAATTTGCAACCTACTTTTTTTTTTTTTGTATAATATTTCCTTGTTAGTTTGGTTTTAAGAGGAAAAACTGAAAAACAAATTCAGCATCGCAGCACAGACTTCTACCACTTGAGCTATAGGACTAGCTGGCAGCTAGAAAAGGCTATTAAGCCAGAGAAGGGGGATGGGCAGCTAATGCTGGGTCCAAAAAACTGGTCATAGAGGAATGGGTATGTCTACACTGCAATAGCTCTCTGGGTATGTCTACACTGCAATCAGGAAGTATGTAGACATCCCTGAGTTAGCTTTGATCTCAAACAACAAGGTAAGTGAAGCCACAGCAGCATAGGCAGGTGCACAGACTAGCCCTGTCCGCCCAGGACCCTGGGTTCATACTTGAGCAGCCACTGCCTGTGTGACCACAGCCTCATGACTTTTTTTTTTTTTAAACACAAGCTAGATCAAAGCTACTGCAGTTACGTCTACACATGCTGCAATCAGACCTCCCAAATGCAGTGGATATATCCTCTCCCGCCAGTCCTATGTGTTACCCTCAGAGGGGAGATGGGATCCTGGGACAACACTGTGGGATGGTCTAAGAGGTATTATCTGAGGTGGAGCCAAAGGAGGCTTCCGCAGCTCCCAGGCATTCCATGATGATGATGCTACTTCAATGAGGGTGTGGGCCCTGCCTTAGATTAAAATGTTTGTGTTCAGTTATTTTGGTATGCCAAATTTACCTGAAGAATGCAAGCAAGAGAAGGAAATGGCAGTTTTCAACAATTTATAGTTCAGCCAAACGAGAATGGAATTTCATGGGACAAACAAAAGGCACTTCTCTAGCCACAGGGCTTTGTCCCTGCCAAATTTCAAAGGCCTGCTGCCAATAATGGAGGTGTTAGAACTCAAAAAAGCTGCAATAAAAATCTTTTATAATGGAAAGAGATAATCAACCTAAATCTAGGAGTATCTACTAGTCTCCCCCTACGATATCAATTTTGTATAAAGGTTAAAGGTGGCACATCTTCTCTCCTGTCCACAAACCTACACAATTTTTTTAAAACTTTCTAATTTTTACTAATTCTACAAACTACCTTTTTAATTATAAATTAAGTGCTCCTATATTTTTGGAGCACATAAAGGAATTATTCTTGATTTAAATAAAGACTTTCAACTCAAACAATTCATAGCAAATAATTCACCCTTTTAAAATAGTTTAATAGCCTATCAGAATACTTTCACTCCAAACTATTTTACAAACAACTACGCAGTAAGAAGCAAAGACAAACTTATGTTATTGTAAAATTCTATTAATAGGCTAAATTTGATCATTGTCTGTAAGCTACAATATGTCTCATTACAGTATTCACATTAGCAAAGATGGTTCTCTACCAATTGCTAAACTTATTTAAACACACTGTATATCTTAAGAATATTTTAATTCTTACTTTCCATAAATGTACAGCATTTGGTTAGTTCTATTTTCCACCATACAATAAAAAAGTAAGCCTTGAGTTCAGCACAATACATCTGAGGTTGTAATGAGATACAGAATAACTATTATATGTTCAGTGTTGCTTTAGCAGAATCAATTCCATTTCAAAGAACATATGTTTTCTATTTAAACATGAATTGTGACACAAGGACATTTTGATCAAATCATATATGTAGCATGTAGCTTTAGCTGACCACAAACTGATTCTTCTACAGACAGTGGAAACTCAGTACTTTGCAGGATCATTCACAGAGAAACAGGGATATTCAAGTGCTTGCGAGAAAAGGTAATTTGCCACCAGTTTTTAAACGGACCAATAGGGGATGAACTATTGAGGGCCTTACTGATATTCAAAAATTAGCATCAAAAATTGAACCTCTCCCCTGCTTTTCTATTTTAGAACACAACATGCACCAGACATCACAGTCATTAACATTGCAATGACTGCTTGTTGAGTATTTCTGCCTTCTTTTTCATGGAGCCACAGGGAGCAGTAAAACTGCTGGGACTACGGAAGGTGGCCCATACATTTGTCTCTGTGGAAGGACACAAATTCCATCTGCTCACCAATGACCCACAGGAGGCTGCTGATGATCCACTCTTCTAACTGTAGGTGAAATGGCTTTCTGTTTATATTTCAGATTATTGTCTGCAAGATAAAGTCTAAAATGGACCAATTGCTTTTCAACAGTATTTCTTTTATAATTCTCAAAAACCACAAAGTCAGCATGCTCCTCCAGTTTGTGTGCTTCAGTACTCAAAACTCTGAACTTATGGGAGTTCTTGCCTACTTTTGTACTAGCAGCAAAGACTCAGTTCACCAAGACTGGTACCACTGGGGAAAACTGAAAAACAAATATAAATTACGTGTTCTGGAGGTACACTAAATATACCTAAATAGCAAGTACAAGCAAGGGGATCAGTGGAACAGGTTTAAGAACATAAGAACGGCCGTACTGGGTCAGACCAAAGGTCCATCTAGCCCAGTATCCTGTCTTCCGACAGTGGCCGGTGCCCCAGAGGGAATGAACAGAACAGGTAACTATCAAGTGATCCATCCCCTGTCGCTCATTCCCAGCTTCTGGCAAACAGAGGCTAGGGACACCATTTGGGATATGTTAGAGAAAGACTACCTGAAAACAAACAACACTTGAGGATAGTTCCTGTTAAAATTTGGCAATATATTCTTTGGTAGTGTATTTTAGGTTAATAAACATCTTCACCTTTAGCATTAGCCTGTTTACCCCTGGCTATAGTAATGATCTTGTAAACAGGAGGTGCCTGCAAGTTATGATCTAAACATCCAAAATACTTTAACAAAATAAATCAAACATTTTATTTCTCATTCTTTACTTTAGAAACTGCTTCCATATGGGAAAAGATAGTGAAGTGCATGTTTGCAAATGTATCTTTTTAAAAAAAATGAAGACCTTGGAACACCGGAGTAACTATCCCTGAATTAAATTCTTACATTACTAATAAATATCAGTTTAAAATATCACTGGTGGTGAAGCAGTAACTAAATCAAGTAATACTTGGGTCTTTGATATTATATACCATATATACTCGATCATAAGCTGGTTCGTTTATAAGCCGACCCCCTTCCCCCCCTCCCCCGATGGATAAGTAAAAATGGAAATTTTTTGTGACCTGTTCATAAGCCGACCCTATAATTCAGGGGTCAGCAAACTTTGGCTCCCGGGCCCTCAAGATAAGCCGCTGGTGGGCTGAGATGGTTTGTTTACCTCGAGCGTCTGCAGGCACGGAGGGCGGCGCAGCCACAGCATGTTCCAGCGGGCTGGGCCAGGCGGCTGGGCCGAGTGGCACGGCCGCAGTGTGCTCCGGTGGGCCGGGTGGCGCAGCCACAGCCTGCTCTGGGGGGCAGAGCTGACTGGCACGGCTGCAGCCTGCCAGCCCCAGAACTGCAGCTGCTTTGGAGGCTGGGGGGAGAGCAGCATGGCCAGAAGCGGAGAGACTCTGGCCCTGCCTCTTCCCTTCTGGCTCTGCTGGCTGTGCTGCCTCGCCTTGCTCCCTCTGTTGGGGGGAGGGGCTGTGTCCCACCTCTCCCTGTCTATACCCGTTCAGAAGCCGACCCCCTTCTCTGGTGCTTCCCTTTTTTACTAAAAAAATTCAGCTTATGAACGAGTATATACGGTACTTGCTGGACTACTGCAAACTAAATGTCCACACTAACAATCCACCTTTGTCCTTTATAACTTTAAAGATTAGTAGAACACAGCTAATTTGTTAACTTACAGGTTCAGAGGAAAAAATATAACATACAAAACCAACCACCACTTCTATCAAATTGTAATAGTTGTTCCCTATTCTAACAATCAGGTATTCTTACTAAAAAAATAGAGATGGTGGGGATTAACCTGTACTTACTATAAAGTATTCCTGTATGTGAATACTGGTACATTTTCTATAAGTTAATAAACTCATATTTTATCATAAAAATGGAAAACAGTTCTCAAGTAGCAGTTCCCAAGCTTTTCTGAACTATACCAGTTCACCAGACAGACTTCTTCCACCAATCAACAACCTCCTCCCTCCTTTCTCTTCCTTATGGCCAAACTCCACTATGAGTTACAAGAACTAACAGTTGAATAGGCGTAGCAGTGGCAACACATTGGGACTCAATACAGAGGCTGGATTCTCATATCTATTAAGACAAGAAGAGGTTTGCAGAGGTTCCAGAAAAAGGAAAATAAAATAAAATGAGTTTGGAGAGCTAAGAACCAGTTTAAAAATTCTGAAGCACCAGTACTGGTACATGTACTAGAGGTTGAGAATTAACAACCTATTCCAAAGGAGCCCTCTTAGTATTCTGTTCATTCTTCAACTCTTCTAAACCACTTTTTTGGGGTACAGAGTTCAGAGGGATAATGAGTCCTTCAGATGATCTCCTTTTGCATACCTGATTAAATGTATTCTTCTTCTCCCCCCATCCCCCATCACCTTTCTTTATACCAGAGTCTACATCTTATCTTTGTTCTTCACAATTACTGTCCACAACAACACACACCGCTGGCAACAGAAAAGATGTTCTGGATAGTAACAGTGAAGAGCAAGATGAAATGGAGGATCTGATGTAAAGAATAAAAACAAAAGCAACGTCAACCACCATTCAGCAACTAAGCATTGTTGCTCATTGACATGATCTTGCTAAGACATACTTCCATGGGATTTCCTTTCTCTGAAGGCAAATGTTCCTTGCCTTGTGTATCAGGACCTGAATTATTGCCAGACACCACAGTTGTGATCTCTGAACTGATTAGCACCAACAAAAATTTAACTAAGGTTCCTAAAGCTTCCATTAGTTTTTTTAAGTCTTGCATTCTTTTCATAGATTTAAAAATGCATTCAAATTAATATAAACATAATTGTATTCATAAGGTAACAATACATCAAATATTAAAAAATGAAGTACTGCCTCCTATAGCCCACAAGATCACCAGGGGACTTGAAAATTACCCCAATCTATTTTAGGTGTTTCAGCACCCACTGCAGGAGATGCAAAAATATCATGAACTCAACACTTAGCATTTAATAGTGTGTTTATTTTTAAATACCTATCAAACTGTGCTCTCTGGCAACAGCCCCACATCTGTACTAAAGAATCTTTCTCCTCCCTCTCTATGAAGTCCCACAAAATCCAATTCTCAATTCTCTTCCCTTTTATAACAATTTTCTTCCTCTCTAATATTTTCTCTACATTTAACTTTAATTATCCCTTTTAAGCTGCTGATATGCAAATGTACATTTCTTTGGAATCATTAATGGCTCCTTCCTATTCACTCTCACTGCCTGTTTTACCAAATATACTTGTGGATTTGTCACAATTTCGTTTCGCTAAATGACATGAACACAAAAGTACTTCTCATGGTCAAGAGAAAAATACTAAGG
This sequence comes from Chrysemys picta bellii, assembly GCF_011386835.1. Taxonomy (NCBI): domain Eukaryota; kingdom Metazoa; phylum Chordata; order Testudines; family Emydidae; genus Chrysemys; species Chrysemys picta. The sequence continues at coordinate 57,888,031 of NC_088791.1, read as the reverse complement.
CATAACTGTGTCTCTTCTACACTTGCTCCACGCTGACCACCTATTTGATTCTGAACTCTTCCTTTGCCTCCTATAACACCTATGTGAGTTTATCTACCTATCATTGCCTCCCATATATTGCCTGTGTACACTACCCTCTTAATTGCACTTTTTAAATTATACACACATGCACATGTACATTATCTGGTTTTGCTTTTACTAGTGCAGCTCCTTTTCCTACGGCCTTTCAAATTCAAGGCAGAACGCCTCTGGCCTGCTTTCTTGTGTACACACACACACAGCACTCTCATACCTTCACTGACATTCATTCATTTCAGGATCCACTTTAAAATTCTCCATAGCCTTCTCACTCCCTCCATTCCTTTAGTACTTGCACACTTCAGCCCCCTACCAGAAGCTCACTGTGCGAGTCTCCGTCATCTGAATAATAATTCTATTACACTGCTTCCTCACCAATTGTCCAAATCATTTCAAAACTCAGCTGAAAAAAAGTGTTCTTCCTTTCTGAATATGCCTTTTAATTTTGCTTTTCACCCTTTCAGCCATGAAAGCTACCTGAGGGACAAGTCTTTGGTCACTATCCTAAAAGCAAAATGAAGAATATATACCTGCCTAAATACAGGTGGGGCATGTCCCTAACCACACTCCTCTTCTTGTTTATCTATAATGAGATTCCCCCAGATGTCCATAATGCCCTCCATAGACTCGAAAGGGAAATTGGAACAAAAAATATCTTACTTTATAGAAAATTGAGTGTCAAAATGCATGAATAAATTACCAATCTTTCGCTTTAAAAAAAATAATTATTAATCATTTTTAGGATTTAGAGAGATTTTGAGATTCCAAGGCTCAGATTCCTTTTTTCCCCTGCTCTGGAAGCCCCATCTCTGCTACTAATAGTTCCAATTCTGCACTGGTATCTGCTAACTCAATACCATGCACCCAGTGAAATCAATGAAACTCTGCACAAGTACAGGATTCCATGTTAGCCTATCCTGGTGCAATGCAAAATCAGAATCTGTTATTATCAGGGGGAAAAGCCAGCAGCCCCTCAAGGAAGGACAGCATGGCTACATGAAAAGGACACAGCAAGCTGCTTTGTCAGATAATAGCAACCATTTTTATACATATAGGGGTGAAAGAGCACAACTTATGTCTTTTCTCTGACATCCTCTACACCCAGGGGTTGACGTATATTGGGCACGCGAAAAGAGGGAAAGACCCCTTTCAAATAACATTTATTACTTTTACTCTCTGGAGCTATCAGTGTTGTTCTGACAGAAGAGAAAACAGAGTGGTGATAAGCATAATAGCCCCAGTTAGCATAATATTACATGAGATTTTGCCCACAACACCTGGAAGCCATTAAATCTTCACTGCAAACAATAATTCAAATTATTGCAGAAACAAAAACAATGTTCTTCTAATGATATTATATCTATATGATACAGTAGAAACTGCAGAGTCATGTGGTAAATTGCATTTTTCATACACCTCTGACTGCCTCACTTGCCCCCTGCTCACTATCCATCTTTGTCAGGACTACTTACATTCCAAACCTCAAAGCAGCTTCAAACAGCAGCCACCTTTTCAAATCCATTTGTTACAGGAAGATTTCCTACTCTCTCCAATATGTAGAAGTTCCAGCCCCAAAATTACACTGGTCTGAGGACAAGGACAAGCAATAAACAGTCCCACACTAGAACAGGATTATCATCAGATATCTCACGAACCATCAGAGCTGGAAACAGAACTACTGTAACACAGCACTTTGTTCCAATAGTATAAGGTCCCAAGATAACGTACTTTTAAGTCTTCACATTTTTATGTATAGAAAGTTAGCAGATCATTTTTACAGTGTTTTATTTTGTCTCTCGTTGCGCTCTGTACAGTTGGACTCATGATAATGAAATCTGGCTTCAGATGTAGGAGAGATACAAGAAATAGTGACAAAACTTTCATGCCATATCATCCCATCACGTACTCTATACATATATAATTTACATACAAAATATGTATGCAAATTTTATGACAGCTAGATGTGCATTAAATAAATTTACTAATTTTTCTCACAGTAACAGTATCATTAGAAAACAAAACAAAAAAAACCCTCACGATGACATTACTGACCAAAGCAAATGTAAAATCTTATTGCGATACAGTGTCCTTCCTTAGCCCTATACTTTCCAATATTTGTTTTCATCATCATCATGTTATGTCCTAATTTAGAGTCCAGTCCAGCACACCCTTACTTAGGTGAGTAGTCCCATTGACTTCCTCAATGGGACAATGACTCCCATGAAAAAGGTTTTGGAGGATCAGACACTTAGATTGTAAATTCTTCAGGGCAGGGACATTATTTATTCGCCTGTAAATCATGGTATACAATTACAATACTGTAGAAATAGTGATAAAATAACAGTAATTATACAGATGACATCTCCACTTTAAAAAAAATATGTGAATGAAAATGGCAAATTTAATGGTCATGAAAAACGTTCACAAAAGTGCAATTGACGAAACTGGAAATGAATTCCTCTATTCACAGAACATTCATAACACACACAGAGATGCAAGAGAACCCTGGGAAGTCTTGCACAAGCATGTCTGAATTTTGTTCTGGAAGAATGGTCCTGTAGGGATAAGAAGGTGGAACTCAATCAAGTCCACAGGCCACCCAACATTTATAAGATAATGGCAATGTTAATTTGCTAGTGACCCAGCATCCTGACCAGAATTCAGTTCTGTGACCTAGAGCTGAAAAGTTCCACATACTATTTCAAATACCTTAAGCAATCAAGATACTTTCTATATTTTGTATAATATACATTCATATTCACATTCTCCCTACTTTTCTCAAATTATGTCCACAACTACTCCCCTCATCGACATTATAAAAGGTTTTAAATGTCTGTATTTATTGTGGCCACTGAAAATCAGCAATATTGAGCATTATAATATACTGATGAAATTAAGGATGACAGTAAAGGTAAAACAAAAAGTTCTGTTGATAGAATCTTGAAAACTTAACTGTAAGAACTAAACGAAGCAGCGACTTTGTATCAATTATTAATTCTACTTTTACTAGGGATTTTTATTTTAAATTTTGAACTGTCAAGCTGTGTGGGTCAGTCAGTGTAAAAATCTTTTCCATACTGACCAAGAAACATGAAGTTTAAGTTGATTTTGAAAGCCAAACTATATTTTATATACTTTTCCCCCCATCGCCTTGTCTTTCACAGTTTTCAGTAGATTCCTTCCACCCATCCTCCCCAACGCTAGCTAGATCAGACATTAAACTGTCTTAAATTGATGTCATTGTGCCAAATACAAGTCCTATCCTTGAGAAAATTACTTCTAATGTGCTTTGAGCCTGCAGCCCTTACTTATCTACGAAGTCCCACTGGAGGCAATGGAAGTTGTGGGTGTTCAGTTTACACTAATTTTATTGTCATATGTGTTCAGTAGATCTTTCCTGATTTCCATTTTTTAGACCATCTTTTCTCTAAAGCTGTATTTTAATAATTATGGCCCAGATCCTGCAATCTGTTCAGTACAAAGAGACCACTTTCCCGATGTGGAGGAGTCCCATTGATTTCAATGGCATTCCAAGTAGGTACAGCAGGCTGCCTATGCACATCCAAACACACTTCCACATATACCATACATATCCTACTGCAAATCAACACCTATAAAAGCATCAATGTACTATACTACCAACAGGATATTTTTGCTTCCCATTGGAGACCAATATATTTCTGAACAATCATTTATCTCACTAGAGGTATCTCAGACAAATAGAATTGTAGTAGTGTATTTTTGTGTGAGTTGCACACAAATGTACATCTGTACATTCTTGATCAGAAAATCCTCAATATATTTCCAACTAGCTGAATACAAGTAAACTGAAAATGAGTTTTTTATAAGATCACATAAAAATGTATTCATGTTTCTAAGTGTTTAGCTGTATTAAGCAATAACAGTGTATTGACCATGAGGCGTAATAATGAAGCACTACCGATAGTGATGCAGTCATTGATACAGTTAGTGTTGTAATTTAATTTTGGAGTTCAGCACATTTTTACTATTACTCTATGGCACTGTATTTATCAACAGTGTGTTTAACTACAATTTACTGCATACTATTCAACTAAGTGACTTTCATGGCATACACAGAGTAGCACATAGTACAAAATATGCAACCAGTTTGCCTAAGATTGAAGAAAATTGTATGATTTTACACTGTATTATTCAAAAAACTGTCTTCAAAACTGTACTGTAATCAGTGCCGTTTATTCCACAAATCCGCCATCAGAATTTGCTGTGGAATTCATCTTTTATACACAATTCTGCTCCAGAAGCACCGTTTTCAATTTTAAAATATTATATTTCTAGCCCTTGTGGCTGCAGAGATAACCTTGGAAACATGAATCAAGTGTAAACCAATGCTGCAATGCCTGCCTAGGTCTGCAAAGACCCTGAAATAACGGCTCTAAGACACATGAACTGCCCCGTTCATCTCAGTTTGGTCCTATGGATTCTGAAATTCCACAGCTATGGAATTTTTCCCAGACACTATGGAATTCAACATTTTTGTTAATCATAGAATCATAGACTAAGGTCAGAAGGGACCATTATGATCGTCTAGTCTGACCGCCTGCACAATGCAGGCCACAGAATCTCACCCACCCACTCCTGTTACAAATCTGTGTCTGAGCCATTGAAGTCCTCAAATCATGGTTTAAAGACTTCAAGGTGCAGAGAATCTTCCAGCAAGTGACCCGTGACCCACGCTGCAGAGGAAGGCGAAAAACCCCCAGGGCTTCTGCCAATCTGCCCTGGAGGAAAATTTCTTCCCGACCCCAAATATGGCGATCAGCTAAACTCTGAGCATGTGGGCAAGACTCACCAGCCAGACACCCAGGAAAGAATTCTCTGTAGTAACTCAGATCCCACCCCATCTAACATCCCATCACAAGCCATTGGGCATATTTACCGCTAGTAGTCAAAGACTAATTAATTGCTAAAATTAGGCTATCCCATTATACCATCCCCTCCATAAACTTATCAAGCTTAGTCTTGAAGCCAGATATGTCTTTTGCCCCCACTACTCCCCTTGGAAGGCTGTTCCAGAACTTTACTCCTCTGATGGTTAGAAACCTTCGTCTAATTTCAAGTCTAAACTTCCTGATAGCCAGTTTATATCCATTTGTTCTTGTGTCCACATTGGTACTGAGCTTAAATAATTCCTCTCCCTCCCTGGTACTTATTCCTCCGATATATTTATAGAGAGCAATCATATCTCCTCTCAGCCTTCTTTTGGTTAGGCTAAACAAGCCAAACTCTTTGAGACTCCTTTCATAAGACAGATTTTCCATTCCTCGGATCATCCTAGTAGCCCTTCTCTGAACCTGTTCCAGTTTGAATTCATCCTTCTTAAACATGGGAGACCAGAACTGCACACAGTATTCCAGATGAGGTCTCACCAGTGCCTTGTATAACGGATTTTCTATTTTGTTGCAGCCAGGCACCTCACATTTGGTTCTCGGTCTCCCTGCCCTGCCAGGACCTCCCTGCAGCTTCCTTTACCTCCAGTCTTTCCTTCCCACCTTGAATTGTTCCATGGAGACAGACAGCGGGGAGGGGGGCGAGTGTCATTGAACTAAAGCTGGAATCCAACTTTCACCCAGGGAGCCAGAAGAGGATGAGGGGAAAATCAGAAGCACTGACTGGTGAGCTGAGCTAGTCAACTTGGAAAATAGTATAGCAGTAAAGACCTAGGGAGCCAGTTTGAGGAGCTGCTGAAGCTGGTTATGAGCTCCCGCATTTCCTGGCACAAATGCAGCGGAAAAAGGTTTCTGAGTCTGACCAAATGGGCAACATGATGGAAGCCTGAGAAGTGGAGCTAGGATACGTAGAGAGCATAAAGAAGAAAAATCCATACTCAAAAATAATCACCGTTGAAAATAGTAAATGAATCTCATGTCAATTAGTATTTTTAACTATGAGCCATAATTGCATGTTTATGTAAGGGTGGGAGATACAAGAGATTAATGTTGTTGAGGAATTTAGTCCCATTGTGCCACAGAGTATACAAGGCCATGATCATAAAACATATGCTCCAGGGGCAGAGATAAGGTTGCACATTCAGCCTTAAATTAGGTCAATCCTGACTTTTCATGTCTTTACTGTGCAAACGTAGCATTATATGAATATAGGTTATTTTAAATTTAAATTTCTTAGGTCTTCAAGAAGTAAAAAAATGGGGTAGGGAAAAGAAAAATCCTCAGGAGAAAGCACTTCAAACTCCAGAGCTTCAAAGTCCTGCTATCTTGCCAAAAATTACAAACTGCACATGTGAATTTCATAAAGTGGAACTGTTTGCGGACACTACCTAAACTCTGCAATACTTGATCAAAACCACCAGTTGACCAAAGTCAACTGTGTACTGACAAAAGTTAACTCTTAATTTTTATTTGGCTATATATATCAGAGCTTACAATTTTACACCTTCTTAACATCTTAATCACCATGAAACTAGTTGGCATTTACTAAATTTATACCGGAATTAAGGTAATCATCATTCAGCTAACTCAGTTTCTTGGGAAATGACCCAACAGAACAGACACCCCAATACACCATGTCCCTATAAAGCTCAATATATACTGCAACTTCTATATACACCAAAACACTTTACACATTAACTTCAATTCCACTACTCACATTTTTAAAGTTAGGCACCGGCATCAATACATTGCAGAATTGGGGCCTATATACAGACAGCATTATGAAATTGTAGCAACCTCGATTTAACTATCTTGCGGTTGAAAATCTAATCCAACCGCAAGATAGTTAGACTTCAACCTTTTGCTCCTAGGAAACTATATTTGAAACTGGATGTTTAGCCCACTAAACCCTCAAGCAGAGTCCAAAGATCCACCACTATTCTAAGTAGCTTCTCGCTATTTTCTTTTCTTTCTAAAAGTCAACTTCTCTCTTTCAGAAATATTTGTACCAAATATCCAATCCCTTCTATTCCTTCTCTCTGAGTGTACTCCCTCTCATCTATGCCATGCTCTTTGCTTCTCCACATGGCAGGGCACATATAAACAGTCTGGAAATAGATTTATCTTTTCTAATAGTTCTAATTTCTTAGTATTTATTTTCAAATACCCAAAAGCATGCTAGGCACATGACAGAAATAAGACGACAAACCGTCTCTGCCCCAAAGAGTTCACAATCCCATTTTACAGATGGGTAAACATTGATGTCAAGGGACTTGCTTAAGGTTGCATACCAAATAAATGTCACACTCAGGACTAGAAGCCAGGTCTTTTGGTTGGCTTCCTGACCCATGCCCAATTCACTGTACTCCAGGTGTGCCCTCCAAAATTATTATTTGTACTGAAGTAACTCCAAGAAACAATCAAAGACCAGAGCTCCACTGTACAGACACATAGTAAAAAGACAATCCCTGCCCCAAAGAGCTTACAATCTAAGTTACTGATTTAGCTTTTCGGTGTCTCAATTTTCCCATCTGCAAAACATGGCAAATACTACTACTTTGCACTAATATGGTGCCTTTTCAGCTATTGATTTCAAAGGTGGTAAGTATTAATAGCCCATTTTATAGATAGCTTAACTAAGGCTCAGAGACTGGAAGAAGTTTATCGGATAAGATAAGGGTCTTACACATAAGATACCTAGGTTCCATTCTCAGCTCTGATATATGCTCTCAATGTAACTGGCTTAACTTCTGTGTGTCTTAGGCCTGGTCTACACTACAGAGTTAGATTGACGTAAGGCAGCTTACGTTGATCTAACTCTGTAAGCGTCTACACTTAAATGTACCTTCCACCAATGTAGCCCACTCACTACACCCACTTAATAACTCCACTTCTGCGAGAGGCCTAGTGCTTAAGTCAATGTAGTTAAGTCGACATTGTGTCAGTGTACACACTGCGTTGCTTACATTGACTGTTACCGCCTTTCAGAAGCCGTCCCACAGTGCCCCACACTGACAGTTAAACTGGTGCAAACGCTCCTGCTGAGGATGCACACTGCCAAGACAAAGAGCCTAGTGTGGACATGCAAAAGCGCTTTAATTACTGTGGTGTCTGCATGTCGATGTAACTTAGGTCGACTTAATTTTGCAGTGTAGAGGTGCCCTCAGGCATCTCACTGGCAAATGAGGGCAAACGATATTACTCATTAAAGTGTGTTAATTGCAAAGAATTTAAACCTGTCAGGTGATGAAGGGAAAAGAACTCTGAACCTCTTGTCTCCCTGCCCACCGCCTTATTCCACTTCACTAGGGGACAAGCCAGGAGTCTTGCACTACCAAGCATTCTGTTTATCCTATATTTGAAACTTAAATGGTTACCATAGCTATTTTTATGTCTGAAAATATAAACTCAATTTAACATCATAAAACGGCCCCCATTACCTTTCACCAGTTAGTAGAAGACTGAACAGGTCTTAGTGTAATCACAATAAGTAAAGCTGTTACTAAAAGGTTATATTTTTGTAAATTACTAGTCACTGCACGTAACTGTCAGTTTAAATATATATTTAAAGTACTTACAAAGAAATTCAGAACTGTGTGTTAACACTGAAGCATAGTGTCTTGCCAAACATAAATATATAAATAAATGAATATTTAAGTTTAACAGCAGAGAATCCAGATCATTACCTCCAACAGAAAAGCCCACAGGAAGGAACCAGGAGAAAAAAAATTACCACAAAGTTCACTTCACAGAGTTTTCACCAGCTTGTTCAGCAGCAGAGAGGAGTTTGCCCCTTCACTGAAGATCTCAGGGATCCAGTGGAGGCCAGGGCCATCTGCATAGAGGCCCCGTTTCTTCACACTTGCTTCAGGGACTTTTTGTTGAGTTTTCAGTCAGACCAACTTTAATATAACCATGCTGCCACTAACTCCCTCATTTGCTGCTGCCTCCCAAAAAACCCCCAAGTGCAAGTTTTACAACTTTGAGGCTATATTAACTTTTGAGCAGATTGCCAGTACAGTTGGTGAGGAAACAGAATCCATCTAAATAAATAACTCTTAACAAGAGACACCTTGAGATATGAAATGACCAAGATATTTAATCTCAAAAAATCAAGTTTAGCCTTGACTGTAAAGGCACCAACAGTACTACTATAACTAAAACAAAATTCTCCATCAAGTATTTAAAATATTTCCCTAAGCCTTCAAACCAAGGCCTCAACTGCTTGATGGAAACACAAACTATAAATTATTTTCCCTTAAGAAAGAATTTAAAAAAAAACACACTAACAATTAACAGCCATATGTGATCTCTACTCTTGCAATCATTTCAGGATCTGTGATAAAATTTAAGTGATACAGCTTTTTAAGGTGAAGCACAGAGTGTTCTAGTAAAACCTGTAGTAAATGACAGTCTCCCTTACAGTATTATTCAAGGATGGACAACACCTATAACATCATCTACTCCATCTCCACATCCATGCTGTTTTTCTTCCTTGTTCCAAACAGTTTATTTTTAAATGACCCATGTAATAGGGTTTCCACCATTTTCCTTCGCAGACTATTCCACAATATAGTAGATCTTACTTTAAAAGTTTGGCCTGCTATTTAGCTTAAATGTATAATTTCTTAATTTAATTCCATACTTCTTATTACAGCCCCTTACACTACTCTAAATAATTCCACCCCTTTCTAAGTGTTAAAACCTGTTAAATGTCTGTAGGATGGATATCATCATGGCCACTATAGTCCTTTCTTAGTCAAGCAATACATTTATCTCAGTCTTTCCTTTTAAATCAATCCCGAAAATCTTCTAAACATAGAATCATAGAACTGAAAGGGACCTCAAGAGGTCATCTAGTCCAGTCCCCTGCACTCAAGGAAGAACTAAGTATTATCTAGACCACCCCTTTCAGGTGTTTGTCCAACCCGCTCTTAAAAATCCCTCATGATGGAGATTCCACAACCTCCCTAGGCAATTTATTCCAGTGCTTAACTCCTATTTGTCCCACCTGGTAATGAGGTGCTGAAAGTAAAAACAATATTCCTGATGTAGTCATACTAGTGTCATAGAAGAGAGACCATTACCCCACTGTTTTGTGACATGATGCTTCTGTGTATGCAGCCTAAAATTATGTTGGCCTTTTCTGCTGCCATAGCACATTGCAAACTGGGGCCTGATCATTCTGTCAGTAGCATGTAGAACTCCCATTAACATCAATGGGAGCTGTATGCACAAGCAACTGACACGATGATCGAGCCCCTGATATCTCATTTGCTGTTCACTATCACTCCCATCTCTTTTTCAGCATTACTGCTTTCCAGGTTATTCCCTCGCACCGAATACCTATTTTTGGATTATTGCCCCCAAGATATTTAGCTTGAATTTTCAAAACTAAATCTCATTTTGTTATTTGCTGCCAATGTCTCTAATCTCTCTAGGTCTATTTCTTTTATTTCTCTGTCCTCACTGGTATTTGCAACTTTCTCCAGTTTAGCATCATCTGCTAATTTCATTAGTATGCTGTTCACTTTCTCTTAAAGATCATTAATAAAGACAATAATTATGGTCTTGAAGCTGTAATGGAACTGAGTCTGTGTGACTATGTATTTGCACCAGTGGATCTCTTTACAGGATTGAGGCCTTAAACTGGACCCAAAAGATCTTGGCAGTTCCTCACTACGCATGTCCCCCATTCTTTGATATTTATCGTTTTTTGTTTATGGTTTTTCAATCAGTTTTTAATCCACAAGATTGGCTATATTTTTAAATAATTTGAGAGTGAGATTTTGAGAGACATATTTCAGATGTTTTACTCAAATTTAAATAAATTCAGCTATAAAACTTGTTCATTATCTACTATGGCCCCGGCCCCTGACCCTACAACCAGATCCAGTAGGCAGATGAATCTTTGCATCCGTGCAGAAACCATTGATGCCTGTACAGGTCCAGTTGCAGGATTAACCCCAAATTTTGAACGTTTTTTTTAAAAAAGAAGGAAAATCAACATAGTTTGGCAAAAATCTGTTTTTTATAAATCCAGGCTACTTATTGTGCATGGTTCCATTATATTAAGAGGGGAAATTTCTCAATATTTATTCCATTCTTTTATGAGGGATAGAGGTTAGATTTTTTTCTGAGGCTCTAATTGCTAGGATGATTCTCCTTTTTTGAAAATCAGAACTATATTTGCTTTTCTCCAATCTTGTATTACCTCAAAATTCAGCGGACTTATAAAACTGTTCAGATTTTTCTTCAAGTATTCCACCTACTCTTCATCAATAGCTATATTTATAAAGTTTTCCTCAGTTCTTAATTGTCCAAACTTGTTTATTTTTCTCATTAAAGATAAAATTTGTTTAAGTGGTTCAGTATGATGGTTTTTTTTAATAATTAATTTAATCCCTTTCCTCATGTATTAACTGACCTACTTTCCCTTTGCTACTACTTCCCCCCCCCAATATTTATTAAAACCCTTCTTATTCTCCTATGCCCCTAACATTAACTCATTCTGCTTTTTGCTGCCCTTATCTTTAGCATGAGTTCACTTACGAACCAGATTCACAATTTTTAAAAATTACTTACATGACTGAAATTTAAACTATTCTACCTGATATCTAAAGGAAACACCAATCTTTAGCCTAACTTCTCTAACCACCACAAATATATTAAAAGAAAGAATTCATGTCTCTGTAACAGTTATTTTTAATTCAGCCACCCATATTCCAGTTGCATCTTTTGTTTTAAATTCTCTTCCCTCCTACCACCTGCTCCCCATATACAGCTACAGGCACAGAACCTACAAATAGATACATCCCTGTAGGTTTATGCCCACATGAAGTTCCACTAACAGGACTCCACATGGATGGAAGGGCCACATCAGGGCAACTGTTTGTATGACTGGTGGCCTACCCAACCATTACATGAAATAAACTTCTGGTTTTTTGTTAAACTTCTCTTTTGCCAACATGTTTACCAAGGCATAGCTGACAAGAAATGTAAAAACATGCTTTTGACCACCATTTACATGTACTGCCCCATATTATAATGTTTCCATTAACATTGTAAAGTAGCCACACAGAAGTATTTGAAAAATGCTTTACTAATTCATCTCAGTTGACATGAAATAGCTAATTTTCACTAAGATCCAAGGGAATTACACTAACTGCTATTGTAGAGACTTACACTACTATATTAACAAATAAAGTCCATCAGTGGTTATTGGCACTGTGGCATTTGACTGCTCACTACAGAATCATAGCGCATGAATGGCTGTACCTGTCACACAGCTCAAACCAAATGTAGTCAAACAGTTAGTGTGATTCAGGCAGTCTCTCACACATAATTTTTGGAGAAAAAATATTGTAGCTTATTTGAATTGTTTATCATGGGATCAGGAGCGTATCCAGTTTTAAATTTATGTTTTTAATGAAGGCTAAAACACACTCTTACACTCATCTGGCAAAATTCCACAACAGTCAACATGAAAAAATAGTTACAGTTTAAAAACAACAACAACCCTCACTACCTGAAAAAGGGTGTGGTATATCTTTGACAAGGCATTCAATTTGATGAAGACAAATGGATCACCAGTATGTCATACAAATAGTTAACTAGCTATTTAAGCATTAATTTTAAATCAAAATGACACAATCCTAAGAGATGATATAGCAAAACAGGCTAATGGTCCACCTAGTTTGAGATCTTATCTCAAACAATGTGCAATGCCAGATGCTTCACAGAAAGATATAACTTCCTACCATCACAAACTACCAAGGCTCCAAATCTGCTAAGGTATCCACATGATTCTTCTTCTTGGTGTATGCACAATGTGTCTCAGGTGGCACAAACAGTGAACATCAATGAGTGCCATCGAGTTCAACAGGGCTCCTATAAACAGCTGCCTGTGCAGGTCTCTTTACAGGATCCGGGCCCAATGTTACATACTGGGAAAAACTTCTAAGGTTGGTAGGCCCAAGTTTTGACCAGTTCAGTTTGCAAAAGTCCTTAAAATTTGTGGGCCAAGATTTTGAAAAGCAACTAATGATTTTGTGTACCTAAACTGAACCCCCTCACAAGGGTCTGATATTCAGAAGGTAGATGTCCAGCAATTCATGAAAATAAGGCCCCTTTAAGGAATATTAAGTCATATTAATATTTGTGTTGGTGTCTTTCTTCCTTCTCCTCACCCCTCCCCCCCCCAAAAAAGCCTGAACAAAGAAAAAAAAGTCAGTACCCCACCTACAACCTTGCAATAACAAACCAATGAGCACAGAGTGGAGGGAAAATAAGTTAGTTAAGAAAACACTTAATCTTCCAATGGAATTACCAACAATGAGCAAAACAAGAATATCAAAAATTATGAAAAAATAATTGATAGTATATTTCAAGAACAGTCTAACGTAAACTGTTTTTAAAGATTTTTCATTTTAACAATTTTTTTTTAATTATTTTCACTAAAATAAAATCAATTACAGTTCTTTTAAAGCTGTTATGACTGTTTATGTAAATCTTTTAGAAAAAATGGTTATTTTTAATACCCTGTCAATACTACTACAGTAACAACATACAAACTTTTAGTGATTTGGTCTACTAAGAATCCAATGTATTTTTAAATAAAAAATGGTACATTATATATTTTAAATTACTTCTTATTTGGATTGTGCTAATGACCACAGGACGCAAGACACTTTCAAAACACAGAAGGCGGCACAGTAACTGTCCCAAAGAGTATACAACCTATTACCGCAACAAGCTTGAGTATTCTGACATTTATTGATTTGAAAATATGGACATGAAAGAAGGGAGGGGTCAGACAACAATCATATTACAACTTTAGTACATTTTTCAGGAGTTTGAGATCTCATAGTCCATTAGGAAAACTCAAAAAAGCAAAAACCAATTCCTGTCATTCAGCACATATTTAGCAATATTCTCCCAATGCTGCATATTAATAAAATAAACAAACAAAAATAGATGGAAGACACCCAAAAATGAGATTACCAACTTGTTCCTAGGACCACTAGTAGCCATTAATATAGTACATAGTGTTAGAAAAGTTTATTTCTTCAATTGGTGGGGATTTTAAAGAAATAACATGCCATCACAAAACAAATCCAGTAGCTACAGATATCTGACTAAGGTTTTCCAGACTTCATTGTAACTCAATAACTGCTCTACACAGTGCTGTGAACTCTACAGCTTCAAGCTGGAAGTCAATCTAGGACAGCCAATAGAAAGTGCACCTGTGCAATTACTGCATTTTCTAATTCAGAATGCTAAACCTGAGACAGATATAACTTGTGTGCATTGTGAGAAAACAAAAATCAACAATTAAAACAACACACAAAGGATATATCACATACAAAAAGCACAGCCTGTATCTATTTTGTCATTAAAAAAAAATGGAAAATTACTATAAAATATAATGTATATAATTTAAAAACATAAATGCTGGCTCCTTAAACATATGGTAAACACTTTTAGAATATATATAAGAATATTTTCATGCAGATTACAGTTGATAAAAGTTATAATTAACATTAATAAAAGATCATTTAGTAACTGAACAGTAGCATATGCACCAAACTAGAAGATGCACTATAAGGTTCATAAAGGTCAGAAAAATAACCCTTAGCATTACTTTAAGGAATTTCATAAGATCACTGAAAAAAATTGCAGGAAACTGATATTTTTAAGTAACAGAATATTTTAATTTTTTTCAATTTGACAACTCTAGATTATAAAAATCAACTGAAAATATTGTATACGACAAACAGCTGATAATTGTGTATTTATATATTGTTGAGAAGCAAACCATCTTTCCACAAAAGATGTATTTTTAAACCTGAGTCTAACTTCATAAACAGGTAACCAAGTTTACTAATAAAGACATTTTATTGCGCTGAAATGAAACAAAGTTTCAATAACTAATATACTAATTTGGTTGCTGGTATCAGTTTTACTGTACTGTCAATTTAAAATAATCAATAAAAATGCCTCTGACTATTGTTTACGTACTTAAGTTTACCTGATAGGTTTAAAGCTGGCAGATGTAAAATACAAATATAAACAATAACAAAACAGATTACAAATATAAACAATCACAACATAGAGTTACTTTCAACTCACCAGTGAACCAGTTCAATAATCGATTAGGAAGTGCTTTATTTTAGAGTATTTTTGGTGGGTGGGGTTGCTTTTAAATTTACACACATTGAAAATAAAATGCTATCCCATGCTCAATAATACTATTGAAAGAGTCCTTATCAGCACTTACCGCAAGTAATACTGTTTTAAAGCGAAGGCAGCGTTAGAACAACTTCTGGGAAAGTTAAACTCCTCTACAATTTCTCCCCACTGATTCTTCTCAGATACCTGTCAAAAACAACATACAGACAGAGATACACAACACACACACATATATATCGTCGATAGTGAACATTACAAGGAATACGGGCTGCCATGAAACAAATAAATATATGAAAACTATATAGAGAAAGATCTATATATCTATATCTATATGGGATATAGGGCTATATTTCTCATTGACAGTCCCTGGTGGTCTCCCCTCAGGTATAATCCAGCTCCTCGCCACTATTTTACATTTTATTTAATGTATTTGATTATTCTGAGGGAAACGGAGAGTTTATATTGTTTTGGGGTTGTTTGTTTTGTTTTTACTGCCTGGACAATAACCAATCGGGAGTCCCTCTGTCGCCCCCTTTTAAATCCTAACGCGGTCCGTTAAAAACCCAAAGAAGTTTAAAATGATTCACGAAAGTCTTGGAGGGGGCGCCCACTGGTGTCCGGGATTCAGGGGAGCGGGGGAGCCGTCCCGGTGAGTCCCCCCAAGACAGATCCATAGACACAGAGAGGCCTTTCTTTTGAGGCCTACATTTCTGTCCCTAGCCTTGAAGCCTAAAGATGGCTATTTGATTACACACTGTCTTGGGTGCCCCTTTTGTTATTTCTCTCCGGGAAGGGCTCCGAGGGCAGCGCCTGGTCCCCCCCGGCTGCGAGGATCATTTCCTAGCCCATGCTCCGTGCCGATTATCGATGTTAAACATGCCCGCTAATTTTGAGTTGCACTAAAACTGCACTCAGACGCTCCTCTCCGTCTCTGCCTGTGTGAAACACACAGAAAGCAGCAATCGCAAGCGAGAGAAACAAACTCACACACACACCTACACACTCTGCTCTCTCTCCTTCTCCCAGGAACGAGGGGAAGGGAAAAGGGGGCTGTGGAGGAGGAAAGGGAGGCACAAGCATTGCGTACGCTGCACCCCCAACGATCCCCCTTCATCTCTCTACCAACAAGGCCAAGCCACCAACCTGCCTGCCTGCTTCCTTCCTTCTTCCACCCCCCACCTTCCCTTACCGGCTTTCAATGGGACGCTTCCCGGCCACCCCACCTCCCCTCTCTGCCCCCGAGGGTCAGAGGAGACTTTTGGGAAGAGGTTACTGGGAGGGAAACCCAAATTAAAACTTCCACTCACCTTCCCAAATCCGCCTAAAGTGGTGACTCTGGTGTAGAGAGCGTGAAGATCCAGCTCCTTCCCACCCACCACAGGGATCTTCTTAAAAGGAGACCTGCCAAAGGCGATACACACAAAACAACACAACTTGTCAACTCTGCCCCCTTTTCTCCCCTCATAGGGGCTGCCGTGTCCTTCAGGGAAGGGGCTGGAAGTTGGATCTGGTCGGTTTAAAAGCCTCCCCCCCTCCCCTTCCATCTCCCCATTTTCCTCACCCTCTGCTGTGGTGAAACTGCCGCAGCTCGTCCAGGAAAGCGAGTCCCTTTCTCCGCTGGTCTGGTTGGGTTTTACCCGTCGAATTTGCCATTTTTTGTATTAAAAAAGGTTTTCTTTAAAAAAATCCAATTAAAAAAAAACAACAACAATCCCCGGCTCCTCCTTGTCTTTACGAGACCCAGGTGCCCGTGCTCGGCCGGGGATCAGCCATGGAGAGGGGCTTGTTTAAAAAAAAAGTTTAAAAGGAATAAGGGAGCCCCCGAGAGCGTGGTAATTGCGAGTCCCGTCTTCACACAACACACAGGCAGAGACACACAGGGAGGGAGAGGGGCACCTCTCAGTAATTCCTGCCGCTGCCTGTCTCAGCACCACAAACCCAACCGATCCAGCCTGCACATGAGACTCAACATGGTGCTGCTGGATCACACAATGAATTGGGTTAGTGTTGTGATGGGGCGGGGGGAGCTGGAGTGAGGTATTGACAGTGTGTGTGTGTTACAGACGCGGCTCCATGCAATCTCCCTCTCCCTCTCTCTCTCACACACACACACTGTACAGCTACAGCAGCAGCGGCGGCGGCGGCGGCAGCGGGATTCACTTCTCTTCTCTCTCAGACAAAAAGATCTGAGGCCGCCGTGCGGCTGCCTGGGCGAGAGCGCAACACAGCGAACCCCAGAGGCCGGCCCAGGTACTGCAAAAGGCAGCTCGAAAGGCAAAAGCCAGCACAGCCCCAGCAAGCAGTTCCTGGCGGGGAACAATAGGCTCCTCTCGCCACTAAGGGCTCATCTGCAATGTGCCGCAAACTTCACACAAAGCCAGGCGGAAAGAGAAAAGGGAGAAGGAGAAAAGGGAAGGGAAAAAACGGCTACTACCGGTTGTTCCAGGGTTAGGGGTAGGGGAAATGTGCCCTTCTTCTCAGGCTTTAAAGGGACGAATCATTCCAGTGACTTAGTCGAGGGAGAAACAAGGAAACAGGAAAGTTTGATTTGAAATCTCTGTATTAAATTGGCCTAAATCAAATGTACTGAGTTAACAAAATGAAGGGGGCACGGGAGGATTTTGACTTAAAAACAAACTTTTGGGTGTCTCACTCTAATGCATTTTGAATTATAAGGGTGATTTTACATACTTCATTCAAAGGCCCCCAAACTCCTTTAAGAGGTTAAATATTGTAAAATCTTCCCAATGAGGAAGTCTGATCCCTTAAATGAGTGATACCTTAGGCAGGTATGTCACTAGGGGAGTGAATTGTCTTGCTAGGTAAATATTTTCTTTCTGGTTAAGAAGTGATATTCTTTGTAATTAAATAATTTTATTAATACTACACCCCAAACAAAGTCACATGTATGCCTGTGAGCAGTTAATGGGATTTCCAAATGTATGTTTCTCTCTAATATTGGTCCTCATACAATTCATAAGGAGGGAAACTTGTCCCTCATACACATTGAACAGGACCTCTCTTATAATGAGGCCCAGCATCTAGGCCACCACGTGTCCCCTGGCATACAATAAATGAGACTCCAGGTAAGCTCTTGTCCCTCATACAGTATGTAGGAACCCACGTGAATGCTTTTATAGTTTTTCAGCCAGGCCACCATCCTGCTCCCATTAAAGTAAGTGGGGGTGGGGGAGAGGGGGAATGGGATCATACAGTAAATGGGATCCCAGGTGAGTCCTCCCTAAAACTCATCCCTCATTTACAGACCAGTAAGTGATAATCCAGGTGGGCACTTGTCCTTCTCATAGAGTAAATAGAACTTGAGGTGAGCACTTGTTCCACTTTATAAGTCTCTGGAGGAGCATTTTTCTCTCACAGACAATAAACTGAAATCCAAGGCCATATTCAGCAGTTTTTAAACAGAATTCCTCATTAAAGTCAGTAAGAAGTTCTGTTTTAAAACCGATGGCACATTATGGCCTCAAGTGAGCACTTCAAGGAAAACTATAATGCCCTTATACTCCCTGTACTAACTTACTTAAGGGAATAAACCATTTTTTTCACGTAAGATTTTTTTTTCTTTTAACTTGACTGCTCTTTCAGCTTGAATATACCCACAGAGACAGAGATATAGTAAGATGTTCGAAAGGAGCTGCCCTCTAGGTCACACTCATTGTGGAGAGGGGGAGGCAGAAATCCCTCCGTTTGGAATTAACTCTCAGGCAGTATTTCAAGCCTCTCCCTCTCTGGATGGAGGATTTTGTTGTGTATTCTGTGTGAAAAATGTATAAAGAATCACTCAGCCTTGTTTTTAAAACGTCCCTCATTCAGTTTAACCCTGAACAACATTCAGATCAGCACCCCTATGATATTTTGAGGGGGTTGGGTATTTCAACAGTTGTGTATGCAAGGCTGCTAAAACTGAGACAATACGAATGAGAGACTTAAAATAAGGAATTGGGGTCTAAATATCTAATTGAAACATACACAGCATAAGCCTTTCTCACGAGCGGGAGACAGTTTTAAACATGTCTTAAAATGCTTCTGAACTCAGGGGTGGGTGGGTCTCCCTAAGTGAGTGAGACTTGGCAGAGGTGAATCATTTTTTCAGCCTGTATGCAGTCGGGGGGGGGGGGGAGCAGAGAGAAGGATAGTCAGATTGCGTAGCAGGGTTAGGTGGGTTTCCGTGCTAAGTACAGCAATTGCGCACGGTCCCTTACGTAACTGTCAGCTGGGGATTCCCTAGAGGGGGTCACTGTATTCAACCATTACACAGACCCCTGCCGCCGTTCCAACACGCCTGGGCTGCCGTTGCCGCCGCTACTGAGGCTGCGGCTGCAGCTACAACGGCGGCTCCTCACAAAATGGCGGCGCCCATGGACGCGGCAGCAGCCCCATTTTGTGCCCACAGAGCTGTCAACAAAACACGGACTCGGCCGGGGCAGAGACGCAGAAGTCGGCGGCGAAGCGACGTTATGGGGAGCGAGGGACTTCACCAGCCTCTCGTCCCCGAGAAGAGACTTTCTATAAAGCGTGCGCGCACTGGGCGGGGGAGGCGAGCAGCGGACGAAGCGGCGAATTGAGCGCTGGGACCAGCAGGGAGCGAGAGCTCTGCGGGGACCTTCCGGAGCTGTGGCTCCGTGGTCGGGGCGATGGTCCTGCCCTGTGCGATCCGGGATGCTCGGCAGCAAGGCGCTGCCCCGGTCTCGCCGGCGGGGACAGGGAGGTTCCCCGTGGGGGATAGGTCTTGGACAGTGGGGATGGGAGCGGATTTGCTGTCTCCTCCTGGAGATCTTGTTCCGGGCTCGCTCCTTGCTCTTAAACCTCTCCCTTCTTGAGCTCGTGGTTGGCAGCCCAGTTTATGTAACTTTATTGCTGTAGGAATCTTGCAAACCTGCAAGGAGCTGCAGGAAGATCTGGATTCTTAGTTTAGTTAATTAGGTCAATTTCAGCACTTAATTACTGTTTGCTTCTTTTTAGTGCGTGCCTTTGGAATCGGCCTATTAGGTTGATGCTTCAGTTTACATTAGCTAACAGCAAGGTACAAAATGTCTGTGTTAGACTCTAACCCGTGACTCTGACATCTTAACAATATGTGTTGTTTTAAATTTAAACAATGGTTTGATCTTTATACTTTAATTTGATATAGCTAGGTACCATTTGATACGGTTTGTAACTAATGTTTGCAATATTGCAATGCTTTTTATTTCTTGTCGTGAAAGTGTACCTTCCTTTGGGGTAAGCGATGGGGGATAGGTTGGAGGAGGAATTAAATTAAATTAAAGATTTTACCCAAATTCTCTAAAGGTGACTTTTGTCTAGTTGTATTGTTCATGGTACTGAACGGCAGATGCTGTCTTACTGATGGTAGAAAGTTTTTTTTTTTAAATTGGAATTCTGAATATATAGCAATCACTTGAAATGAGTGGTATTCAAAGGTTATGAAATATCTCCTTGTGTGACATTAAAAAGTCATGGATCAAATGTAGATAGAACAAAATGCCACTGCCTTACTGTAGGTAGCTTCCCTTCATTATTATTGTATGGGTCTTATAATCGTAACTTAAATTGGTATAAAATGTAAAATAAAAACTAAACTACAAAAATTGTTTAGATTATATGTACAAGGCTGTTGATTTACTTAAATTTTTTATGTTAATATTATCTGTGGAATCAATGTTCTTGTAGATCATGCAGATTTAGTGATCTAGGATTATTTACATTGTAAAAGTGTTTTGTTTTTTTTAAAGGGGGTGGGGAGACAAGTTTAATTGTGAAACAAAATCCCCACTGCTCTACATCATAGTTCCAGTTAGTCATTTTGTCTGAATCTTCACTACTGTGTTATGCTTGCAATCTATTTGTCCAACTGCTGCTCTCTACAGGCCAGGCCACAGCTGCACTGTTAGCATGCCACTACTGTGTTTTCTCCTTTCTGGAGGGTGAAATGTTTTTCACCTATTCTCACTGGCCCTTTTCATCCTTGTTTTTGCTACTCTTGCTGCTTGGAAATGTTAATTACTGCTAATCAGAAATGTAATGTTGCTAGCCAAATGTTGATAGGAACTACTATCTCAGTAATTTGTAAATTCTTGATATTGAAGTGCTAGTGTATTTTCTCAACTAGTATTTTTTGGTAATTGCAGCCCATTATATGGGCTAGAGAGGACCGTTATATAGTGCATTTCTTTAGTTGTGCACAGAGTACTGTGCAGTATAGGATGAAATCTTGGAAAGGAATACTGTAACCATAATTGTGGGTTAAGCATTTGGCTACAGGAGAAATAGTCAGACACTTCACATGATAGTCAGATATATTTCAAGCATTTTTAGTAACAACACATGTAGAGAAGTGTTGGCGTTAACTTCAAGACTTCTATGTTTGCACAGCTCGCAATTACTGAAAAGTGTACACTCTCTAACAAGGGGTATTTACTGAGCAAAAGTATAGAATACCTGCCATTTTTCCTTCCCCCTACTTACTTTTTAATGCCTTTTAATTCTTTATTACACTTTAGAGTACTGGTTGTTTTAAAGAAGATGTTACTAAAGACGTGCAAATCATTGATAAATATCTTTACTGAACTGTGCAATATTATCCTATTTAAAAAAAAAGCGTCTCTTAAGCATATACTCAATTTTAATGTACCATGCTTGTTTTATCATATTTTAAATGGAAAAGAACCTGCAATATTATGGTAGGTCTGTAAATTCTTACCCATGAATAGTCCCACTGAAGGTGTGGGACTCTTCATGGAAGTAGGGGTTTGCAGAATTGACCCTTTAAATAATCTCAATAACAAATACCATCATCTCAAAACTAGTCAATTTGAAAACCTTGGTTTAAGTAAATTCAGGAATTACACTTCCTAAATTCTCCTAATCTGTTTTCTACTTTCCTGTTTTTTAAAAAACTAATTGTTCGTTGTGGTGTTACTGTGTAGAATTCTCCCTCCATCCCTCCCCACACACAAATAAAAGGAAAAACTCACTATATACGAAGTCTTGTTGCATGCAAGTAAACTTTTTTTTGAAAAATACGTATATTGTTACATATAACAATATGTACTTACTATTAAATAGTAAGTACAAAATGTTCAGACTTTTTTGAAAAACAACTTTTAGGTATAATACTGCAAGTACTTTTGCTTTGATTGTAAGTAAATTCAAGACTACCATACCTGTAATGCAAAGATATTAAATCTGGGGCTCTGAATGATGTGAAAGTGGTGATACTGTGGTAAATATATCCAGGGAACAGTGAATTCAGAGATTTGCATATGGGCTGGCCAACTGGTACAATTCTTAAAAGAAATACTGAGTTGCTTACAGTCAATTCATTTGCTTAATCTCTAAAGTAAGCATGACTAGCCACTGTGAAAGCATTACTTTGTGATTACACCTGAGTTGGTCTGAATTGGTTGGTGGTAGTAGTAATCTTTCTGACACCATGACAGCTGTAATTAAAATTTAATGCTAGTACTGTACAGTGTTATACGGGGGACTGATTTCTTATTGCATGTGTGAAAGTTGAATTGAAATATGAAACTGTGGGCTAAATTCCGTATTGCTGAATGTGTTTCTGCTGAATGTTAAAAGAAGATTATTGGGTTATGCTTCAAGCCAAATTTAAGGGTTTATTCTTTTTTTTTTTTTTTAGAAATTTTTCACAAAACTAAAGCCCAATAAAATGTTATGTTATTTTTTGGGGGGGTGTCCACTGGAACTTTTAAAAAAACTAACAAACATTTCCCCCATAGCGTTTGAAGTCCAGATGTTCCAACATCGTGCTAGTGTAAAAGATCTCAAGATTGTGGATTGTCCAGGTTTCTACTAGTGGTCCATGAAACATTTGTTGGTCACGTGATGCTGGTTCATCTTACTTATATTTCCACCTATTAGACAACAGTAAAAGATAGCTAAAATACATTAAATGTTCTCTGAATAAGCAATTGCTTTGGTTAGCAGAGGGATTATATGTAATTGTAAATGAAAAGGGAAGCGATTCCTGCAATCACAAATCACAAATTCAAGGCCAGGTGGTCAGTGAGACAGTTGATGAATTTCAGCCTGATCTATACTATGAAAAGAGTTGAGAAAACTGCTAGTTAATGGAAACCTGAAAGCGAATCTGACAAGAAGTCAATTTAACAAAATTGAACTAACTAGTTCAGTCCCATTGTTCAAGCTGATTTGAAATGCTTAAAATAGTGTCACTGTATGGTTACCTAAGGGCACTTAATTATTTTTTTAAATTACTGTATGACTTTTTAAGCTATTGACTATTAGGCTATGTAATATATATTAGGTATTAACTATTAGCAGGTGAGCAAAGCTGCACCAAAGATGCTTAGCAGGCTGCTGTATTTACCTGAATAATGTGGTAGTACATGTATAAATTTTTTTTTTTCCCAGCTAAAGGAAAAATCTCAAACTTATTCATTGGTCAGATAGTAAAGGGACACTACCTCAAATATCACACTGTCTGAAAACATTGTACTTACTATAGTTACAAGTTACACTTAAGGTTACCAAAACTGAAAGAAGCTGGTGGAAAATACATTTTTCTTTATTTGAGGTTCACTTTTCACGTTTGATAGCACTTCATGTATAGTCAGTTTCGGATCCTCTTTCGTGCACTAGCATGATGGCATCACTCTTGCACTGCTCTGGGAGGAGCACATAGGCATGCTCTTCTCCAGATACTTCACTAGTGTTTATCAGCCCCATAGAAACCGAGCTCCTGCTATTTCTGAGTTTTGAGCCAGGAGGGTGTCTTCCTTATGATTCTTGCTTGAGAATGGTGGGCATAAACCGGTCCAGGAGGCAACTGGAGCGCAGGGACAGGAGGAATCCTGATTTCCCACCCAGCCTTGTGCACAAAGCTAAGGAGCAGTTGTTTGCTCCTAAAGACTCCCTGGCAGGTCTAGTGGAGAAGTGTTCAGGAGTTGGTACTGTACACCTTGTTTCAGTTCTGCTGAAGAGGCAGGCTGGTGGAGGGATCAGAAGAAACGGTAGGCCTGAGTATATTTGGTGGTGCTCTTAGTTATTGTCTCAGGTTCTGCAGGGACTTAATAAGATAGCACTGCATGTGTTCGTGCTTGATTCATGTTCTTAAGGCTTTGCAATTGTAAATGTTGTCACTTAGATTCTGGAAAACTGCTTTCTGGTAGCAAATTGTGTGCTTCCAAATCAGACTATGCAGGGACTTACCTGTAGTATATGCCATGATGCAAATAGAACTGTGAAGTTGTTTTTTGGCAAGCTTGAGTTGAAAAGTATGGTCTTTCTCTAGATGAAACTGCTTTTAGTGTCATTTCATCCTTGAACAGATTACTCTAATTTATTAATTAGTTTACAAATGAGAATTCTTTAATGCTACAAATTTTGCTGGTGTATTAAGACCATAAAAGTGAAATATGCTTGTCTCTGGATGAACCCTCTGAAGGTTATTTGTTCTAGTATATACATTTCAAACAGTCTGGGCTCATTCTTCACTCATCTTAACTTTTAAGAAATTGTGGGTCAGACTTTCCCTCCATACTACCAGAGGTTTCTGAATGCTTATAGCTCCCATTGTCTTTAGTTGGAGTTAGTGGTGTTTAGCACTTCTGCAAATTTGGCCCTGTGGCCATAATCAGGTCAGATATTTTTAATGTCAAGCTTGCAATTCTGTACAGTAGTTCAGGGAAAATTCCATTACTAAGCACTGTCTTCAGGAATTCTGGAGTACAATCTGTCCCTGGGCAGAAACTTATTTATTTCAAAAGCAGTTTATTTCTAAATTTTGCTATCATTGAAACCAAGTTATTTGTTATGTGTTTTGTAAAAACAATTCTGAGAGGCATATTGTGTCATAGTGGACAGAGCCCTGGTCTGGTACTCAAAAGACCTGGGTTCTATACCTGCCACTGGCCTGCTGTAACCCAGCAGGCCTCTCCCTGCCTCAATTTCCTAATCTGTAAAATGGGGATGATGATACTGACCATCATTGAAAAGCACTTTTAGTCTACTGATAAAAAGCACTATATAAGAGCTAGGTATTATCATCAACATTACTTTCTTTTTACATTAAAAATTTAAGCCTGTAAGCTGGAAGAGGTGACTAAACATCAAAACTAGATATAATTACACACACACAAATTACCTTGAAATAATGTAGTGCATGAAGGTTAGGAAATGGCAGAATTCAGATTATTTTAGTTCAGTCCCCTTGTGTATATGCATTATATGATCATACATACATTCTCTTCCACAGGACCACCCCCACATTCAGTTCACAGGGTGGATGGTGCTCAATGACTGAGCAGTTATTCAATATTTTGTTTTATCATTGTTCAGTGTGTGTCCCCATGCTTTCTTACCTGCACAGGATTCAAATCCTGGTGTAAATAATTATTTCCTCATAGGCTTTTCTGTGGCACTCATCAGGATAGTGTTTAAGTGCTTCACAGACATTAATGAATTTATGTTCATAAGACCCTAGTGAAGTGATATTATTCCCATTTGTAATGGGGTAAACAAACCCCACACTGTGACAGAAGGGATTAGAGGACTATACGGGGCCCAGCTAGCCACATCCCTCCAAGCCTGCAGATCATGTTCCAACTGGAGACAGGGTTGAAAAGGGAGCAACCCAGTTCAGAAGCAGGAGGCTGTGGAGGAGTGCAGACCTATCCTAAAGGCTTCTGCCAAAAGGGGATGGAGGAGCCTCCCTGACAGAACAGGACTGAATGTGGAGCGCATCTGGGGCTGGCAGTTTGGCTTCCTTTTTCTTTTCTCCTTGTCTGGGATCAGAAACTGAAGGAAGGAAGCAGTAGTAGGAAGCGACCCAGGGAAGGTAGCTCAGAGGGCCCCTCCCAGAGGCCAAACAGGGCTGACCTTCCTAGGGCTGTGGGTTGGAGCCTGGTGGAGTGGGAGGGGCCTGGACTCCTCTACCACTACGCCACGACCAAGTGGATGCTAACCGCTAGGCCCCCCGAGGACCCCATTACACCATTTCATAGAGCAAGAACTGAGACCCAGAGGCCTCAATTCACACAGGAACTTTGGTTCCTAAGTCCAACATTTAGGCATCACTGTATTCACAAAAACCACTGATGCCTAATCTTGGAGGTGCCTTTTTGTCAGCAGGCATGTGCAAAACCACTGAAGTCCTGATCGTGCCAAGCTACTTAACATGCTAGCTCAGGCCTAAATCCCAATGGGATTCTCAAGATAGGTGTTCCCTTTCTTACAGGGCCAAATCCAGTTGGTGTGCTCAAAGCACTCCTAACCCACACAAAAAAGACTGCTGGGGTTGAGGTGTCCCTCCATCAGTCTTCCATTATACCCAGTAGCCCATTGGTTAGGGCACTCACCTGAGATGCAAGAGAGCTAGGCTTTAATTCCCCCTCTGCCTGCTTTGAACTCAGATCCCCCACCTCCCATGTGAGTTCCATAACCACAGTGCATTGGCTATCATAGGTTGGGGTCTTTCTCCAGGTCTATCATGAGAAAGTGCTGACCTGACTTAGGTACCTAACTACAGGAGAGGGTTCATGTCAGAAGGAAGCGTCTCCTTCCAGCCTGTCAATTAGGTGCCTCTGGCCCTAAACCCTGCCCCTTCCTGTATGCTTTACTACTGGCTATCTTAAAGTGGCTTCCTGCTCAGTATGTTGGCTTCTGTGAATCCTTTTCTTAGGCACCTAGCTTTTCCTATATAATGCATGGGGATCTTGGGTGCCTAACTTGGGGCTTGGAAAACCCCTGGGATGCATAGGAGTTGGTGTTACAATGCCCAAGTTTCCTTTGTGAATCTGTCCCAGACAGATTAAGGTCAAAAGTGCCCACTAATTTTAGGTGCCCAATTTGAGATGCCTAGGACCTAATCTTTCAGATTATTTAGTATTATGGCACTTTATGTTCAAAGCACAGCTCCTTTTGACTTCATTTGCAGTTGTGAATACTCAGTAGTTGTGCAAATCAGATTCCAGGGCCTCAAGTTGGGTACCAAGAAAATGAGAACACAATTAGTGGTCACTTGTGAGTTTTTGGTTTAAGTGGCTTGAGTAGCATCACACAGTAACTCTGTGGCAGAGTAGAGATAGAAACACATTCTCCAGGGCAGCATTTAACTGCTTTTAAACATGATTATCTTTTTCTTCTTGCAGTCCCCTGATTCATTCACTACACCCCTTCTAACTTCTGCAACAAATGAGGTAGGGGTCCTACAGACAACAGTCTTCTTCACTATACAATCCCGATTGAGCCCCAGAGCACAGTCCAAACTCTACTTTTTCTGTTCATCTGTTCCTCCTTCCCCCGCAGGATTCTTGACCCAGTCTCCTTTCTCAGCCAATCTCATTCTTTGCTTTGCCCCCACATCAGCTCCCAGTTTCAAGCCCCCTTTCACCACCACCCAGACTCCTTGTCCCAGTCCCCTGCCTTATCCCAGTGGCAGTCTACTCCTGCCATTTCACTCCCACCTCTCCCCCCCCCCCCCCCCGCAAGTCCAACTCTTTGTCCCCTCTGTGTTCCAATCAAGCATCCTTCTCCATGCTCCCTGGATTCCAGCAGGGGGAGCACTGAGCACAGGAGCAAGTCTCCCTGCTCTCTTGTGGTGCCCAGTGCCACAGCAGTCACCATTGGCAATTACAGGGAAAGCCCTCCTCAGACCTCACAGCTGTAGGTTCGAGCATGCTCAGGGTAGACAGGATTTTTCAGAGATTTTAGCTGCTAACTTCTAACAAATCTCTGCTGACCAAGTGCAAACTGAAACTTTTTCAAAGGCTCATAACTTGGCCTAATTTGCTGCTCTTGTGGAAAAACCGCCCAAAAGGTCTATCCTTAACACAAAGGCAAGCCCACTGTCAAATTTCAAGTCCCTGATCCAAAGCATGAAGGTGTTAGCACTTCTCAACTTAAAGGTTATAAGAATCTTTTTCACATGGGCAAAACATATTTTTCTCTTATCTCATTCTTAGAAATGACTGAAACCCCTTTTCCTGAAACATTCCAAAACAATTCAGCCCAGGGGAGATACTGAAAAATTTCAGCCACAATGGTTAAAGTTTGGCAAAGTTATAAGCAAAGAAAACTAGTTCTTATAATGAAAGTGTCAAGCAACTATAGGCAGAGATGGTGGCAGTGCCTATAATATTCAGTAAACAGCTCAATCCTGCAAACGCACGTCTGAGTAACTATTCATGTGAGTAGTCTTATGGAATCCAAAAGATAAATACATAGTTAATATAATACAGATTGAAGAAGCTAGTGTATTTTTTTTCTTTTTTAAATGAAGACTACATCAGTATATAAAATCCCGTTGCCTTAGTGGTCTTGCATGCCAGCTAATAAAATAGAAATTAAAAATGGACCATGTAATCTAGTTATTTCACAACTTTTTAAAGTAGATTTTCTTGATCATACCACAAGAGCCATTTGAATTCTATTTGCACCCACTTCCCCCCCCCCCCCCCCCAGCTTTTGAACCCAATTCTAAACATTTTTATAGCAACTAGCTAGGAAATACATTGTCTGAGAGCCTGGGACAACCACGATCTCCATGTGAGCAAAGTGAAAGTTGTGAATTATTGATCTGTAGACAAGTTTCTGCATGCACTTAAAGATCAAAGGTATAGTGGTTATCCATGGATGACCCAGAGGTCTCTATTCTGGGAGGCAAGGCCCAGCCCTGAGTCTCAGCACACTACATACAGAAATTCCTCCCCAAATCTATGCAACTCTGAATCCATTTAGTCACTCATCAGAACTAACTATGGTTTTTGAGACAAGGGGCAAGATCGTCGTCTACTGTAAGTTAGCATTGTTTTACAGGCTTCAGTGGAGATACACCAACTGACAATTTGGTACAAAAGCTTTAATGTGGAGTTAAGAAACAGCTTGATTTTTCAGTTTGAGGGAGGTGCACTTCAGAAAATCAGGCCCTTGAATTTGTAATATTGATACGGTTGGTTCTAGATGAAGTAACAGAAGCAGATCCCCTTCTGGGTCCCCCTCCCCGCCTCTTCATACCCATGGAGAAGGCACCATCAGTCTCCCTTGTGCATGAAGCTCACTCCCTTTAGGCTGTGGTTGCTTCCACCCTTCATCTGCAGTCTTAGTGAGCCCACTGCATGGAGGTGGAGTCAAAAGGCAGCTTTCAGAGCAGAAAGAAGAGGCAGGTGCTTTGGGCAATGGAGCTCTGCCACTGGCACTAGAGTGAGAGCAGTGGATCAGAAAATGGTGGCTGGGGCAACTACTTGCCATGTGGATCCTGGGAGAGCAAGATCACAAGTCTAAGGATGCTGCAGAGGAACACTGAAACATGCTGGGCCTTAGGATTGAATTTTTGAGTTTAAAAATGGTCAGGCCACAATTAACTCTTTACATTCTTGATACAATTAAATGTTAATCAACAGTACTCACATCTTCTCCTGAGTATTTCAGTTCTCCCTGTGCAGTTGGCTTATTTTATGTTTTTCTTTATTCAGCTCATTCTTTCTTCCATGACACTGACCTCTTACGTTCTACAGTGCTGCATATTCACTTTCCTTCACTTCCCATTTCCCCCCCTGCGAAAGGCCCTGCCATGACTGTCATTTCACTTCTGTTTACTTTTCTTCTCAACAGTCAATCCCAACGGCATGGAACCTTCCGATTCCAACATTCCATTCCTTTTCCTTCTTTTAAAGAGTCATCACCCAAACCATTTACCTATTGCTCAAACAGCAATAGAGAGGAGCAAAAAATCACTCTTTATGTATCTTATTACGCATTGATCAGTCCAAGAGACCTGAAGCAGAAAACAAAGTTGCACCCCCCCACACACACACTTCTGCAACAGTTTCCTTGTAAACACCACCAAAGAGGGTGGTGAAATGAGTTGATTCACCTACTCCTCTGCTAAATTCTTCATCTAGCTCCACTTGGCCAGTCACAACCCACACTGCACTTTAGAAGGGGTGCACCTGGCTGGTTAGCTAACTGTGCATGCATTCCTTCAGTGCAATAGGGGATACAACTGTCATTCTGTGGTATTTACAAGGAAACTGAAGTACAGAGCTAGATTTCATTTTAAGTGCAAGACCCTTGTGGGATGGACAGAGAATATACAGAATTAGATGAAATATTTTGGCTACAATGATCATTGCTACCATATTTTTCTCAAACCAGACTATGCATGCTCTCTGGCTGTACACCCAGAACGTGGTCGTATTACGCAGCACCTAAAATTTGAAATCTGTAGTCCTGGGAGGGAGCTCGGAGACAGGCTGCCATACTTGCTGGTAGTCTTCCAATGACACTTTACAGGCCTTTGTGGATTGGAAGATAAGCCTTAATTCTTCTTATACCTCAATGTTAACATGAAAGGATCCAGCAGGATCAATAGAGTTTCTGTACATTTTAAATCTTGTGCATTCTGAGGTCTATGCATATTTGAATTGAGTATAGAAGCTAAAGCAAGGGTGGCCAAACTATGGCCTGCCAACCAATTTAATCCGTCCCTCAAGCTCCTGCTGGGGAGCGGGGTCTGGGGCTTATCATGTTCTAGCTGAGGAGCAGGGTTGGGGCCGCTCCGTGGGCATGTGCCACAGCTCCGCGCGGCTCCTGGAAGCAGCAGCATATTCCCCCCTCTGGCTCCTATGTTTAGGGGCAGCCAGGGGGCTCAGCGTGCTGCTCCCGCCCCAAGCACCGCCTCCCGTAGCTCCCATTGGCTGGGAATTGTGGGAACTCCTCGATTCCCAACTCGGAGCATCCTCCTGCATCCCAAACCCCTGATCCCCAGAGCCTGCACCCCCAGCTGGAGCCCTCACCTCCCCTCATCCCCCGCACCCAGCCTGGAGCCCCCTCCCGCACCCTGAACTCCTAATTTCTGGCCCCACCCCAGAGCCCTCATTCCCCCCCCCCCCCGTGTCCCAACCCCAATTTTGTGAGCATTCATGGCCCGCCATACCATTTCCTTACACAGATGTTTGCCCACCCCTGATCTAAAGCCCGCTTATCCCAGTGTGGTATGCAGGGTTGGAAGAGATGGACAGCAGGTCAGGTTGCAGGGTTGGCCTAAAGCAGTCAAAATTAATTAGTTTTATACTTTCCAATGTAGGACCTACCTTACCACAAAAAGTTTATGTTCATTATGTGAAATGGAGCGGGGGATAGGGGAAGATGGAAATGAAAATGAAGGAGCAAAATTAAGTTATTTATCCCTGTTTTAAAAGTAAATATTACAGACTTCAGCTCCAAAGACAAAGTTGATGTCCTCCAGTCCAGCTGTTGTGCTTTCCAAGAAATTGAAAAATACTCTATAAAGAGGTAGATTTTATAACTACATTTCCCTTTCGTAAGAACCTGAACTGGGAGCTCTGAAACAGCTCCCCATTCGGCACTGCAAGTAAAATCAAAAGAGCCAGATGCTTCTGAATTGCTATCACTAAACGAAAGGAAATACAATGGTTTGACGTCAAACGCCGTCAGCAATGCCTCAGAAGCAAATAACTTCTTTTAAGATTTTTTTATTTTACTTAAAATGCTGAGCAACTCATAAAGCAACTATCCTCCTGCAAATACCTCCTTAAACATATATCTGTTTTAATGCCTAAAAAGCACTCAAAATAGCTAGTGTATATAGTTCCTTAATTTATACCATGTCCTACCCTCACACTTATCTGTTTTATTCACCTGTTATTCTTCTCACATGTTTAGGCCTTGAACTTGCAAACATTAAAAAATGCTCTTTAACTGTACACATGAGTAGCCTCACTGATGTCATGGGCTATTCATACATAAAGTTAAGCATGTATGTGTTTGAAGGATGAGGGCCTAAGAATGTAAGCACTTTGAATCAGGGACTATCTTCCTTATGTGTCTGTATAGTTCCCAGCAAAATAGGACTCTGTGGTGTCTAGTTGTTATCCCAATACAAGTAACTAATGTTTCAGGACGCTCAGTTAAGTTATTTGACAAAATAAAGTATAAGAGGAACCACAGCTGGGTTGTAGCG
Organism: Chrysemys picta bellii; assembly: GCF_011386835.1. NCBI lineage: Eukaryota > Metazoa > Chordata > Testudines > Emydidae > Chrysemys > Chrysemys picta. Next base: position 57,855,850 of record NC_088791.1, on the reverse strand, counting down.
TGGTTGGGGGGACTCAAGAGAAAAACAGCATTTTAAAACTTCCCTTCTCGTGTACTTAGCTGCACTATCAAGTGGCAGTGTTTGGCCCTTTGACTATATTCCTGCTTTCTGCTACACCTACATATGGAACTCTTTAACACTGACAGTATAGTATTTGTAATTGAAAGAGACTATTGGTCTACATTCTGTGCCTAAAAGGCAATCCAGCTTCAAAAAGAATAATAGGAGTAATAGTCTGAGGAAGAAACAATTTAATGTATACTTTTGAAAGGCTGATGAATAGGTAAAAGTTGTCTGGCTCTGTGGATGAGGGGAAAGCAGTGAACGTGTTATTCCTTGACTTTAGCAAAGCTTTTGATACGGTCTCCCACAGTATTCTTGCCAGCAAGTTAAAGTAGTATGGGCTGGATGAATGTACTATAAGGTGGATAGAAAGCTGGCTAGATAATCGGGCTCAATGGGTAGTGATCAATGGATACGTGTCTAGTTGGCAGCCAGTATCAAGCGGAGTGCCCCAAGGGTCGGTCCTGGGGCTGGTTTTGTTCAATATCTTCACTAATGATCTGGAGGATGGCGTGGATTGCACCCTCAGCAAGTTTGCAGATTACACTAAACTGGGAGGAGTGGTAGATACGCTGGAGGGTAGGGATAGGATACAGAGAGACCTAGACAAATTAGAGGGTTGGGCAAAAGAAATCTGATGAGGTTCAACAAGGACAAGTGCAGAGTCCTGCACTTAGGATGGAAGAATCCCATGCACTGCTACAGACTAGGGACTGAGTGACTTGGCAGCAGTTCTGCAGAAAAGGATCTAGGGGTTACAGTGGACGAGAAGCTGGATATGAGTCAACAGTGTGCCCTTGTTGCCAAGAAGGCTAACGGCATTTTGGGCTGTATAAGTAGGAGCATTGCCAGCAGATCGAGGGACGTGATCATTCTCCTCTATTCGGCCTCATCTGGAGTACTGTGTCCAGTTTTGGACCCCACACTACAAGAAGGATGTGGAAAAATTAGAAAGTCCAGTGGAGGGCAACAAAAATGATTAGAGGGCTGGAGCACATGACTTATGAGGAGAGGCTGAGGGAACTGGGATTATTTAGTCTGCAGAAGAGAAGAATGAGGGGGGATTTGATAGCTCCTTTCAACTACCTGAAAGGGGGTTCCAGAGAGGATGGATCTAGACTGTTCTCAGTGGTACCAGATGACAGAACAAGGAGTAATGGTCTCAAGTTGCAACTTATCCTGAAAGTTAAGTGCTCTCCATTGAAGAAGTGAGAGATCTGAGAGGATGATTAATTGGGATCAATTGGATGGATGTTTACCTACTCCATGGATTTTTAAGGGTACGTCTACGCTGGCAGAGTTACATCACCGCTCAGAGAGCGCTGAAGGGAAACTGCTGTTGTGTGTTCACACTTATCAGCTGCCTGCGCAATAGTGTGTTCACACTTGCGGCACTTGCATCGGTATTCGGAGCTGTGCACTCTGGGCAGCTATCCCACAGAGCATCTCTTCCTTTTCTGCCGCTCAGAGTTGTGGGAAGGCGGAGGGGATCGCGGGGCATCCTGGGTCCTGTCCCAGTGCCCCATGATGCATTGCTTCGCATCCCAGCAATCCCTGTGCTTCCATCCGCATTTGGCGCCATCTTTCAACGGTTTGTGTACTGCGCGCTCTGCCTCTTCGGTCTGCAGGAATGGATCCCGCACTGTTGACCAATATGTTGCTCGCTCTTACGAACATGTCACGAGTGGCAGTGGAATTATTCCTTAAAGTACAAAGGCAAGAGGAGTTCAACATTGATCTCGCCACGTGTAGTAGCTATGACACGAGATTGCTTGTGGCTTTCAGAGAGGTGCTGACCACAGTGGAATGCCGCTTTTGGGCTCGGGAAACCAGCACTGTGTGGTGGGATCACATCGTCATGCACGTCTGGGATGACGAGTAGTGTCTGCAGAACTTTCAGATGAGGAAAGCCACATTCATGGAACTGTGTGATGAGCTCACTCCACCCCTGCAGCGCAAGGACACAAGAATGAGAGCTGCCCTGTCGTTGGAGAAGCATGTGGCGATTGCACTGTAGAAGCTGGCTACTCCAGGCTGCTCCAATCGGTCGCTAACCAGTTTGGAGTGGGAAAGTTGACCGTTAGACTCGTGTTTACGGAAGTTTGCAGGGCCATTAATCGCATCCTGCTCTGAAAGACCGTGACTCTGGGCAACATGCGTGACATTATGGATGGCTTTGCACAAATGGGCTTCCCTAACTGTGGAGTGGCAATAGACAACACGCATATTCCAATTCTGGCACCAGACCACCTAGTACATTAATCTAAAGGGGTATTTCTCTATGGTTCTCCAGGCGCTTGTGGCTCACCATGGGCATTTCAAGGACATAAGTGCAGGCTGGTCAGGAAAGGTGCATGACGCACGCATGTTTCAGAACACTGGCCTGTTCAGGAAGCTGCATGCAGGGACTTTCTTCCCGGACCAGAAGATCACCAGAGGGGAAGTTGAAATGCTCATTGTGATCCTGGGAGACCCTGCCTAAAAGGGGGAGCAAGCATAAAATTCACAGTTATTATAAAACTGGTGTGCACACCGCCAGCTTTAGCAAGCCTGGCACTATAGGAAAAAGAGCGTAAACTTTCAGTTAATTAACCAAACTTTGAAGGATATAGGAGTTTAGGTTTAAATTGTGTTCATGACTGAGCTAAAGAGGAGAACTTAGTGTTTCTCACTCTGATCCGGGGAAGGATTTGTATAATTGGTGTATGAACCCTCGGTGGTAGCAGACCGAGTAATACAGAGGGAGGCTTAGCGTCTCTCCTTCTGGCCCAGAGTGGGTTAAAAACATAAAATACAGATCTTGTTCTGTTAAATTAAACTCTGAAGGATATAGGAGTTTGGGCAGTGTAGTGTGGTTTATGTTTGTTTGTTTTGTTTGTTTGGTTTTTTTTTTGTAAGTAATATTGTGGTAATTTTACAATTTTAAAGAAAATGTTTAAGAAATGGGACCAGGAAGGGTGGGGGCTAGTTAAAAAGCCCACCCTCCTTGCTAAATTGGTAGTGGAACAAGGCTTGTGCCCATGGGAAAAAAAAAACTTTTTATTAAAAAAAGCAGGATCAGGCCCAGGCAAGCAACAGATAAAAAAACTGAAAAACAGGTTGGGTACAGAGAGTTAAAACAGCACTTTCAAATCTTACAGCAGCAGTAACATCAGAAGAAAAAACATTTGAAACCCCAGAAGGGGGCAGACCTTTGGGACCCCTCTGGAGATTGGGAAGGGGGATATTTGGGTAAATTCCTCCTCCCAGGGCCAAAATGCCATTAAAACAGTTAACAACAGTGCCTGCTTCTGCCTCAAATCTCCAGGCCATGGCAAAATGGCTGGAAATTTTAAAACAGAATTTTATTTTTTCTAGATGGAGTGTTAACACCCTTTTACTAAAAGAAAGGGAGGATTTACACTTACAAGAAATGCACCACTTAATTAGCATTTGTGCAGCCCCAAGTACCAAACACACTGTGGCAGAGACTAAGCAGGTTCTGCCTTGGTGAAAGCACTGTGCTAATTTGTTTCCAAGCTTCTATCTTTCAGGCTCTGAACCGAAACATCAGAAGAGCTGGTACCAGCTGAAGAGTTATAAAATACCATGGTTATAGTGTCATAACAAAGTCTGTGTTCAGTGTTTTGTGTTGCATGTTCTGTGTCTGTCTCTAGTGGTGTCCTGTGCTAGCATTGGGTCCAGAAAAAGAGGAAATACTACACTAAACAGGGTAAATGTCTTTTCCTCTCTCTACTTCCCCCATCTCCATCCAACTTATCAATCACCCCTTGTGTCCAAAAAACTTTGGTCCCCAGTGCATCAGGGTTATTTTGTTTTGTTAGGTTCTTTAATAATCATTTTGTTGTTAATTTTTGTTCTTGATACATTTGTATTGTTAGTTACATTTGCTTGTATTATTATTAATTCCACACTTTCCTTTATGCACTCTGGTTTTATTTCCCCAAGCCCTAAAGGGTAGTTCTTGGGCCCCCATAACCTGTAAAACCTTGGCCCATAATTGTATGGCCCCATCTTTCAGGTCCCCAGAAACCTCTGAGAACAACTGTTAAAAATAAAAAATTCTACAACATTTTAGCAACTAAATGTTAGTTTAAGTCCAAATCAGCTTAACCTTGCATAACAACTGTGGTACTCCTACAAAATCTTATTTGTTGTGTGTGCTTAAGAAGGTCCTGACCTCAGTGACTTTTATTGTTTGATGACTATTGCAGCATCAAACTTGGGCCTCATTTTGTTTGTCAATGTACCCAATTATTGTAATGGTAATGGTTTTGTTATATTTCCAATTATTATAATTATAATTGTTTGCATTTGTGTTTATGTTATATCTGGTGTTTAGTCAATTGTAATGGTTTTAGTTATATTCACCTGGTTATAATTGTTTGGTTTGTTTGCAACAAATACAAAAGATTTATATGGTGACCACTCAAGAATTGTTCTTGAGAGGTCAAAAGGGGGACAATGTAGATCAATCTCTGATAATTTTCATATGACTTTACATTGTGCCTCTTCATATAACCTTGTGGTGGGTCTACCCATGTGTGACCTCTGTTTTCGTGGGACTTTGTATCAAAACCTCATTTAGAAACTTTGCATTGCCCTTGGTATAATATTATAGCCCCTCAGGATAGAATAAAATAGAAGAAAAATTTCTTTTTGCTAGCAGTAGAACAAGAGCTCTCTCCCCCCCCCCCCCACTCTTAATCAATTGCCCTGTTGAATGAATGAGGTGTGAATGAGGAAGGCATGGAAGGCAGCACCTCCAGACAGCCTCAGCTGTTGGAGAGGGGCTGGGAGCCAGACCCAAGAACAATAAAACGTGTCAAGTGGGCTCATTAAAGACAAGCAGACATACCAATGGCCTCGGGGGTTAGAAGCAAGCACCTTCTTTTGAAAACACCCTCTTTGCAGCATTGGGACAACACTCAAAAGAAAGCAGCACAAAGGACCAATGAACACAGACACAAAGTTTAAATCTGGTATAAATTTGCATAAGAGAAAAGCTGCTATAAAAGTGAGGTGTCTTGCAAAAGACCCCGGGTCTCGTCTTGTCAACATGGGAGCATCGATCCGGATCGGCAAAAGCCCGGCTCCACCCCCTCCCCCATCTAACTCACCTGGCCAGTGAAGTTAAGGGGAGCAACTAATTGGTAACAACAAGACGGAGTGTGTTTGTGTGTGTGTGTAAGTGTAATATATTATATGCATATAATACAGTGTTAATGAATACATGTATTACTAATAAATGTGGCGTTTTGTCTTATTCCCCCTAAAAAGATCCTGTGCAGTACTTTAAGTACAACACCTACCCCTTAATGCCATGTTTTATGAAGCCATACACGGGGCAACTTGACAGCAGCAAAGAGCAGTTCAACAGGCTGAGCAAGTGCAGAATGACTGTTGAGTGTACTTTTAGCCATTTATAGGCCCACTGGCGCTGCCTATATGGGAGGCTGGACCTGGCCGATGACAATACTCCTATGCTTATAGCCACATGCTGTATGCTCCATAATAATTGCGAAGGGAAGGGTGAAAGCTTCACTCAGGGCTGGACCACTGAGGCTCAGCACCTGGAGGCTGAATTTGAACAGCCAGAGACCAAGGCTATTAGAGGGGTGCAGCGCAGGGCCAGAAGGATCAGGGATACCTTGAGGCAGCAATTTGAAGCTGAAAGCCACTAATATTTGTTGCTATGCTTGGGAGTGCAGTGCCTGAAATGCTAGGAGGTGATTGTGATTGGTGCAGATGATGCACTGTGAAGATTTAAGAAAATTGCCTGTTGCTTTGTAGGGCTCTGTTTCCTTTCAATTAATGGAATAAAGATTGCTTTTAAACCAAAACCAGTTCTTTTATTAAAAAAACAACAACTGGAGGAGAGAGACAAACAAAAAACACATCAGCACTGTGGGAATGGGGAAAGGGGAGGGTCCTAGGAGAAGGTGGGACCTCTGGACGGTTAAAGATTTGTGTATGCTCAGGTATCATATGCAGCCTTGTCCTTTTGGAGTACAGTGCAGTGGGTACTGTACTTCAGCAGGGCTAAACTGCAGAGAGAGGGATGTTGAGTGCAGTGGGTACTAGGAGTCTGCAGGGCTGGACTGTGATGGTGTGACAGATTTATGTTACCAGTCTGCCTGAGGCATCAGGTGATCAGGCTGAGGCCGCAGGATCGTTAGGGGAGGAGATGACGGAACACACCAAGTGACTGAGTTTTAAAGCTTTATTAATAAAATAACAGAAGTGAGTGAGGGGGCTCCCAACGTCACTCAAAGGAAGGAAGAAAGTGTTAGTGCCCCAAGCCCTAACCCACTTTCATACTCACACACGCACTACCCGGGGCTGGCCAAACCTGGGTGTAACTTACGAAGAAGGGGGAAAAGGTGGACAGGAGTTCTGTCCTGTGCACAGGTCATCCGGGGGCCACTGTTAATCTCCAATTTGCTTTAGCTCTCAGGAGGGTTTTAAGTCCTGGGGTCTTTTGGGGGCATTTCGTTCAGGGACCTCTGTCCCCTATGCTCTTTGTACCAGTCCAAACTGGCTTTCTGCTTTCCCAAAACACACCGGCTTCAGGGACGTGAGACTCTGGTTTTTCCCCTCGCTGGCCTTCACCTTCTTGCCAGTTTTGCAATCCCCTGCCCAGCTGATTCCCCTTTTCCCACGGTTGGCTGGGGTTGGGTAAGATGCAGATGTGGCTGCAGATTTTTTTTTTTTGGCTATATAGAGTCTGTTCAACTGCCGTAACCTTGGACTAGAGCCCGCGTCCTATCTTTGGGCTGAACTGAAAGCTAAGGCTTTGAGATAACCCTTTCTCTTCTCCCTTCCTCCCCCTTCAGCCTCTCGTGACCGGCAAAGGAATCTTCCACTCTACACTCACACCTTTAACCCTTCCCAAAATGCCTTGCGATGCTTGCAACAGCATTAGCAACATACAATGCTGATCTGCCTCCCCAGGGGACCCCCGGAGGGAGGGGGCCAGTGGGTTGTGACAACGGGGCACAAGTGGAATGCAGCAGGTACAGACTGGAGCCAGGAGGTTGATAAGAGTGTGTTTGGTAGTGTCTGGGGGACACATGGAAAAGACTTTTGCAACAGTGGCTGCAGGGGAGGGCAGGCACGGAGCTGCTTGATTTGCAGTGCTAGTAGCGCCTAGAGCATGTCTGCTTGGTGCTCCATAATGTTTAAGAGCCACTCAGTGGCTTCGTTCTGGTGTGCCGCGTTCTCCTTTCAACCCTCTTCTCACTGTCGTCCCCCCCCCAACCCCATAGGCATCGACTTTACCCAGCGCCAGTGCGTGCTTGCGCCCCCCCCGTCCCTGCCCCAGCTCCGTCCCTGCCCCCATTCCAACTGCTTCCTCAAATCCTTGGCCCCACCTCCTCCCCTGGGCGCGCCGCAATTCCCCTCCACTCCCAGGCTTGCCGCTTGAATCAGCTGTTTGGCATGGCAAGCCTGGGAGGGAGGGAGGAGAAGCAGAGCAGTGGCATGCTCAGGGGAGGAGGCGGAGCGGAGGCGAGATGGGGGGGGTGGGGAGGGCCCCAGGAAGTAACCCGGGGGGGGGGGCTCCAGCCCCGGAGCACCCACAGAGTCTGTGCCTATGGTCCCGCCACTCCTTCAATTCTTGTTTTACGGCCGCATGGGGCATCATGACATCACGCAGAAAGTTCTCTTTAGTTCTTCGTGGCCACTTTCTAATTCTGCGCAGCCGTTCAGCTGATGATAACAAAGAGGGAGGGTGGGCTCCCATGGTCATATCTGTGAAGCCAAAATACAACATTTTACAGAAGCAGTATTGTTTCCAACACACAGACCAACGATTCAGTGATTTCAAACATATCCACTATTCACATACCTATCACTAACTGACCCCAGGCAAGCATACATGAGCCACAAGACACCCCAAATGGAGAATAACCACAGGGGCAGGGGAAATCAGTGTTCCAGGATCGTACTGTACACTGGGCACATGGCTCTTGGGGAGAGACAGCACTGTAGTGGGAGACTTATAATCATTATTGTCTCCCACATTTTCCACAGGCTGTGTTAATTATGGAAGATATCTCCCTGCTGAGGGTGAGCAGGGAATCAAGGGAGGGTCTTCTCCAAGACTGCAGCTTCTGCCGTGGCCCTTATGCAGCTCGCCTATGTGCAGCAATGGTTCACCCCCACCCCCAGTGACATCAGAGTGGTACGGGAAAGTTATCCTTAATGGGGCAAGAAACAAAGCAGCTCTGCCAAAGAACCTGCGGCAGCAGATTGCCCAGTATCTCCATGAGAGTTTTGTGGAAATCTCTGAGGCAGATTCCTGTGAAGTGAGGGGGTCAATCCGCTGTTCCGCTGCTTAGACTATGCATGTGGTGGTACGTGCATCAAACAGACACAAGCCTGCTTTCTGCAACCCTCCTGCCCCCAACAACTTGCTTCAGCGATTCCCAAAAGCAACTTACCAGGGGCCTCCTTTTCTGTTTGCGCGTCACCAAGCTCCAACAGCTGTAACTAGCTAATCTCCTCTGGGGTAGAGAAGAGCTCCAGGCTGCATACATTTCTGATCTCCAAGTCGTCCTCTGCCTTTGGGTCCCCTTCTCCATCCTCGTCCAAGATTTCCTCCTCCTAGTTCGGTCCACTCTTGACTGGCACATGAGCCACAGAAGTATCCACAGTGGCCTTTGCAGTGGAGGTGGGGTCGCCGCCGAGTATCGCGTCCAGCTCTTTGTAGAACCGGAAGTTTGTGGGCGCAGCACTGGAGCAGCGGTTTGCCTCCCACGCCTTGCAGTAGGTGTTCCGTAGCTCCTTCACTTTGACCCTGCACTGCAGTGTGTCCTGGGCATGGCCCCTTTCTGTCATGAAACATGAAATCTGTAGGTATAATTCCTATGGCTGGAGTGCAGCTGGGACTCGACAGCCTCCTCTCCCCAAATGCTGATGAGGTCCAGCAGCTCGGTATTGCTCCAAGTAGGGGATCGCCTGGTGCGTGGAGCAGGCATGGTTGCCTGGAAAGATGTGCCGAGACCACTGCATGCATCACCAAGCAAACAGGACGGGGACTTTCAAAATTCCCAAGGAATTTAAGGGGTGGGGATGACGGTTGGTTACCTGAGGGCAGGACAGTAGAGTTCAAACCGATGACCAGAGGGGTGAGAACAGGCATTGTGGCACACTTCCTGGAGGCCAATTGCAGCACTGTAATCAACCAAGGTGTCTACACTGGCACCGTGGCACTCTAACCCCTGCGCAGAAAGCTCTATGCCTCTCATTAGGGTGTTTTTTTACAGCGCTGCAACTGCGCAGTTTCTGCACACTAAGTGGCTTGGCAGTGTGTACACCTCGGGAGTTACACTGCAGAATGCTGCTTTACTGTACAGAAATTTGCCAGTGTAGACAAGGCCTAGAAGTAAGGGAAAGTGGCAGATGGGTTGGGATGGTCAAATCATGTGAGAATAAGACCTGTATGGGTGCTGGTTAATGAAATAATTTGTGGAATTTAATGAAGGGTATTGTTGATCTGCTGGAGATTTGCTTAGCAGTTACGGTATACTTTTAATGCTGTATTCTGCTTTCACAAACATCCTGCTTAACTTCAGTCTTTGTGTTTATGAAACAACTTAATGAGAATGCTGTTGTTGGAATCACTCTTTTGAGTAATTTAACATCCATAAAGGATTGTATTTGCAATTAAGCGTTTCAAGGATAATTTCTTAAAATGAAAAGGCTGGCTTAAAATAGTATCTTCTCTTGCAAGAAGTTGTGTAAATTCTAAATGTAAAGTCTGGGACAGATGCCCATTATCCCCATCTGACTATGATCAAGTTCTGTATATATAAAAAGTTAGTAGCTGTAAAGAGTAAATATTTTTATAAAAATAGAGTGTATATCTGCTGTATGTCCCGCTATGAGGCTAATACACATGGTACATTTTTATGTTTACTTTAAAGGAATACAGGGCTCGATTTTCCACTGCCCTTCAGATTTTGTACTTATTTACTAGTAACCACGATAGTCTCCCCGAGGGGAGGTGCACTGTTCCTGGAGGTACTGCAATACCAGGTCAATGCGTGGTGTGGATGGCGCAAGCTCCTATTCCATCTCCCTGTTCCAAAAATCCATTCAATATATAGTCCTGTGCAAAATAAGCTATCTTTCTGATTTGGTAGCACCTTGCACAGGTGTAAGTGATTATAAAAGGTGTACAGCAGTGAAGAACTCAGGGCCATTATCTTGAAGGAAATTATTAAGTATATCTTAACTTCTGTAAATGGAAAGTGTTATTTGGATTTCTTTTTTAAGTCTAGCATTTCATGTTTAGTTTAAGAAATAATAGCTTCCATTTATGTGGCAAAGTAGTTAAAGCAAGAGCCCTCTGCTCCTTCCCTAATTACTGTAATAGCAATTAACTGACAAACACATGTTGGCTCATACTCCATTAAAAACATGAGGTAGAGAAGGTTTTCCAAGTGGGAAATAAATAAGTCATGGGAAAGATGACATTGCTGTTTAGTTTTCTTTTAAAAGAAGAGTTTCCACTGATCCAAAATGCATAAATTTGTAGTGTACTTAATAATACAATAAGTACCACTCAACCGTTTTTAGAACATATAGTCAGGAAATCAGCCCTAGCTAATTAGTCTTCTTTTTCACCCTTTGTTCAAGAAAACATTCTCTGTTTATAAGAACTTTGAAAATGATAGTCACCAAGATACTTCTTAAGAAGCAGTTTAAAGTTTGTGATAAAACTTAAAAACAAACCAACAAGGAACCTTTGCAATGTTTCAGTCCCTGAAAATATCCTTGCAGTACCTTGGCTATATAAAAATACTACTTATGGCCATGGAGAATGCTATGAGAGGTGCTGACTATTATTTATATGCAAAAAGTATAGAATATTTACATAAACAATACCAGGTTAGTGTAAAACTGAATGTTAATGGAGTGCTGCAGTTAATTAGCTCAGTGGTTTGAGCATTGGCCTGCTAAACTCAGGGTTGTGAGTTCAATCCTTGAAGGGGCCATTTAGGGATCTGGGGCAAAAATCTGTCTGGGGATTGGTCCTGCTTTGAGCAGGAGGTTGGATTAGATGACCTCCTGAGGTCCCTTCCAACCCTGATATTCTATGATTCTATGAATTCACGATTAGAGCAGTCAAGAATCAGGGTGCAACAAGATAGTCTAAATGGATGGTATACATTTAAATTTGTATTTATGGACTTAAAGGTTATTTTGCTCCCTCCATGCACCTTGTATCAAGCTCACTGAATTTGTGGTCTCATGGAGGAGGTAGAAGCAGTTGACAGGACTGGAGCCTATAGAAATGGCTCACCTTTACTGAATTGGGACAGCTCCATCCTTTAGAAATTGCTGCTCATCAACTTGAAATTAGGCTGGAAGATTCAGCAAATACTGTCCAGCACCATCAGTTCCTGTGAGTGAGATACTTCTCCATTGAACATTATTTTCATGAGCTACAAAACAAAATCTTTTTGGCTCTGAGGTGCTGAATGGAAGTTTGCATAGGGGTAGGAATCAGGAGATCTAGATTTTATTCTCAGATCTGCCATAGACTTTTGTGTAACTTGTGCCTCAATTTCCCCATCTGCAAAATGGTTATATTTTCCCATACCTCAGCAATATTTTGAGACTTATTTCAGTTATATCTATAAAGTGCTTTGAGATCAGATGGAAGGAACTAAGCCAGAGAAAAATTTTCATATTATTTCTCTATGTGAAACAATATGAAGGCCCTGACATCTTTGAGGTAATTTTTGGAAGCTTCTCCACCCTTTGGCCTTCTCTTTACTAGAGAGAAACTGACTGTTTGGAGAGCCATTCTACCAGAATGCTTTTTAAGCAGTTCATGTGCACATGCAAAAGCATTTTAATCCAACTAATTAATATATTCCAAGAACATTTGACTTAAACTTGTTTTCAGCAGGTCTAAGGACCATTTTATTCTCAACTGTTTTACTACCAGTGTGGATACAAATTAGCCAAACAATTCATCTAATCATTTTACTATTGTCCCACAGAGTGCTGGTGGCTACTTAAAACTCCCAAAATGCACTGCTTCTAGGAGCTGGTCCAGGAATTACAGGCTAAATATTCTGACAGACTATTTTAATGGATTGGTTTACATTATACATATCACTTTCTGTTTGGAGCTAGGTGCTGCTGACTAACATGAAGAGGGAGGAGAACCTCCTCCTGCAGCTCTGGTTCCTGTGTCCCCCACACGTCGCTACTCTTCCCTTCCGGAGAGAGGTTTAAAGAGCTGTGTCAGATCTTCCAATAGATTTTTAGATAGGGGAGGGGCAAGAAAGGAAAAGCTCTGCTGGACTGCTCATAATTTTATAGGATGGGTAGGAAAGGATGGAGCAGAGCTGGGCTCTCTCTGCTAATCTGTTTACTCCCTACTTGTTCTGTGAAAAGTGTGTCAGGCCAGCAGAGCCACTGCCTCATCACCCATCCCCTTGTAAAATGGATGGTTTGTTTCCTTTGTAGCTCCCTACCTTACCTCAAAGGCTGCTTGGAGGGGAGTGGGGAAGAGAAGAGCAAAGGGCCCAGAGCTGCAGCTGGGAGTTCCTGGGCTTTCACTCCTCAGTCCTAGGTAAGTAGGGCCTGGAAGGCATTAACTGTGTGGAGCAGGGGGAACAGGTGTCATGTGTGTTTTTGGGTAACGTGGAAAGATAATGCATTAATTGAAGGCGGCTGGCATGAATTGGGCAGGGAGAGAACATGACAATAGCATAAACTTTATGGAAGGGCTGCTTTAATGGTGGGCTTCATTAATTGTCTTTGGGGCTGCCTGAGCTTATATCTCCCTCCTTATATCTCCAGCAACGTGGGCAGGACAGGGGTGCTTCCAAATCACCCATCTAATCTCCAAATGACTGAAATGTGTGATATCTGTGTTTTCTTCTTCAAGTAGCGTCCCTATGGATGCTCCACCGTAGGTGTATCTATGGGTACGTCTTCACTTACCGGAGGGTCCGGCGGCAGGAAATCGATGTTCTGGGATCGATTTATCGCGTCTGGTTAAGACGCGATAAATCGATCCCGGATCGATCCCGGAAGTGCTCGCCGTCGACGCCAGTACTCCAGCTCGCCGAGAGGAGTACGCGGCATCGACGGGGGAGCCTTCCTGCCGCGTCTGGACCCGCGGTAAGTTCGGACTAAGGTACTTCGAATTCAGCTACGTTATTAACGTAGCTGAATTTGCGTACCTTAGTCCGAAGTGTGGGCTTAGTGGGGACCAGGCCTGTGTCCCTGCATTGCTGGAGAACTTTAGTAGCAGCGTCCGTTCAGCCCGCACATGCACTGCCTCCTCCCAGTGCTCTGCAACAAGGCTAACCAGTGCTGTGTGGGCAAATCCTCTTCAGTTCCTTCTCAACCATCCCTGGCTAAAGACGGAGCTTTAGCTGTCCATTAGCAGATCATTAATCTCTTCAGAATTGTTAATTTTAGCTAGCTTTTGGAGCTTCCCTTTCTTTTCTTTACTCCATTTATCTTTTATTTTGTTGTTAATTAAAAAAAAAAAAACCTTTAATTTGGACTTTGTTCTTTTCTTCAACCCCCTGTCTGGGATCCCACTGGACAGGATATGCCCGGCTCCTAGGGCTTCAAGAAATGTCTCAGTTGCAAGGACTCTATCCCAGTGACTGAGGAACACACACAGTGCGTCCCCTGCCTGGGAGAGAAACACATCCCACAGAAGTGTGGTTTGTGCCAGCAACTGAAACCCAGTTCAGAAAGGATAGAGAACTGAGACTCAAATTCCTATTAATGGAGGCACTCTTCAACTATCCGAACTGCACCAAGACCCCAGAAAGTGAGAAAGCTCACTGCAACCCTCTACCTTTAGGAGAAGTGAGCCCAAGAAGACATCTATGAGCCGCTCACACAAGGCCTCTAAGAAAAGAGCTGTGAGTTCCCACAGTAAGTCCCGATCAAGCCGAAAGGAATCATCGGTACTGACTGGGCATGAGAGACATAGAGAATCCACCCCAGGAAAGGCTCCTGTGGCACGGACATTGACATCGTTACCGCCTGCGGTACACCAGGCACCAACAGACCATACCCTCAGGTCTGTATCACTGACTCCTTCGGAACAGACATCCCATGACTGACAATCACTTCCGGTACCAACACCTTCGGCACCGCTGGACCTCCGGTACGTGACAGACCTTTTGGTGTCTGATGCGCCGGATTCACCTCTGCTCAGTACCAGGGCCCCAGTACTGAGTTCATCTAGTGCTCCTGACTCACTGGCAACCTCATGCTGTGCACCACCTTTTTCATCCACTGAGTCAGATAGTGAGCAAGAAGACGTGGTTTCCTGCTGTTTTTCTCACCCTCCGTATGGTGCCCAATTCCACTATGGACCACAACCATACCGTCCATCTGATCCCCAGCCTCCTGGTATGGGCAGCCATGGTACCAACCACCGGGCCCCTTCCCAACCTCTGAATGGCCCTACTGCAGGGGTCTCAAACTCCTGGCCTGCAGGCCATCTGTGGCCCGCGAGCCTCCCCAGTGTGGCCCACAGGGCTCCAGCAGTTTTGGGGCTGGGTCTCTCCCTTGGCCCCACCTGCCACCCCTGAGCTCTCCCCCCTCAGGGGCCCCGGCCCCCAGCAGCGCAGCAGAGCTGAGCAGCATCTGCCTGCTCGCTCCAGTGGCTGCCAGCCCCTCCCTGCGGCCCAGGGGTAGGGCAGGGCTGTGCCTCCATGCGCTGCCCCCACCCTGAGCGCCCCATGGCCAATGGGACGCTGCAGGGGCAGTGCCTGGGGGCAGAAGCATGTGGAGGCCCCCCAGCCCGCCCCGCCTTGGAGCCCCAGGTAAGCGTTGCACCCCCAACCCCCTCCCAGAGCCTGCCCCCCCACTCCCTTCCCACGCACACCCCTCCTGCCCCCAAACTCCCTCCCAGAGCCTACATCCCCTCCCCACACACTCCCAGCCCCCAAACTCCATCCCAGAGCCTGCACCCCAGACTCCCTCCCCCACCCAAACTCCCTCCCAGAGCCCAAGCTCTCACCCCTTCTGCACCCAAACTCCCTCCCAGAGCCTGCACCCCAATCCCCTACCCCAGACCTCCTCCCCCACCCAAACTCCATCCCAGAGCCTTAGGCAGGTGGGGGGTGGAGTTTTTTGGGGGGCGGAGTTTTGGGGGGGTGGGTTCTGGGCGGCATGAGTGACATTAGCCCGCTGGGAGGATTTGAGGACTGGCACTGGCCTTATGGTAAATTGAGTTTGAGACTCCTGCCCTACTGGGATCCTTAGCAGGCTCATAGACAAGATGCCTCTCAACTCCAGCGTGGCCTACCAGCAACCAAGGAGACATTCTCCTTCAGCTGCTGCATCAAGAGCATCTGAACCCCCTTGAACAGATGAGAGGAACAAGAGACTGAAATCGAGGAGAAAGCTACCCCTCAGCCTAATTTCTACTCATCACCAGATGAGATGGGTACGCCCCCTCCTCCATCCTTGGCAGATGATTTTAAACTATTTCAGGAGCTTGCCCAGAGGGTGGCAGAGGTACTACAGATATCACTACAGGAGGTGACTGAGTCACACCACAAACTAGTGGGTATTTTACATTCTTCTCCCTCATCCAGAGTAGCCCTCTGTATTAACAAGGCACTCTTGGACCCTGCCAAACTCCTATGGCAGACCCCTGCATCGGTCCCACCAACATGTAAGCAGGCCGACAAAAAGTATTACGTGCCAGCAAAAGACACGGAATTTCTCTTCTCCCACCAGCCTCCCAATTCAATCATAGTGGATGTGGGGAACTGAAGAGGCCACCAGCACCATTTCAAATCCCCCTCCCCCCCGCATGACCGGGACTGGAAGCGCCTAGATCTTTCTAAGGAAAACATACTCCTTAGCCGCTCTTCAGTTCCGCATTGCGAACTATCAAGCCTTAACGGCAAAATATGATTACCAGAACTCTTCAAAACTCAATTCCTGTATTGAGCAACTCCCAGGTTCACACAAGGAACAATTTAAGGCCATAGTTAATGAAGACCAACTGGTAGCAAAGACATCACTCCAGCCTGCACTCAACACAGCTCATGTGGCGGCACGCTCCATCTCTACTGCCGTCATGATGAGATGAGCCTCTTGGCTTCACCTATCCCGCTTCCCTAAAGAGGTTCAAACAACCAGGGACAAAACTGTTCACCAAAAAGACCAAAGCTTCCCTTCACACTTAAAAAAAACTCCAGGGCTACTCTTTGATCGCTCAGGATTTACACACCTGGTACAAAGAAAGTGTAAACCATTTAAAAAAAAATCAAGTCATTCAGTGTCAGTAAACTCAGGTGGAAGTTGATGAAGAATTGTAAAAAGCAAGAAGTCTGGGTATTTTTAAAAATACCATATTGATCATTCATATTTCTCTAGTGGAGATCAGGCACCTGCTCAAAGTGGTTTTAGATGTACATTTGCTTATTTTGAATAGGCACAATGGATTTAGAGAGACAAGGTAAGTAAGGTAATATCTTTATTGCACCAACTTCTGACGGTGGACAGTATAAGCTTTCGAGCTCTTCTTCAAGTTCTTCTTCAGAGCTCTGTGTAGCTTGAAAGTGTGTACCTTCCACCAACAGAAGTTGGTACAATAAAATATATTACCTCTCCTACCTTTTCTTTTATATTCTGGGACCAACACGGCTACAACAGTGCAAACAACCATGGATTTTAAGCAGTTTCATAGCAATGGGATGTTTCATAATACCCATTAACTTAAATTATAAGTGAGAATCAGTTTGCTGTACCCACTGTGGCCTGTGGGTGAACATTTTTTTTCTACTTTTTTTTTTTCCTATTCAGAAGAGGGTTTTTTACTAGATTTTATTTTGTAAAACGTTCACGTGAAGTTTTACTTTCCAATACCAAACTTGTTATACCCCAGAACTTCAGGAGCTTGGCATTTGAGGGATTTATGCTTCACAGACTTTTAATAGTTATGGTGTGTCCTAGATGCTAATCAAAACCTAAAGGCTTTTTAACTCTGAAAATATACCTTGGCAGCAATTAAACTGACATTCTGGACTATTAAAGGTTTTAAGCTACTATTATTACATTTTTTTGGGGAAAATTGTTGGAATTTAAGAAGCAATTGTGTAGTCCCTTTTTAATGTGCATTTTTTTATTTCCAAGGTATATCTTAACATCACTTTTGCAGTAACAAAGAGATAATTCTACATACAAACTAGGGATAATGCAGTACTAAAGGCAGAGTACCAGGGTGATGGTCATGGTGTAAAACCCAAGATTATATAGAAATCAATCACTCAAGGAAATGCAGAGTTAAACTTTAAAAATCAATCTTAACTTTCCCACTTAGCATCTCAAATTTTGCAAAATAATATAATACATAATGGATTTTTATACAGCCTTTATATACCATAAGTTAGACAAAATTGGTTCACCACCCTTCTTGAGTTTGATGTGTTATGCCTCTCTGATCTGAACATGAAGTTATTTTTTCTCATTGTCTTTTAAAATACAGAACTCAAAAAAGCTTGCAGATTTTGCTTAAACTTTCAAAAATAGTAATGGTCTCTGGGATGTGACTAGGCAGGGAAAACTTCAGTCCAAAAAAATATTATGAGCAACTGAAAAGGGGGAAATTTCATATCACTTTATTGCATATACTACCAAATATGCTCAAATAATCATTTTTCATTTCAATAATGTTTTCCACCAGAGGGATCAAGGTGCTTTTATAAACATTAAGCCACACAGCAGTTACTGTAACATGTTTTTCATTCTGGACGCTTACCTAACTATGCAGTGTAATTGTAGCCGACCGTGTTGGTCCCAGGATAACATTCCCAACAACAACAACAAAACCCATGTTAGGCTGGAGTTAATGTTGGGAGTACATCTCAGTACCTCAAGAGTAAAAAAACTATCAGAAGAATGTTGTAATTATCCCAAAACCAAGCATTGCAAATCCAAGAGATTCAGAGTTAAGGTTAAACTTAAAAAAGGTCCTAATATATTAAGATACTAAAATGCACAATTAGGCTCTCAAGCAACCTTAACTCTGCCCTATAGTGGTCCCATGATGGGGAAAAATAAGCAAAACTAATCTCTCTTTAAAAATTGGTTTAATCTACTCTGGGACTCAAAACACTCATACTTTAATGACAACTGTATGTTTATTACATGGTTTCACAACAGGGAAATCTTAAATTAAAGCAGAATACAAATATGCCTCTTAAATGTCTTTTTAAAAAAATATTTAAAAATACATTTTAAAAACATTATGAATGAGTATATAAATGTTCTTGCAACATGTGTGAAAAGCAAGGGGAATGACATAATCAAATTGAAAGCAGTATTTGAATCTCTCAGCCATACCAACAATTTCTATATAAATGTATTTTAAAATGTTGATTTTAATTTAATTATTTTTGTAAGGCTTCCTGTGTTAACTTATCCCATTTAAACTTTAATTTTATTGCAAGTCACAGTTGCACTGTCAATAGATGAAATTTAGAACATCCAGGAAGTCAAACTTTCTACAACTTTTAATGATCATATTTTTGCCCTTCTACCTCCTTTGCTTTTGCTTAGAATTCTGTCTCTTCCCCCCCTTCCCACCCCCCCAACCGATTTTTACAGCAGGAGGATATTCAACTGAACAGAGCATTGCCAAGTAGTCTGGGTCTTAATCTATTAGAGAAGGTCCTTCAACTTCTAGATGAAGTGCTTTTTACATTGTCGTCCTCCTTCTGCTCAGTAATTCCTATTAAACTTTTATTCCTAGAGTTATACTAATATCTGCATGCTTATAAAGAAAGAGATTATGAAATCTTAATGGAGGGGGATGACTTATGTTGGTCTCTGACTGATGTGAAAGGTGTCAATTGTAAGCTAAGAAGGTCCTATTATCTGGCAGTAGTGGGAAACTTAAAAACTCCAGTATGGATAGCTGAAGAACATTTACTTACTGTCTGTTGGATGAAGCACTAGCCTACATGTGTATTACCAAGAAAGAATGATGCAAAGTCCCATATTCTCATAAATATGCCTGTAACCCCACTGTCCACACTGTATTATTAAAGGGCATCAGTACTGGCCCCTAAACTCGGTTTACCCCTCATTGGCTCGACGAAGTTACTATCATGCCAGAATTTATTCAATGGAGAAAATAGATGATGTTCTTATTCTTACAATGAACCAAAAGGCAAGTCAGGCAGCATTTCAAGCCTTCCCCACAATCATTGCAGTGAGAGGAAGAGGAGGAACTGTTATGCTTTTTTTTCTCAAGGGGATTTTGATCTGTTTTTCCCTGCCCCTTTCTTTCTGTTTTTTGTTTTTGTTTTTTCTCTTCTGTCATGGGGATACTCACACTGCACTGAACAAGGAAGGGGCTGAGGAAGCCACGCTCCCTCACCCCTGCTGGGCATGCTCCAACTGGAAAAGCACTATAAAAGGGAGCAGCTCAGCTCAGTCAGGCCTGACCACTGAGAAGGGAGGACACACGTTACCAGCTCCAGCCTAGGAGCTGCTGAAGCCCCAGATTGTGGAAGCCAAACCCGCGAGATCCAGGCTGGTACCCAGCCACCTGAAGACACCCAAGGGAGGGCAGAGCCACTGAGAGCAGCATAGGCTGAGGAACTTGTAGACCCTGGAGCGGCCCAGACCGCTGCTTAAGGAGACAGAGTAGGAGGTAGCCAAGGGGGACTATACATTGATAGGGTTGCAGAACCGAAAGCTAAGTCAACGTGTTGCAGTAGGATCTCTGCTGACCCAGTGACGAGTGTACTCATCACTGACAAGACCAGGTGGAGTAGGGAGAGTCCGGGTCCCTTGGCCCCAGCCACCACCACCCCAGGCGGTGGCCCACCCCCCTACAGCCATTAAATCACACCTATCTGATTGTGGCCATTAGGCCACACAGCCCTAAGGAGGGCAGCTATACTGACTTTGGCCATCAGGCCACATCACTCTGAGGGAGAGGGCAGCCATATTGACTCTGGCCATTAGGCCACACAGCTCTGAGGGTGTGATAAATGAAGCAGGGGTGGAGGGGAGCTCCCTTTTATGGACACCCAGCCAGCCAGTTAGCTATAAAACCCCTGTTAGGAGCTGTTCTCTACTTGCTTTACCTGCAAAGGGTTAACAAGCCCACAGGTAAAAGGAAAGGAGTGGTCACCTGACCAAAAGAGCCAATGGGAGACCAGAACTTTTTAAACTTGGGAAAAAACTTTCCTTTGTCTGAGTGGTGCTCTCTGGGAAAGAGAGGAAAAGGGAGCAGTTATGGTGTGAGAAGCTTTAAGCCAGGTATGAAAAATCATCAATTCATACCTCAAATCTGCTTATCTGAAACCCCAGATATGTAAGTAAATTAAGGAATGTCTATTAAAACGCGATTAGATTTATTTCTTATTGGCTTGTGGACTCCTCTGTGCTAACCCCAGATGCTTTTGTTTTGCTTGTAACCTTAAGCTGAACCTCAAGAGAGCTATCTTGATGCTTAATTTTTGTAATTGTTTCTTTTAAGATCTAGCAAAAAGCTTAAGTTCCAGATGTATTTTCTTTCTTTTTGTTTTTAATAAAATTTACCTTTTTTAAGAACAGGATTGGGTTTTTTTTGTGTCCTAAGAGGTTTGTGCATATGTTGTTTAATTAGTTGGGGGCAACAGCTGATTTCTGATGTTTTTCTTTCTCAGCTCTTCCGTGGAGGGGGGGGGTGAAAGGGCTTGAGGGTACCCCACAGGAAGGAATTCCCAGGTGCGCCTTTCTGGGTTCTCAAAAAAGGGCGGGGTTTGCAATTGGGTGGTGGCAGCATCTACCCAGCCAAGGTCAGAGAAAAACTGTAACCTTGGAAGTTTAATACCAGCCTGGAGTGGCCAGTATTAATTTTTAGAATCCTTGCGGGCCCCCACCTTCTTCCCTCGAAGTGCCAGAGTGGGGAATCAGCCTTGACAGATGGAGAGGGTACCTATACTGACTCTGGCCACTAGGCCAGGGTGCCCTGACGTTAAGGGCAGTGAGGTGGGCTTAGCCATGGGGCTGCAATGTCCTTGCTCCACCCAAGAGAGAGACGGGGTGTACTCACCATGCAACATCTTGCTCTGTGTCCATTCAGCCCCCTGATACTGTACTTCTCATACTCTGAATTCAATTTCCTAATAACTCCCTCTTCTCACGGGATCCTGCTGCCGCCACTCCTCTCTGCTCACCTCTCCTCTTCTAACTGCTCAAATCTAATTGGCATGAAACCTTGTGATTATAACATTCCGTCCAGTCCCCTATTAAAAACGGTCACTGCCCAGAAGAGTCATCTTGCTGTTCAGATACCTCTCCATGTGTATCCTGTTGCATATTGACTGACCTGACCAAAGCATTCAAGAAGAGGATGTAAAGGAAATTGGCCTTCCACTTTCATTTCTTTGTAGCTGCTTTGCCTGCCTGGCCTGCTGCGTTCCTGAATTCCTGCCATGGCTTGGCTCATGCAGTTGTATACTGTGCTACATTTTAAGGAAATTGCTAATTAAATGTGTGCTTTTTGTGAAGTAAAATATGGGTTAAAAATGCCATTCTGTGGTCAGGAAACTAAGCTGGGATTTATTTTCAACCACACCAATATTGGACACACCAATAAGTACACACCCAGAATTTTAATGCAGATCAGATTGGTAGCTTTCCTTGAAAAATAAATTAAAACATATGAACTTACGGTACAACATAATTTAATTTATTAAAAGTGACAACCATATTTTATTGTCTTGATAACTAAATGTAAGAATCAAATTATCCTTGGAAAAGTCATTTAAAAAATTTTTTAGTGTGGAAAGTTGTTGGCTTGGTTAAGTCTAACTTTCCACTTATATGCATACAATAACATTTAAAGTCTTTGGCTCCTAAAAGCAGCCTTACCATGAAGGAGCCGACTTAAATACTTTCTCTATTAATAGATGCAACTTCCATGAGGCAAACGTGCATGCATGCTCTCTCTCTGTGTCTCTCAAGCATCCTGTTATAAAGAAACTTATTTAAAGAATAAACTTCCAGTTTATCAAAAAACTTTTTTTTACCTATCTTGATGAAAAAATAGGTGTTTGATCGGTACACAGAATGTATTAAACTAAAATAGCAGAACCATATTCTATAACCTTGTTGCACTGACATTCTAATAATAATGATTAATAATTATTTCAGGGCCTGATTGAAGTCATTAGGGTTGCTTGAGGAGTAAGGTATTACTTGGCGTATGATTAATCTGCTGAACAGTCATAGGTCAGTGTGGCGACTGTGCTTTTGATGGGATATACAAACCCCACAAAGGCAACAAGAGGTTAAGGAACTGCACTGGGCTCAGCCAGCCCCGCCCTGCCACACCTGCAAAAGATGCACAGACTGGGGGAGGAGTAAAAAGGGAAGCAGAACAGCTCACTGGTGGGCAGACCAGGGAAGAGAGTAAACTGTTAATTTGCAGGTCCTGAGGAAAAGGATGAGGAAAGGCAGGGACCTTCCCAGCAGCAACTGCCTGAAGGTCTTTCTCAGATAGCTCCTGAGACAGAAGCATTTCCGCCAGGGCTGTCCCTAGCCATTTTGGTGCCCTACGTAGCCCCTCGTGGGGGGGCTGTGTGGGGCCCCAGGCTTCCGTGGGGGGTGGGGGGCAGGCTTGGGGGATGGGGGGAACCATCCCCCAGCACTCACCGGCAGAGAGGAGCGGGCTGGGGCCCGGTTGCTCCACTTCCTGCTATCTGGTGAGTGCGGGGGCAGACCTGCCCCCACACTCACGGGGCAGCAGGAAGTGGAGTGACCTGGCCCCAGCCCGCTCTGCTCTGCTCCCCTGGCTCCTGGACTTGGGGGGACAGGGGGGAACCGCTCCTCAGCACTCACCAGTGGCACGAAGCGGGCTGGGAATCGCTCCACTTACCGCCGCCGGTGAGTGCAGGCCCAACCGCTGCTGGGGTCCTCAGGGGAGAGGGGGTGCAGCTGGGGTGGAGCAGGAAGACGCGGGCCGGGGCCAGTGGCAGGAAGAAGCGGAGCAGGGGCTGGAGCAGCACGCAGCTGCGTAGGGCACCAGGAAATTTGGTGCCCCGAATTTCCTAGTGCCCTACACAGCTGCATACTTTGCGTATGGGTAGGGACGGCCCTGATTTCTGCCTCTCTCATACTAACTCAGTTTGTTTGTGTTAATGTCCCTTGGTTTTGTTTACGGACTACCCTGCAAGGGGAGAGATTTGGAAGTGACCTGGCTGGGGGGCCAAGTCACAGGAGGAGGTATGCTACTGTACTGAGGAGGCAGAGCAGCTGGTGGCTGCTGCCCCCAGGAGAGAGAGTTGCCATGCCACACCTGGCCATGGGGAGGAACCAAGTGGTGTGCTGACCACCTTCACAGTGCTGCTTAGCAGCTGCTCTACTCCAGTGGGTAGAAGGCAGTAGGTCATCAGAAAGAGAATATTCTCCAGCAGGTGGTGGGGAGGCTGGGTGTCAGGTCCTATTAGGAACATGGCTTTGAAGGCAGTTGGCAAGTTGCCTATTGGGACTCACCAGCTGTTGGGGCCCATAGAGCATTAGTAGTTTAAGCACTTACAGTTCTTGCCTTAGCCATGGTACACATGGTATGCTACTGGGGACTGGTTCAAAACAAAGTTTGGTACTGCAGCCCTCCAGAGATCCCACAAAGAGGTGATAATTTCATGAGTAGAGAGGTGGCACAGTCTGTCTCTTCCACTCTATGTGACTGATCCAAACCCCTTGAAGTAAGTGGAAAAACTCCCATTGACATTAGTTGGCTTTGAATGAGACACTAACTTGATGCTGCAATAACTTAGCTACATTTGGGGAACTGAAACTAAAGTTGTAAATGTGAGTGTATTCGGTGATAGGTCCATTCCAAGTCGCATGTTTCTGCATAGTTGTATGAAAATCAGTAGGTAGGTGTGAATTGGTGAAAGGCATGAATTTGTA
The DNA here is from genome assembly GCF_011386835.1 of Chrysemys picta bellii. Lineage (NCBI taxonomy): Eukaryota > Metazoa > Chordata > Testudines > Emydidae > Chrysemys > Chrysemys picta. The sequence continues at coordinate 57,831,859 of NC_088791.1, read as the reverse complement.
GAAAAGGATTCATGATCTGTTAATTACATGGTCTAGATAATGCTTAGTCCTGCCACGAGTGCAGGGGACTGGACTAAATGACCTCTCTAGATTCCTTCCAGTCCTATGATTCTATGATATAAACATTGTTACAAAATTATTATTTTTCCCAGAAAGATGGATCTGATTTATACTGTTTGCTGTCAGATAAAACTGTTAATGTAATTTTAGTCCTGTTGAGCATGTTTTATTCTTCACAATACAGTATCAATCCATGAGGAAAATCTGTACTTTGGAGATTTTAAAAATAATAGAAGAATCGGTGAGAGAGGTGGCAGTGACCAGATTAAGGTAAGGTGGCTCTCAGTTAATGCCAGTCATTGTTTATTTTTTGCTTTAATACTGTTTTCTAACAATATAATTGTTACAAATGTCAGTATTTGATATGGGGAGAGTTGGGGTTCTTAAAAAAAAAAGTAACATCTTTGCAGGCTTTTGATCTAATGGCAGAGTTTGTCTTTACTCTGTTAATTTTAACAGCAGAGTTTAATTTGCCTTTAGGGGAAAAAAAGAGGTGTGGATATGTGGGGAGTGAGGAATAGCAAAACCACAAACCAAATAGACAAAATATTATATTTGATATCTATATATTTTCATAGTGGGAGGGAAACTTAGACCAAAACAAAGAGTAACAAGACTGAAAAGGATCTACTTTCTGCCACTAGAAATAGGCAGCATTTCCAGATGTTAATATGCTAACTAGCTTTTTAAAAAAAATGTTGTTGATAGAAATAAAGGAACAAAAAAGGGAGAAAATCGAAATGTGTGTTTTGCCTAGTTGAGGCCTTTTTCAGCATTTAGAGTGCCAGAATCAACCCCCTTTAATACAGTTAATGGTCTCAAATAGCTGTGTCAGCTGACAGGAAATAAGAAAGTTCCTATGGCAACTAAAAATATGCACAAGAGGAAAAATGCATCAAACAATATAGCAAACAAAATAAAAAGGAATATATTGATGATAAAAACAAAAGAATACACATAAGCCCTACCTTAGTAAATGCATACCTTAATAGCTTATTTTTAGTTTTATTTCTTCCAGGTGGGAAGCAATTCCTATGGATAATGGATACTTTTACTATGTCAAATTGTTTTCCTAAGATACAATTCACTCTTGCAGGTTGAGCAACACAGGAAACAGAATGCCACATATTTATTGCATGCTGTTTCTTGATAGATATATGCCAAACTACCCCCTTCACCACAGCATGGGCCGGAAAGGAGGACTTACTCAACAAAAGTACAGGTAGCGTTGGCATTTAAACTACAGTGCCTGTATTTCTACCTATTAAAAGATATGTTTTGAAAGAACTAGATATCTATAACTAGACACAAGTGGCTTAAAGTAGAAATGAAAAAGAGCAATCCTGTTTATGTACCTTACTAGCTTACATACCTGGGTAATCATCCTCTTGAGCATTACAGCATGTAGCAGTATCCACTCTCATAGCAAGATGTCAGAACAACTATAAGATTTTTAAGGGGAAGAGGACTTTGGAAGAACTTCTTCAAGATAGGTGAGCACAGGAGGGTAACAATTACCTCAATGGAAGAGCCAGGTAGAATTAAGATGGTATGTGTTAATAGTGCTAAAGCACAAGACAGATTCTACTAGCAGCTGCAGAGACAACAACTGCTGTACAAAATATCATTGCAGGAGGCTTGTTTCTTGAAGGACATCAGTATGGGAATACAGTGGGTGGTCAGTACTCCACTAATTTACTCTTTAAGAAGTTATCGTTAGCAACAACAGTAAATATATAATACAAATACAGTAGAATGGGAGGGGACCCTACTGAAGGGACCATAGCAACTGAGCATGTGCCTATTCTCACCTCTTACCCTGGTCAAAGAAACTACATCCCTTAAGTCAGTGGTCCCCAACCTTTTTCGTCTGGCGGGCGCCAGACGACGAGCCATGGAGAACTGTGGCGGTGGACGAGCATCCGCTGAAATGCCGCTGAAATGCGGCATTTCGGCGGATGCTCGTCCGCCAGCCAGTACACGGGCACACTTAGATGCCCCGGCGCCTGCGGGCACCACATTGGGGACCCCTGCCTTAAGTAATCAAATTCTCATGGATGTCTACCACTTTCTCTCAGGATTACTTTCCAATATCCAATAGGATGCCTGGGTTCTATCCTCGGTTCTCAGAGAGGAATGGGGTCTAGTGGATTAGAGCATGGGGGGCTGGGAGCCAGAACTCCTGGGTTCTCTGCAGGCCCATCCCATCCCCCACACCTCACCCACTCTAGGGCAGCCCTCCGAGTCCTGGGGGGGTCACCCATTTCTACCACATGTCTCTGTTTTATATGATGTACATAATCCGAGGAGCTGGAGGATCTCTCTGCTGCCTCCCAGACATTGACACCTCCTCACAACAGGCTGCTGATGAAACTGACTCTCATGTCCTGGGGGGCCTGAACTTCTTCCCTTGGGGTGGGATGGGGTGGCCCTGGCTCTCCCCTCCCCCCACTGCTTCCACTGTAATGTATTGTAGCGGGGTGGTCACCCTGCTCCTGCCCTGAAGGGCTTAAAACAGCCCTGGGAGAGGGCTGTGGTGCGGAAAAGTTTGGCTGATTGGGGGAAGCAGCCACAGCTGGCCCTATAAGAGGACTGAAGGCCAGAGACTGAGGCTAGGTCTACACTACCGGGGGGCGGGAGGGGGAGAGGGTCGACCTAAGATATGCAACTTCAGCTACGTGAAGTAGCTGAAGTTGTGTATTTTAGGTCAACTTACCTGGCTGTGAGGATGGCGGCGAGTCGACCGCTGCCGCGCCACCGTCGACTCCGCTTCCGCCTCTTGCCGCGGTGGATTTCCAGAGTCGACGGCAGAGCCGTCGGGGATTGATTTTATCGCGTCTTCACTAGACGCGATAAGTCGATCCCCAATAGATCGATTGCTACCCGCCGATCCGGCGGGTAGTGAAGACATGCCCTGAGAGATGCACTCTCTCTAGCTTATTTGAAAGAGAAGGACCTGGCTGAGAAGGGTACCTAGGGTGGAGCAGTGCTGGGGATGGGCAGGGGGAGCTGGGGAGCTCCAGCCTAGAAAAGCCCCAGGCTGCAGGCCAAGTAAAAGACCCACAAAAGGGTACTAGGGCTGCAGAGGGGCAGCCCAGGAAAAGGCAGAGGCAGCTGGTCCAACCCCCCTTGCCGATAATGAGTGGTTTACAGACTGCAGTCTGCCCCAGGGAGTGGGGGCTAGATGATGACTGGCAGTAGCCACTGAGGCGAGGTGGGGATAGAGGGTTGGGGATACTGTGGTGGGCAGAACTCCTGGGCAAAGGGCACCGGGGTCTAGGAAGGACACGGGGCCAACGGCAGGTGAGACATCGGCCCACAGAGGGCGCTTCGGGCTGGAAAGACCTAATTCCCGGGATGACCAGCAGGAGGCGCCGCACCAGTGAGTCATCGCCCCGCCACATGTACATTAAACACTGTGTTTAGCAAAAAAAAGTCAAAGTATTTTAGAAGTGGTGAAAGGTCAAAGGGAGCAAGGAATTTTACCAATATATTAGATTAGCTTCAATATGTTGTTGAGTGTTTAATCCTCATGCAAGGCTAGGTAGAGCATATTGACCATTCACAGAACAGACTACTGAATACTATCCTTTTACTCCAAGTGAGCACTATCATGAAGAAAGTTTCTGTATAATGGAAGAACAAACTTTATTTTGAATTTTCAGTAATTGAGATACAGGAATTCTGTAACTCACACAGGAAAGCATTAGGCTGAGATGAGATTGCTTTTCTTGGCCATTTTCAGTACATGAAAACCTGAAATGCAAGCCATGGGAATGGATGGAGGCTGTATGGACTGGGCTGTAGGTGGCTGGCCTAGTAGTCAAAGCAGGAGTCAGGTCTAGTGGGTGGAGCAGATGTCCGGGTTGGAGAATGAAGCCAAGGGTCGGCACCAGAGTCAACTGCCAATTACCACAGCCAGGGGTCAAGCCAGAATCAGAACAAGTAATTGAAGATGAGGGTCAGAGCAGAGGTCAGATACCAAATGCCTGAGCTGAGGGTCAAACCAGAGTCAGGGTCATTCAGAAGTCAGAGGCCGGGGGCAGAGCCGGATGGTAACTGATGATTGGAGGTGAGGCAAGGATCAAGCACGGAGCAGGAGCACAGTGGGAACAGGAGTGAAGGCAGGGGTGAGGTAGGAGCCAGGAGAAGAGTAAGAATCAGAACAGGGTTGGTGCAGGAGGCAGGCACAAGCAGGGTCCAATGCAGCTACCATTGGAAATCACCTCGTTGCTCAGACAAACGTCCTGTGTCGTCTTAACATAAGAACATAAGAATGGCCATACTGGGTCAGACCAAAGGTCCATCCAGCCCAGTATCCTGTCTACTGACAGTGGCCAATGCCAGGTGCCCCAGAGGGAGTGAACTTAAGAGGTAATGATCAAGTGATCTCTCTCCTGCCATCCATCACCACCCTCTGACAAACAGAGGCTAGGGACACCATTCCTTACCCATCCTGGCTAATAGCTGTTATAGTCCTAGCCTTCACAACCTCCTCAGGCAAGGAGTTCCACAAGTTGACTGTGCGCTGTGTGAAGAAGAACTTCTTTTTATTTGTTTTAAACCTGCTGCCCATTAATTTCATTTGGTGGCCCCTAGTTCTTATATTATGGGAACAAATAACTAACTTTTCCTTATTCACTTTCTCCACATCACTCATGATTTTATATACCTCTATCATATCCCACATTAGTCTCCTCTTTTCCAAGCTGAAAAGTCCTAGCCTCTTTAATCTCTCCTCATATGGGACCCGTTCCAAACCCCTAATCATTTTAGTTGCCCTTCTCTGAACCTTTTCTAATGCCAGTATATCTTTTTTTTGAGATGAGGAGACCACATCTGTATGCAATATTCAAGATGTGGGCATACCATGGATTTATATAGGGCGATAAGATATTCTCCGTCTTATTCTCTCTCCCCTTTTTAATGATTCCTAACATCCTGTTCGCTTCTTTGACTGCAGCTGCACACTGCGTGGACGTCTTCAGAGAACTATCCACAATGACTCCAAGATCTTTTTCCTGATTAGTTGTAGCTAAATTAGCCCCCATCATATTGTATGTATAGTTGGGGTTATTTTTCCCAATGTGCATTACTTTACATTTATCCACATTAAATTTCATTTGCCATTTTGTTGCCCAATCACTTGGTTTTGTGAGATCTTTTTGAAGTTCTTCACAGTCTGCTTTGGTCTTAACTATCTTGAGCAGTTTAGTATCATCTGCAAACTTTGCCACCTCACTTTTTACCCCTTCTCCAGATCATTTATGAATAAGTTGAATAGGATTGGTCCTAGGACTGACCCTTGGGGAACACCACTAGTTACCCCTCTCCATTCTGAAAATTTACCATTTATTCCTACCCTTTGTTCCCTGTCTTTTAACTAGTTCTCAATCCATGAAAGGATCTTCCCTCTTATCCCATGACAACTTAATTTACATAAGAGCCTTTGGTGAGGGACCTTGTTAAAGGCTTTCTGGAAATCTTCTGCCTTAAATTGCATGGTTGGACCAATAGGTGGAGCCAGATGATCCCCCAATCAAGTATCCCGTGGGTAGTGCATTGGTTGAGACTATAGTCCTACTAGCTTCTTGGCCTATCAGGTTTCAGCAGATAATGAGACCAGGATGCAGCAGCTTCCTGGGACTCCTGGGCCGTAGTTCAAGACCCAGGACATAACAGAAGCAAGAAACAGAACAAAGCAATAAAGTAGAATCAGCAGTGGTCCTAATAAAATCAGATTCATCATTTGTGTATCAAATAAACTACTTTAAATACCTTAAATTACAAATAAAACGACAGTGTGTCTGAATATACTAGGTTTTTGTTTTCATCTTGTTTCCTCTTGGCTTGATGGTAGGAAATGTAAGCATTTATTTGATGTAAGCATCATTATTAAATATGATTTAATGCCTATGAAAAGTTACAAATTGATCTTGATGGTACTAGGTTTACTGTACTAAACTTGCATAAAATATATTTTAGTCTCTCTCTTCTTTTTGCTTCCTGCTTTCGCTTTTATAGATCACTGTATATCTCTTTCCCTCCTGACCCACACCCATTGAGAGATCTCATGAACTGAAATGGCTGCTAACTGGACTCTCAGGGAACTTTAGGCCTGGTCTACACTAGGAGGTTATGTCGGATTGCCAGCAGCAGGAACTGGCCAACGCTAGGAGCATTGCTTGGAACGTGAAAGGAGGGCACTGCTATAAATTAAGCTTTAAGCAGCCAAAAGTCTACGGCTTACCATGTCCGCCTGCTAGCCGAATTCTGTTGTCCGGCCCCGCTTGTGTGATCTGTACAGCAAGACCCCAGGCACTCAATGGGAAGGCCGAAAATTCGACCTTGTATTGAGTGCGCATGTGATAGGTGCTGTGCATGGTCTTGTTCACAGAGAAAGACTATATTAATTGTTCGCAAAACTGTATCTTTCTGAGGAATTCACTCCCTTTTTCCCATCCCACAGCTGCGAGTGTCTCCTGAGCTACCCCGACATCCCCCTCCCAGAGGCTGGCACAGATCAGGTGATGAAAGAGAAGGACACGGGACGAGATGTTCTCAGAACTTATGGGCTGCTCCCGAGCTGATGCGGCCCAGCAGACCCAGTGGAGGGAGAACATGTCGCAATACCAGCGATCACACAGCGAACAGGAGGACAGGTGGCAGCAGGAAGACCAGCAGGCGACTCAAACGCTGCTTGGACTAATGAGACAGCAAACGGACACGCTCTGGCGCCTTGTAGATGTTCTGCAGGACCGGAGGCAGGAGGACAGAGCCCCGCTGCATTCTCTCTCTAACCACCCTCCCCCACCACAAAGTCCCATCCCCCCCTCACCCAAAGTCCCAAGAAGGAGGGGCGGCAGGGGCCGTGAAAACAGTCACTCCACCCCTGCAGACTGCTCAAGTAACAGAAGGCTCTCATTCCCAAAGATTTGATAAGTCCTTTCCTTCACTCCAAAAGCACCTCACCCAAGCCCCCGTCCCAGTTTCATCCCCTAACTGTGTAGTTGTTAATAAAAAATATGTTTCTGTTAATTACTGTTTCCATCATGTTCTTTTAGAGGAGAGTGTGTTTGAAGGGGGGGAAGGGAGTTGGTAATTGGAGAGGACAGTCACCTTTACCAGGGTACAGACACGGGGGCAGGTTCAGCAGAAGGTCACACACACATTGAAGTCACTAGGCACCCTGGTCAGTCTGGGAGGTGGTTTTCATGTTCTGTGTGTGGGGGCTATGTGAGTTTGTGGCGTGGGAGGGCGGTTACAGCTCTTATGCAGCGGTCCTTAGCCTGGATGACAGAGCCACGCAGCAGGGGATCTGTAACCGCCCTGCCCCGCCACAAAGTCACATAGCCCCCACACACAGAGTCCCGAAAAGGAGGGGTGGCACGCTCCGTTGAAACAACCAGTCCACCACTGCGGACCACTCTAGGAGCAGGAGCCTGTCATTCCTCGAGTTTAGAAGTGTCCTTTCCATCACTACACCCGCTCCCCACCACAGTCTGCATCCCAGTTTCAACACTTTACCACGAAATCCTTAATAAAGAAAACGGTGTTAATGAACAAAGTTTAATTTATTTTATTTTTAAAGGTGTGTTGGAAGGGGGGGAAGGGGGTTGGTAACTAGAGAGGATAGTCAACATTAACTGGGTAAAGAAACGGGGGCAGGTTCAGCTTCTGTTTAAACAAACTTAATAGTCACAGGTTACCCTGCTCACTCTGGAACCTAGCTTTCAAAGCTTCCCGGATGCACAGCACGTCCCGCTGGGCTCTTCTAATCGCCCGGCTGTCTGGCTGGGCGTAATCAGCAGCCAGGCGATTTGCCTCAGCCTCCCACCCCGCCATAAACGTCTCCACCTTGCTCTCACAGAGATTGTGGAGCACACAGCAAGCTCCAATAACAATGGGGATATTGGTTTCGCTGAGATCAGAGCGAGTCAGTAAGCTTCTCCATCTCCCCTTCAGACGTCCAAAAGCACACTCCACCACCATTCTGCACTTGCTCAGCCAGTAGTTGAAGAGTTCTTTTTCACTGTCCAGGGTGCCTGTATAGGGCTTCATGAGCCAGGGCATTAGCGGGTAGGCTGGGTCCCCGAGGATGACTATAGGCATCTCCACATCCCCAAAAGTTATTTTGTGGTCTGGGAAGTAAATACCTTCCTGCAGCCGTCTAAACAGACCAGAGTTCCTGAAAATGCGAGCATCGTGAACCTTGCCCGGCCATCCAACGTTGATGTTGGTAAAACGTCCCCTATGGTCCACCAGTGCTTGCAGCACCATTGAAAAGTAGCCCTTTCGGTTAATGTACTGGCTGGCCTGGTGGGCCGGTCCCAGGATAGGGATGTGAGTTCCATCTATAGCCCCACCGCAGTTTGGGAATCCCATTGCAGCGAAGCCATCTATGATCACCTGCACGTTTCCCAGGGTCACTACCTTTGAGAACAGTAGCTCAACGATTGCGTTGGCTACTTGCATCACAGCAACCCCCATGGTAGATTTGCCCACTCGCGACTGACCAGTAGCTGCCTGGTGTTGCAAGCTTCCAGAGGGCTATGGCCACTTGCTTCTGGACAGTCAGGGCTGCTCGCATCCGGGTGTCCTTGCGTTTCAGGGCAGGGGACAGCAACTCACAAAGTTCCAGGAAAGTTCCCTTACGCATCCGAAAGTTTTGCAGCCACTGTGATTCATCCCAGACCTGCAGCACTATACGGTCCCACCAGTCCGTGCTTGTTTCCTGGGCCCAGAATCACCGTTCCACACCAGCAACATGACCCATTGCCACCATGATGTCCACGGCGCGGGGTCCCGTGCTTTGCAAGAGGTCTGTGCCCCTCTCAGACTTAATGTCCTCACCGCACTGCCGTAGCCTCCTCGCCCAATTTCTCAGCATCTGCCTCTGAAAAAGGTGGATGATAAGGTGCGAGGTGTTGACAACGGCCATAACTGCAGCGATGATCGCAGCGGGCTCCATGCTCGCAGTGCTCGCACATCACCAGAAAAGTGCGCAAACTGATTACCTGGCGGCGCTTTCACGGATGGAGGGCGGGAGTGACGGTTGAATGACGACAGTTACACAAAACCACCCTTGACACATTTTTTGCCCAAGCAGGCATTGGGGGCTCGACCCAGAATTCCAATGGGCAGCGGGGACTGCGGGAACTGTGGGATAGCTGCCCACAGAGCACCGCTTCCAATGTCGATGCTTGCCCCGTTAGTGTGGACTCAGAAAGTCGAATTACTGTCCTTAGTGTAGATGCACACTTTCGACTTTGTAATATCGGTTCCACAAATTCACTTTAAGTAAAATCGAACTACTCTCGTAGTGTAGACATACCCTTAGAGAAAGATTCAATGATTTCAGATGTAACATACTCTAAAATGTCCTGAATCTTAGCATCTGTTGCGGTTACACCCCAGTGGCTGAAACAGATTGAAAAATGTTTCCACTTGGATAAATGAGCAGATCTAGTGGAATGCTTTCTGCTGTTCAGCAAAATATTTTGAACTGCCAAAGAACAATGTTTCTCTAGTTCATCAAGCCACTCAATAGCCCTGGTGTAAGGTGCAGGCTGTTCAGGTCTGGGTGTAATAACTGACTTAGTGTTGAGACAGTAGATCTGGAAGTGTAGGCAGAGTCCAAGGAGGCCAAATGGAGAGGCTGTGAAGATCCGAGAACCAGCACTGTCTCAACCATGCTGGTGGTTATGAGAATTATTCTGGCATGGGCTTGTTTTCATATGAGGATCACCTGTGAGATGAGGTGAGTGGAAAGGAATGCATACACGAGGTATGGCCCCTACCAGAGGAGAAAAGCATCAGTCAACGAGCTTGGGCTGTGACCTGCTTGAAAGCAAAACTGACAGCATTTCCTCTTGTCATTCATTGCAAATGGGTCAACCAACAGGATTCCCCAGGCACAGAAGATGGTTCTGAGCACATTGCACTTCAGAGACCATTTGTAATCATGAGAAAATCTGCTGAGATATTGGCCAACAGTTTCTGGGAGCCCAGTAAGTAGGAGGGAATGAGAGTAATGCCTTCCTTGATGTGAAACTCTGGAATGTTTGCATTTTCATGATAAAATTGATTGGACTTTGCTCCTCTTTGTCTGTTTAGGTAGTATACCATGGTTGCATTGTTGGTCAGAACCTGAACTGACAAACCCCTGATGTGAGGGAGAAAGGCATGACAGGCCTTCTGAACTGCATAAAACTAGGGCATATAGATGTAAGGTTCATTTCCTGTTCTGACCATAATATTCAGGTTTGTAAATCCCCCAGGTGAGCACCCCATCCCATGAGTCACGTCAATGATAATTGTCTTGGATGGAAGAGGGAACAGGACACCTCTGCACACATTGCTCTGATCCATCCACCACTCCAAAGATGCCAGACTGCAGCAAGTATGCAGACACATTTGTCCAAGGAATGCCTGATTGGTTGATAGACTGAGCTTAGCCACCCCTGGAGGCTGTGCAGGCAAAGCCTGGCATGTTGAGTCACGTAGGTACCTAATGCCATGTGACCTAATAACCTTAGGATCAAAATGTGGTGTTGGGGTCTGACTTGAGTGAAGTTCACAGCTGAGGAATGTCCCAGAATCTTTCCAGGAGCAGATAGGCAATCGAATTTATAGAGTTGAGTAGGGCCCCAGTGAATTTTGAGTTTCTGTGTTGGGGCTAACAGTTTTCCCTTTACTTTCTGTGGGCCCCAGATGATCGGACAGACCAGTGTATTGGATGTTGTGGAGAACCAATTGTTTGGATCTGCCTCAAATTAACCAACCATCCAGATATGGAAAGATATGGATCCTTTTTCTTCTCAGATAGGCTGCCATTTCTGTCATGCAGTTTGTGAATACTTACAGAGCCAACAACAGGCCAAAGGGAAGTACTGTGTACTGATTATGCAGCTTGCTATCACAAATCTTGGAAACTTCTTGTGACTTGGCAAAACTGCCACATGGAAGTAGTCATCCTGCAAACCAGTCGGTACAATCTTGGGAAGGACTAATTAGTGCTAGAGACAATGCGAAAACTTATATATTTGATGGACTTGTTGAGACTCTGAAGCTCTAGAATGGATCTCAGGCCTCCCTTCAAATGTGGAATCAGAAAGTATTGTGAATAAACCCCCCTTTCCCAATGTTGAATGGGAACTTCCTCTACAGCCCCTAGATAGAGCAGAGTCTGAACTCCCTGAAAAAGCACTGACTCATGAGAGGGGTTCCTGAAGAAAGATGGAGACGGTGGGTGAGGATGTGAGAGAGTCTATCCAGTTTCTTCCTATCTCAATCCCACAGTGCTTATGACCCATTTGTCCATAGTTATGGACTTCAAAGCACTGAGGAAATGAGATAATATACCCCCAAATGGTGGGTAGAAAGAGGGTAGATCACTGATGATTGTTTTGCTGTTCTTGAGTGGGAAGTCAAATGGACTGCTTCCCCATAGCTGATTAAGGATGGGATGCCAGTGTGGTGGTAGAATTAGACTTTCCTACATTGAGATTTATGACTCTTCTTTGAAAAGCCTGTCTATGTTGATGGGTAAAATAGCTGCCAATAATACCGTTGAGGCCTATATTGGCATCTCCTGGGTGCTGGAATGAAGAGTCACTTGAGAGTCCTTAAACAAATGTAAAGTCTCATCCATTTTATTAGAAAATAAAAACTATCAATGGGAAGGTCTTCAATAGTTTGAATGTCTGTAGCTATGCCTGAGTTTTTCAATCAAGATACTTTCCTTATTGTTATTGCAGATGCCGTCACGCTATAAGCAGCATCAGCTACATTAGCATAGACTGTAGCGAGATCTTGGCCACTGTGTGGCCTTCTGCAAGAAAAACCTTATATTCTTCCCATGAATCTTCAGAGAACTTCTCAGTAATTTTGGACACCGCATGCCAGTTCACAAAGCCATATTTAGCTAAAAGCACCTGGTGAATCACTATGCACCTTTGGAGAGAGGAGGTTGAATACATTTTTCTACCAAGTAAATCAAGTCTCTTGGGTTCTTTCTCTTTGGGAGTTGATTTAAGATATGATTGCCTCATTGGCAATCATATCTACTAGAGAGTTGGGTGCAGGCTGAGAGTAAAAACACTTCTGGGAATGGGAACGTGATAGTGCTTATCCATGTGCTTAGCTCTAGGGGCCAAAGTCTTTGCCAGTTTTAGAAGAACTTCATTAATAGGAAGAGCTTCCCTCCCCAGTGTGGAAGCCTGGAGAATATTTAAGAGCTTATGTGTGTGTTTTCTTGTACACGCTCACTTTGAATCCCCAAAGATATAATCATTCTTCTCAGTAGTTCCTGATGAGATTTAAAATAATCAGGAACTGGAGAAGACTCATCCAGAATTATAAAATCATCCGTGAGAAGGCGGAAACTGCTCCAGCCTCTCTCATGATGCCTCCCCCATTTTATATACATCTCTACCCCGATATAACGCTGTCCTCGGGAGCCAAAAAATCTTACCACGTTATAGGTGAAACAGCGTTATATCAAACTTTCTTTGATCCGCCAGAGTGCACAGCCCCGCCCCCCTGTAGCACTGCTTTACCGCGTTATATTCAAATTTGTGTTCTATCGGGTCGCATTATAGCGGGGTAGAGGTGTATGACTAAAAGAATTTGAATTTACTATTGAGAGAGACATTCCTTTGCATTAGTAAATAAAGGGGAAACTGAGACAGATACACCTCTCTTTCCACAGGAGAGTACCCCAGGAGGAGCTGTCCTATGACAAGACTGACATTTCTTCTCTCTTTAAATGTGAGAGAATAGAAATGACTTACTATCTTTTTAATTAGATTATAAACTCTTCAAGGCAGGGATTTTTGTTCCATGTTTGTACAAATGCCTTATACAGGTGACATAATCCTGATTGGGGGTCTCTGGGTGAAACTGTAATGCAAATAATAAATAGGGCTGTTGATTAATTGCAGTTAACTCACATGATTAACTCAAAAAAATTAATAACGATTCAAAAAATTAATTGTGATAATCACAGTTTTAATCACACTGTTAAACACTAGAATGCCAATTGAAATTTATTAAATGTTTTTGGATGTTTTTCTACATTTTCAAATACACCTCTACCCCGATATAACACGACCCGATATAACACGAATTTGGATATAACGCGGTAAAGCAGTGCTCCAGGGGGGCGGGGCTGCGCACTCCGGTGGATCAAAGCAAGTTCGATATAAGGCGGTTTCACCTATAACGCAGTAAGATTTTTTGGCTCCCGAGGACAGCGTTATATCGGGGTAGAGGTGTATATTGATTCCAATTACAACACAGAATACAAAATGTACACTGCTCACTTTATATAATTTTTTAACAAATATTTTCACTGTAAAAATGATAAAAGAGATGTGAATTGAAAAATACTCTCATACAGGTAGTGTAGTGCAATCTCTTTATCATGAAAGTGCAACTTACAAATGTAGATTTATTTTTTTGGTTACATAACTGCACTCAAAAACAAAACAATGTAAAACTTTGGCGCATATAAGTCCACTCAGTCCTACTTCTTTTTCAGCCAATCACTAAGACAAACAAGTTTGTTTACATTTACGGGAGATAATGCTGCCCACTTCTTATTTACAAGTCACCAGAAAGTGAGAACAGGAATTCCCATGGCACTTTTGTCATCAGCATTGCAAGGTATTTGCGTGCCAGATATGCTAAACATTCATATGCCCTTTCATGCTTTGGCCACCATTCCAGAGGACATGCTTCTATGCTGATGATGGGTTCTGCTCGATGGGTCCAAAGCAGTGCAGACCGATGTATGTTCATTTTCATCATCTGAGTCAGATGCCACCAGCAGAAGGTCAATTTTCTTTTTTGGTGGTATTCTATTATTGTTTAACAGTGCAATTAATCACAATTAATTTTTTTAATCACTTGACTGGCCTAATAATAAATAACTTGTGCCGAATTTCTCATATTGTTATTAACTCATTTACAAGCTACATCAGTTAAAAAGGTGTAGAGGCTGCAGCCAACCAATGGGTCTTTCACCACTGTGCTGCTGTGCAGCCCTGAACAACATGGTGATCATGAACCAATATAATCTGCTTCTGAGAGCCTTGCTTACATTAGCATTTCCACTGTTTCTTCCCCCGCCACCTTTGTTAGCAATGGTGGGACACTCCTGTGACCGGGTGGCTGGGATGGGTCACACTGAGAAGGCCACACTCAGGGCAGACTGCAAGAAATAGGGCAGACCAGCCCCAGAACTGGTGATTTATTCTGTAATTCGATTCACCAAGCCAGTAACAGAAGAGCTTCTGAAATACTACACTTGTTAACCAGAAGCCAAACACAGTTCCCTTTAGGCATTCCAGTCCTTGGCTGCGACCCAGACAACCAAGTCAGTGAGGGGTTATTGAAAATCCATTTCACCATATGTGAGGTTCTTATTAATCCCAAAGGATCAGACACTTATCCCCAGGTCTATATGAATCTCAGATCTTATCCAAATATCATGCTGTCAGCCAATCCTTAGTAAACTAACTAAAGATGACCTATGAAGGAAGGCTGAAAGAATTGGGTTTGTTTAGTTTGGAAAAGAGAAGACTGAGAGGGGACATGATAGCAGTTTTCAGGTATCTAAAAGGGTGTCATAAGGAGGAGGGAGAAAACTTGTTCACCTTAGCCTCTAAGGATAGAACAAGAAGCAATGGGCTTAAACTGCAGCAAGGGAGGTCTAGTTGGACATTAGGAAAAAGTTCCTAACTGTCAGGGTGGTTAAACACTGGAATAAATTGCCTAGGGAGGTTGTGGAATCTCCATCTCTGGAGATATTTAAGAGTAGGTTAGATAAATGTCTATCAGGGATGGTCTAGACAGTATTTGGTCCTGCCATGCGGGCAGGGGACTGGAATCGATGACCTCTCGAGGTCCCTTCTAGTCCTAGAATCTATGAATCTATAAGATTTATAAAGAGAGTTATAAATGGTTAATAGATCATATACATACAAATGATTGCGAAGTCCTTATATCAGGTTTGTAGCAGTGATGGAATAGACTGCTGGCTTGCAAAAGTCTCTCTGGTAACTTCCAAAAGATTGGAAGGTCCATAGGTGCCAACTTCCCCTCTGCCCCAATTCAATCCCCACTCCCATGTCCCCGCCCCTGCATCGCCCTCGCTCTGCCCCAATTCCATCCCCAAGTCCCCGCCCCTGCCTCGCCTCTTCTCCACCTCCTCCTCCGAGCGCACCACGTCCCCACTCCTCCCCCTCCCTCCTGGAAAGTCCTAAGTGCTGTTTGGCAGTGGGCAGGAAGCGCTGGGAGGGATAGGGAGTACCGGGGATGTGGTGTGCTTGGGAGGGGGAGGAGGTTAGGCTGGGGCAGGGGGAGCTTGGCTGCTGGTGGGTGCGGAGCACCTGCTAATTTTTCCCCATGGGTGCTCCAGCCCTGCAACACCCACGGAGTCGGCACCTATGGGAAGGTCCTCAATCCATAGTTCAAAATACTCCTTTTAGTTGTAAATCCACAGTCCAGAGAATTGGAGCAGGAAAGAGGCAAAATGGAGATGTTTCAGGTGTCTTTTATACCCTCTGCCATGTGCAAAGAAAGTTACTGTCCCAAACAAAGCCCACAGCCCCTTTGTATGGAAAGTTACTGGCCCAAGATGGAGTCCAGGGTCACTTGAGCATATCATATGCCCTTACATGTTTTGCTGAATCACAAGGAGTGGCCACTGGCTCCTTGCTGTCTGAGGCATCCACAGGAAAGGCCTGCTGGGTGGAATGAGATTCTTCAATGGCCCATTGTGAGAGTGGAGTGTCCTTAATGGGCTATCAACACACAGCTGTCTAGCCCTAATGTATTCCTGGTTGACACCCAGATTGACACTCAGATAGATTTACAACACATGTATAAGATACAAGCACATAGCCACTAGTCATAATTTCAGACACAAAGATGATACATGCATATAAATAGGATAATCATACTTAGCAAATCAAAACTTTTCCATTGATACCTTACAGGATACACTTTGTATAAGATTTATGGAAATTGAGTAACATGTTAACAACAGTGATATAAATGGTCACCTTTCTTATACACAGTATCACAACTCCCAGAAAAAAGGCTATTGTAGCTGCATCCCTAGATATTATTTAAAATTAAAACAGTGTCAATCTAAATTTAAATCACAGAATTGGACTGGAAGGAAACTCAAGAAGTCTTCTAGTTCAGTCCCCTGCAGTCAAGAGAGCATTAAGTATTATCTAGACCATCCCTAACAGTTGTTTGTCTGACCCGCTTTTAAAATATCCAATGATGGAGATTCCACAACCTCCCTAGGCAATTTATTCCAGTGCTTAACCACCCTGATAGGAAGTTTTTCCTAATGTCCAATCTAAACCGCTCTTGCTGCAATGTAAGCCTGTTGCTTCTTGTCCTATCCTAAGAGGATAAGGACAACAATTTTTCTCCCTCCTCCTCCAATCTTTTATGTACTTGAAAACTGTTATCATGTCTCCCCACCTTCAGTCTTCTCTCCTCCAGACTGAACAAACCCAATTTTTTTCAATCTTCCTTTATACATCATGTTTTCTAGACCTTTAATCATTTTTGTTGCTCTTCTCTGGATTTTCTCCAATTTGTCACATCTTTCCTGAAATGTGGTGCCCAGAACTTGACACAATGCTCTGGTTGAGACTTACTCAGCACGGAGTAGAGTGGAAGAATTACTTCTCATGTCTTGCTTACAATACTCCTGCTAATACATCCCAGAATAATGCTTGCTTTTTTTTTGCAACAGTGTTGCATTGTTGACTCAAATTTAGCTTGTGATCCACTATGACCCTGAGATCCCTTTCTGCAGTACTCCTTCCTATGCAGTCATTTCCCATTTTGTGTGTGTGCAATTGATTATTCCTTCCTAAGTGGAGTACTTTGTATTTGACCTTATTGAATTTCATCTTATTTACTTCAAACCATTTGTCTAGATGATTTAGAATTTTAATCCCGTCTTCCAAAGCATTTGCAACCCCTTCCAGCTTGGTATTGTCCACACACTTTATAAGTATATTTTCTATGCCATTATCTAAATCATTGATGAAAATATTAAACAGAACCAGAATCGGAGTACTTGTGGCACCTTAGAGACTAACAAATTTATTAGAGCATAAGCTTTCGTGAGCTACTGCCCACTTCATGAAAAAACTCGTACAGATACAGACAGACATCATCTTCCTTTCCAAAACCTGTTCTTTTTGCGGATACAGACTAACACGGCTGCTACTCTAGAACCAGAATCTGTATCCAGATATGATCTTCCCCTTCCTTGTTAGGTGAACTCCATCTCTGCTTAGCAGTTCTTCTTCTTAGAACAGCATCCCATGGTCAAGGAATCCTCACAGCCATCCTCGCAGCCAGGCATTCACCTCCAGGATGCATCTGTCTTTGCCTGGGCCCCTAACCTTGACCAGAAGGGTTGAAGAGAAAACCTGTGCCCCTAGGTCCTTCACCCTTACTCCAGGAGCCCTGTAGTCACTTCTGATCTGCTGAGGGTCATACCTCGCAATATCATTAGTGCCCACATAGATGAGTAGCATGGGGTAGTAGTCAGAGGGCCGGATGATCCTCAACAATCCCTCCGTAACATCTCAGATATGGGCCCCTGGCAGGCAGCATACCTCCTGGGATGCTATGTCAGGCTGATAGATGGGTGTCTCCATCTGCCTCAGAAGAGAGTCACCAACCACTACTACCCTATGTTTCCTCCTGGGAGTGGTGGCTGCAATCCTCCCAGCCTTGTGGGTACATGGCTTTTGCTCCTCCACCTTTGGGGGCGATTGCTCATTCTTCATCACTATGGTGGGTTGGTTGGGAGTAGGGGTAGAGCACTGCCTGCTGCCAGAAGTAACCAGCAGCCAGTGTCCTCCCTGTGACAGAGCTGTAGCCACCTCTCCTGGGGGCATGACAACAGTCCTCTCTAGTTGGATATCTTCCTCAGCCTTGGACATCTCCATATGAATACTTTCAATGAATTCCTCATGTGCACAGATGCTCCTCAGCCTAGTCACCTCCCCTGTATCTCTCCCACCTGCTCCCTGAGACATTGCACCAGCAGGCACCTTTCACACTGGATGGTCCCCCCAGCTTTCTGAGTGGGACATACAGGCCACAGTCTCTGCAAATATACACCAGGATCTGGGTAGAAGCATCCAGGGTTAGGTTCTCCTTATGGATATAGGTGCAGGTGGAGGAGTGCCAGTGCCAACACTGCTCCTGCGACCTTTCCCAACTATAGTGATATTATGACTCTGTCTTACAAACTCCTTCTCAAGCTCCCCTGTTTGCAGTCCCTTGGTCGCTTAGCCTCTGGCTTTTAAGGCCTTTTCTCCTAGGTCAGCCTGCACCCCTTCATTAATCACACAGGGGGAGGGTGATCACAAGTCTGACTGAGGCTGATCAATGATGATCAAGGACGATCCAGGGAACAAAGGTTCAAACAGTCCCCAAACAGAATTCCAACTGACCCTGTAACTTTAAGATAATCTGAAAGAGAAAGAAAAACACAAATAGCCAAAAAACAAACAGCCAAACAAGCTCGCTCACCCCAAGATTAATACTTGCACCTTGTTCGTTCAGCAGGGGGATCTCCTTCTCTCCCTCTCAAACTTTCCTGTTTGAGGTTCCCTGTTTGCTAGCGAAATTGAAAGTGTAGCTAAAAATCCCAGTGTGGACGAGGCTAAAGTCTACAGCCAGACAGCTTGGCACAACAACTGTGCCAGTTGAATCACTTTATTCATCTTGGGGGACTTAAGTCTGAAGACAATTTAAATGTCAGAACTCTTTGCTTATCTGTTTATCTATTTTAACTGTATATGGTGGTAGTTAGAGAGGGACTCTCCCTACTGTCATCACTCAAAATGTACACTGCTGCAGTATAGTGCAATAGAGGCCTGAAGTTTTTTTCTTTCTCTGTCTTTCTGACTTTCAGGGACTTGGTTTTCCACATAATTGAGTGTATGTGCAGTGTCACCATAGACAGTGGGTAAAACTATAAAAAGCTGCAGAGTAGCAGCCGTGTTAGTCTGTATCCGCAAAAAGAAGAACAGGAGGACTTGTGGCACCTTAGAGACTAACAAATTTATTAGAGCATAAGCTTTCGTGGACTATAGGAAGAAGTGGGCTATAGTCCACGAAAGCTTATGCTCTAATAAATTTGTTAGTCTCTAAGGTGCCACAAGTCCTCCTGTTCTTCTTTTTATAAAAAGCTGGTTAATCTGAACTATTAAAGTAATTACATGTCCATTTTCATTCCAGAAGTATGTATATGTTCATAGCACTGGGTGGAAGACCCCACCCCATCTCAGGTCCAAAAGCAATATGCCTCAAGAAGAGATACACAAATTCCACTCACATTAGTGGAGAGCTTTATCCTTATTCATAACTTTTAGTGTTACTGAACTATTGTTGTCTCTCTGTTTAATCCATTTTGTATTCATTACTCCAGTTGTGAAAAGCATCTAACCCCGCTTTCAGTTCTAGCATGTGCAGCTTACAGTGCAGCAACCTCATTCAGAAGATCTGAATCTTGTCAAAATTCGTTTTATCCCCTATATTTTGCAACGAGATTAGTGCAGTTACTAGGCCAAGTCTATTGTTCCAGTGAGATTTTTCATTTTCACAGTTGTGCTATGCTTGTGATATTACATTGCAGGTATAGACTGTTATTACAAGACTCATGCTGCAAGTCGCTGCATGTAACCACAGGCATGGGGAACAGTAAGTAGACATTAAATGTTGATGCTATTATAGCTTACTCTGTACTTTGGCTATCCAGGCTGCTATAGGTAACTCTCAACCCCCATACAGGAGACACTGTCTTGGCTTCGAGAAAAGCAGACAAATACCTTGGCAGAACTTTAGGAACTGATCATTAAGTAATTCATAACAAACAACCAGAAACTGGGTAGTATAGCTGGACAATGGGAACCATTTTCTTAAAGTGGCTTGCGGCATCAAATATACATGTTTTATTTTGTGTTAACAGAGACCACAACTGACACTGCCAAGAAATTATCACCCTTCTTACTGAGTAAAGGTGTATGCACCCCTTAAGTACCTCAACAGATGACAAAAGGGCTCTGAAATCACCTAAGCCAGGATATATTTGTAAAGCGAGGTTGCACATTGTACACCAGAGCAATTCCAGGAACAACAGTTGTCTGTGTACAATTACCTTTTGATTCACAAAAGAGCTGGCTCTTACATACTGCCTTTGCTATCATAGCTCAGTTCACATCTGTAACACTTGTAGATTATGTCTCATGGAATGTTTGATTTCTGTAACTTGAGTTCATGTTTGCAAAGTCACACAGGTGTAATCAGAAGCACAAATCAAAAGGTTTGGCAGTACTGATTCCAGCATTTGCCTCTCCCCTCATCAGCGCTTACTGCTGTGTGTGGCTGAGTAAGTATTCCCTCCCAGCCAAGATTGTACCTGTAACTTGAGCTGCAACAAGGAAAGCAGAGGGCTACTTGTCAAATGAGCAAATGGTTGGAAGCATTGATATGGAGGAGCCTAGAGTAGCTGACCAGGCAGATGGAGTAAAAATCTTCATGTGAAAGCTGAAATAACATTCTTTTTCCCTCTGTCCCTTCCTCTGAGAGGAAGGCAACAAGAGAGGAACTGTGCAAAATACACGACTTGTCTTGGTCTGTCGTGGGGTGGTGCACCTACCCATGTCATCCCTTACTCAGGGCAGGTGTCCAAGTTACAGACTAGCTCATAGTGAACAACAAGAGCAAACTTTTTTTTTCCTGGCTAGGATAGTCATTATCATCTTCACCTTGCGTGAGAAAGCAGGACCATGGAAACACACAGCTTATTTTATATGAAAAGCAAAATTTTGTTTAACTCAGTCTTGCAGAATTTTATTTGCCCTTACATGGAATAATTTTTGTGACAGATGAGTGAAAATATGGGTGCACCAGTAAATACTATGCCACGGCTGGTAGATATTCATGACTATTTTGGAAGCTTGGGTCAGCTGAAGAGTCATAAAACAAGACAAGATTTGGGAAAGAAACAGTAAGACAAGAAGTAAACACAGTTTGTATATTTGAATTGGAAAGAAACAAGCTTTAAAAAATATGCAAAACAAAGTTAATAGATTCCGTCCCCTCTCCCCCCGTTAAAAACACTTTCATTAAAAAGGACAATTTTTGTGTTGTACTTCTCAGGAAAGTTGGCTGTAGGCCAGAATGGACTAAGAAAGACATGCAAAATACAAATAAGACCTGCACAAAACCTTGCTTTTAGTATCTCAAAATATGACTGCCAAAATGCTGACGATGCAATTCAAAATGCCCAAATTCACCAAAGTTCAGATTTTAAAACTCTCTTGAAGAGCAAAAATCAGTTTCTCCTATAAAAAGTGTAGCTTGTGTACTGTGAATACACTGAATTCCAAGAGCATTAGCTGCAGATATAACATATAAAGGCTCATTCTTGTCTCCTGTGAAATTTGTAACTTCATCCCTCCATAAAACACCACCACTGAATCTGGTCAACTGCACCTGAGCCTGCAATAGCAAATTATTTGGTTAATCATTCTGGTTCCAAAATGCATTCTTCATCAATAGCTAGCAACCACTGAATGGTAATCTGTCTTTCATTAACTCTTGTATATCTTGTCTATACTAGGAAATGGCACTGTTTCAACAGTTGGGACTCAGCAATCAGATTAGCTGATTGCTGGCCATGGTTTAGCTGTGGTCAGTACCAGTTGAGCTAACTCAGTTGTTAAAACAATGTTATTTCCTAGTGCAGAAAAGCGAGTAGTCTCACAGCGAAGGAATGGGTTAATAAATCTGAAGTACTTGCATACTACACAGTTCAAAAGCATGATCAGATTGCTAGGAGAAGAACAGCACTCAGACTGAATAAGAAAACATAACACTGCCATATTGATCTTCACTGTGAATTTTTACACCCATCACTAGGGGATACTTGGAGTTAAACTATGAACTTTATTATAAATGATTCTGTATTTTTTTAATAAATCACTTTAGATTTATTCAAATTATTTATTTATTCAAATTATATTTGAAACTTCACTTTCCCTCCCATCTCTCCCCAATATGTCAATGACGCACAAACAGTTATAATTTGCTTTATCAGTTACTCTGTCATTAATCAGTGGAATTAAATACCTTTCAATGATTTTGATACAACTTAAAATAATGCTGATGAAATTAAAGATACAAAAAAAAATGGACATGGAAATCCAGCTCTATGCAAGAGGGCCTTGCTCTGAGAAGGAACACTGGGAATTGGACTCTCCCAACAACACTGCAAGAAGTAATTTTATCATCACACTCCAAAGAAAAATCAAACACTTTCATTTACCAAACCATATTTATAGCAGAGGTGTTAGTCACACTGTTCTTATGCATATAGGAATATCTATTTGTACATCTGCAGACCAGACAGTTTGACTGTGCATTGTGTTTTTTGTCATCCTCATAAATTGAAAGTAGTCTTTGAAAGCCATAGACCAGTGGCTCTCAACCTTTCCAGACTACAGTACTCCTCTCAGGAGTCTGATTTGCCTTGTGTACTCCCAAGTTTCACCTCACTTAAAAACTACTTGCCTACAAAATCAGACATAAAAATACAAAAGAATCACAGCACGCTATTACTGAAAAATTGCTTATGTTCTCATTTTTACCATATAATTATAAAATAAATCAATTGGAATATAAATATTGTACTTACATTTCAGTGTATACAGAAGTATAAACAAGTCATGGTGTGTATGAAATTTTAGTTTGTACTGACTTCGCTAGTGCTTTTTATTAGGGCTGTCAAGTGATTAAAAAAATGAATTGCGATTAATCACGTGATTAATCACACTGTTAATAATAGAATACCATTTATTTAAATATTTTTGGATGTTTTCTACATTTTCAAATATATTGATTTCAAATACAACACAGAATAAAAAGTGTACAGTGCTCACTTTATATCTATTTTTGATTATAAGTATTTGCACTGTAAAAAAAAAAAAGAAATAGTATTTTTCAATTCACCTAATACAAGTACTGTAGTGCAATCTCTTTATCGTGAAAGTAGAACTTACAAATGAAGAATTATGTACAAAAAACCTGCATTCAAAAATAAAACAATGTAAAATTTTAGAGTCTACAAGTCCACTCAGTTCTACTTCTTATTCAGCTAATCGCTAAGACAAACAAGTTTGTTTACATTTGCAGGAGATAATACTGCCCACTTCTTGTTTACAACATCACCTGAAAGTGAGAACAGGTGTTTGCATGGCACTGTTGTAGCCGGAGTTGCAAGATATTTATGTGCCAGATGCTCTAAAGATTCATATGTCCCTTCTTACTTCAACCACCATTCCAAGGCACATGCATCCATGCTGATGACGGGTTCTGCTCAATAACAATCCAAAGCAGTGCGGACCGATGCATGTTCATTTTCATCATCTGAGTCAGATCCCACCAGCAGAAGGTTGATATTCTTTTTTGGTGGTTTGGGTTCTGTAGTTTCTGCATCCGAGTGTTGCTCTTTTAAGACTTCTGAAAGCATGCTCCACACCCTGTCCCTCTCAGATTTTGGAAGGCACTTTAGATTCTTAAATCTTGGGTCGGTTAGAAATCTCACATTGATTCCTTCTTTGCGTTTTGTGAAATCTAGAGCAAAAGTGTTCTTAAAATGAACGTGTTCTGGGTCATCATCTGAGATTGCTATAACATGAAATATATGGCAGAATGTGGGTAGAACAGACATTGTATTCTCCCCCAAGGAGTTCAGTCACAAATTTAAATAATGTATTATTTTTTTAACAAGCATCATCAGCATGGAAGCATGTCCTCTGGAATGATGGCTGAAGCATGAAGGTCCAAACAATTGTTTAGCATATCTGGCATGTAAAAACCTTGCAATGCCAGCTACAAAAGTGCCATGCAAATACCTGTTCTCACTTTCTGGTGACATTGTAAATAAGAAGAGGGCAGCATTATCTCTTGTAAATGTAAACAAACTTGTTTGTCTTGGTGATTGGCTGAACAAGAAGTAGGACTGCGTGGACTTGTAGGCTCTGAAGTTTTACATTGTTTTGTTTTTGAGTGCAGTTATGTACAAAAAAAATCTACATTTGTAAGTTGTACTTTCAGGACAAAGAAATTTCACTACAGTACTTGAAAAATACTATTTTGTTTTGTTTATTATTTTTACAGTGCAAATATTTGTAATAAAAAATAATGTACACTTTGATTTCAATTACAACACAGAATACAATATATATGAATATTGTGACAAAGTTCCTCCTCTATCTTGGTGGGTCCTGTGCTTATTGGTGGATTTTCTTGCCTCAGAGATTCACCAAGTGGGTTGGGGAACAGCCCAGAGACCTTCTCCTCTGGAAGAACCCACAGTCCAGGTCAATTGGGAGGTTTGGGGGGAACCCGGGCCCGCCCTCTACTCCGGGTTCCAGCCCAGGGCCCTGTGGACTGCAGCTGTCTATAGTTCCTCCTGTAACAGCTGCATGACAGCTACAACTCCCTGGGCTACTTCCCCATGGCCTCCTCCAAACACTTTCCTTATTCTCACCACAAGACCTTCCTCCTGGTGTCTGATAACGCTTGTGCTCCTCAGTCCTCCAGCAGTAAACCCTCTCACTCTCAGCTCCTTGCGCCTCTTGCTCTCAGCTCCTCACACTCACACCACAAGAAGAAGGAAGAAGGAGGGTGATAAAAAACAAAACAAAAAAAAGGGAGAGGGTTTATTTTTTTTCACCACAATGGATGACGTAGTGCGGGCACTGATACAAGCTACAGCGGCCCAGCAGGAGGCTGCCCGTGTCCAGGCAGCCGCCCAACAGGAGGCAGTGCGGCTGCAGCAAGAGACTAATCGCCTGCTGATGGACCAGGCTGCTCAAGACTGAGCTATGTTGCGGGAACTGATAAACCAGGTAAAGTCCCTTACAGAGCTGAATCGCGGCCATGATAGCATGCGGCTCATACGGGCCAGCCATTGGCTGCAGAAAATGACATGAGAGGATGGTGTAGAGGCATACCTTCTGGCCTTTGAGAGGACAGCCCTACAGGAGGCCTGGCCTCGAGATCAGTGGTCTGGCATCCTTGCCCCGTTCCTGTGTGGGGAGGCCCAGAAGACCTACCATGATCTGCCTGAAGAGGCTGCGGCAGACTACCCCCAGCTGAAAGCAGAGATCCTGGCCAGATCTGGAGTAACGACAGCAGTGCGGGCCCAGCAGTATCATGGTTGGAGGTACCAGGAAGACAAAACCCCGTGGTCCCAATTGTATGACCTCATCCATCTCGCACGAAAGTGGTTGCAAACAGAGTCCCGGAGTCCGGAATTGATACTAGCAGTTCTGGTCATCGACCGATACATGAGGGGACTACCACCAGACCTTCGTGCCTGGGTAAGCCAGAATGAAACCTCCACCTATGACGAGGTTGTCGCCCTGGTAGAGAGGCGAAGGACAGCGAGGGAGCTGATCTGACCAGTTAAGGAAGAGGCACCCCAGGTTAAACTAGCAGCACCAAGCCCTAAAGTTCGGGTGTCTGGGCCACCAAGAGGGCCCAGCTGGAAAAAGAGAGAGGCTGAAGGCCCATCAGAGGCCACAAAGAGTCAGAGCACTGAGGGAGAAGAGGATCGTGATGTTAGACTGCCCAAACCAAGAGACTGGGGAACGCCTAGGGCTCCATACAGATGTTATGCCTGCGGGGAGTGGGGACACATAGCTGCACAGTGTCCCAATGCTGAGGAGCCTATGCAGTGTAACCTGGGGAACTGGGCAGATCCATGCTCCCTAATCCACCTTGTGGGGGTCTCACTAACCCCACATATGTATACCAGACCAGTGAAACTAAATGGGGTAGGGACCACGGCACTGGTTGATTCGGGGAGTGCTATCATGCTTATCTCAGGGAAGCTCGTGAAGTGTAGTCAGCTGCTGCAGGCTAAACGTACGGGAATAACATGTGTCCATTGGACAGTTAGTTACTACCCCACCATCCCAGTAAAAATCGAGAGCCAAGGGAACACTACTGAGGTAGCAGCAGGTGTAGTCCCTAAACTCCCATACCCGGTGCTCATAGGGAGGGACTTCCCAGGGTTTGGAAACTTACTCCCAGTAGGGGGATTGGAGAAAGATGGGGACCCTAAAATTGGTGAGGCATCCACAGCAGACTGTCAACCCCCAATCTTCTCTGAAATATCCCCAGATTTGTTCTCCACTCCCAGACAGGGTAGAAAGACAAAAAGGGAAAGAAAGGCAGCTAAGACCTTGGGAACCCAAATACTGACCAAAGCCAGAGGGTAGCTCTTGTAGGTAAGCGGACCCGCGCAGCTGAAAAGGAGGCCATGCAGGAGGGAGAAGCACCTGAGTCTGACCCCCACCCTAATGCTTCTGAACCAGTAGAGGCAACAGAGACTGGGCCCCTAGATCTTAGGCAGATTAGCCCCGGGAGAGGAAATTTTGGACGGGACCAGGCAGAAGACCCAAGGTATGACAACATTAGGAAGGAGGTGACTGAAATAGATGGGGTCCCCGTGGAAGGGAAAACCCAGGGACCAGTACCCTACTTCATAATGAAGAAGGATCTCTTATACTGGGTTGCACCAGTACAGGGGCAGAAAGTACAGCAGATCCTAGTACCTCAAAAACACCAGAACGCTGTATTAAGTCTTGCTCATAGTCATCTTTTTGGGGGGCATTTGGGGGTAGAGAAGACCCTGGCACGAGTCCTACGACAGTTCTTCTGGCCCGGAGTACATGAAGAAGTGCAGAGGTACTGTGCCTCCTGCCCGGAGTGTCAGCTGCATAGTCCCCATCCCCACTTGAGGGCACCTTTAGTACCCCTTCCCATCATAGAGGTCCCCTTCAAGCGAATAGCCATGGACCTAGTGGGACCTGGAGAAGATGGCTCGGGGCCACCAATATATACTTGTTGTTTTGGACTATGCTACTCGCTACTCAGAAGCCATCCCCCTGCAGAACATGGCCTCTAAAACTATAGCCAAAGAGCTGGTGGGGATCTTTGCCCGAATGGGGCTACCGAAGGAGATATTAACCGACCAAGGAACCCCATTTATGTCGAAGCTAATGAAGGACCTCTGTACCCTGAGAACTTTGGTCTACCATCCACAGACTGATGAGTTGGTAGAAAGGTTTAACCGAACCCTCAAAGCTATGATAAGGAAGGTGGTAAGTCGGGACGGGAAGGATTGGGACACCCTACTACCCTACCTTATGTTCGCAATCCGGGAGGTACCACAGGCCTCAACTGGGTTTTCCCCCTTTGAGTTATTATATGGGTGTCACCCCTGTGGCATACTAGATATCGCCAAAGAGATCTGGGAAGAGGAACCCAATGAGGGGAGAAATATAATAGAGCATGTAACCCTACTACCCTACCTTATGTTCGCAATCCGGGAGGTACCACAGGCCTCAACTGGGTTTTCCCCCTTTGAGTTATTATATGGGTGTCACCCCTGTGGCATACTAGATATCGCCAAAGAGATCTGGGAAGAGGAACCCAATGAGGGGAGAAATATAATAGAGCATGTAATGCAGATGCAAGACCGGATAGCCCGGGTTATCCCTATTGTACGGGAACATTTGGAGAAGGCACAGGAGGCCCAGTGAACCCATTACAACCTCCAGGCAAAAGTGCGACAGTTCCAACCAGGGGATCGGGTTATGGTGTTGGTACACACGGCAGAAAGCAAGCTTCTGGCCCAATGGCAGGGGCCCTATGAGGTGGTTGAACCTGTGGGGGAAGTAACCCTACAAGGTGCAGCAGCCAGGACGCAGAAAACAAGAACAGATTTATCATGTTAACCTTCTGAAACCCTGGCATGCACAAGAGGCATGCACAGCAGTCCAAAAAGACCTAACCCAGGAAAACAAACCTTCCAAACAGGTGAGAGTGTCTCCCGATTTAACCCCAGACCAGAAGAATGAGGTGTCTGAGATGATCTTCTGGAACCGAGATGTGTTCTCGACAAAACCGGGTCGAACAACCGAGACATATCACCACATCGTCACGAACCCTGGGGCCAGAGTAACAATGAGGCCCTATCGGGTGCCAGCGGCAAAAAGGGAGGAAATAAAAGCAGAAGTAAAAAAAATGCTGGAGTTGGGGATCATCGAAGAATCCCATAGTCAGTGGTCCAGCCCAATCGTGCTGGTGCCCAAACCTGATAGCACCACAAGATTTTGCAACGACTTCCGGCGACTAAACGAAGTATCCCAGTTCGACGCGTACCCCATACCTCACATAGATGAACTAGTGGACCGTCTGGGTAATGCCCAGAGTAATGACTACCCTAGACTTGACAAAGGGGTACTGGTAGATTCCCCTTGCAGAAGACGCAAAGGAAAAGACTGAGTTCTCTTCACCAGAGGGTCTTTTTCAATACACTGTCCTCCCTTTTGGACTACATGGGGCTCCAGCTATCTTCCAGCGCCTCATGGACAAGCTATTACGCCCGCATAACAGTTATGCTGCTGCCTACTTGGGCGATGTGGTCATTCATACCCCAGACTGGGAAACCCACCTGGAGAAGGTGGAGGCAGTCCTCGATACCTTCAGGCGAGCTGGCCTTACAGCAAACCCTGCCAAGTGCGCTGTAGGGTTTACAGAGGCCAAATATCTTGGCTACATTGTGGGAAAAGGTTTGGTAAAACCCCAAGTGAACAAGTTAGAGGCCATCCAAAATTGGCCCTGACCAAGTTGCAAGAAACAAGTCCGGGCGTTCCTAGGTGTGGTGGGGTATTACCAACGATTTATCCCCCACTTTGCCACAAGGGCAAGCCCCCTGACAGACCTAGTGAAAGCCCGTGGCCTGATCTGGTGAGATGGTCTAACGCAGCAGAGGAAGCATTCACAGACCTACAGACTGCCCTCTGCAGTAACCCCGTACTGATAGCCCCTGATTTCACCAAGGAGTTTATCCTGCAGACGGATGCATCGGAAGTAGGGTTGGGGGCCGTTCTATCACAGATGGTCGGGGAGGAGGAACACCCAATTCTATACCTCAGTCGGAAACTCCTTCCAAGGGAACAAAAATATGCAGTGGTGGAGAGATAATGCCTCGCTGTAAAATGGGCCATGGAAACATTGCGCTACTACCTGCTCGGGCGCAGATTTGTCCTCGTGACCGACCATGCCCCTCTTCAACGGATGCAGCGGAAAAAGGAGAAGAACACAAGGATGACCAGATGGTTCTTATCCCTCCAACCTTTCCAGTTCCATGTGCAACACAGAGCAGGGAGCCGTCATGGCAACGCCGATGACTTGTCACGTGTACACTGTCTGGCGTCCCAAGCTGCCCAACCCCTTGGCGTTGAACAGGGGGGAGGGATATATGACAGACCCAGACGAGTGGGGTACAGGAGTCTGGTAGAGGGCAAATATACTGGTCACTGGATGAGTAGTTTTCTGTTCCCTGAGTGACCAGAGCAGGGGCTGTACTAGAGTAATCAGGAACCTGCTAGAACCAGTTAAGGCAGGCAGGCTAATTAGGACACCTGGAGCCAATTAAGAAGCTGCTAGAATCAATTAAGGCAGGCTAATCAGGGCACCTGGGTTTTAAAAAGGAGCTCACTTCAGTTTGTGGTGCGAGTGTGAGGAGCTGGGAGCAAGAGGTGCAAGGAGCTGAGAGTGAGAGGGTGTGCTGCTGGAGGACTGAGGAGCACAAGCGTTATCAGACACCAGGAGGAAGGTCCTGTGGTGAGAATAAGGAAGGTGTTTGGAGGAGGCCATGGGGAAGTAGCCCAGGGAGTTGTAGCTGTCATGCAGCTGTTACAGGAGGCACTATAGACAGCTGCAGTCCATAGGGCCCTGGGCTGGAACCCAGAGTAGAGGGCGGGCCCGGGTTCTCCCCAAACCTCCCAATTGACCTGGACTGTGGGTTCTTCCAGAGGGGAAGGTCTCTGGGCTGTTTCCCAACCCACATGGTGAATCTCTGAGGCAAGAAAATCCGCCAATAAGCGCAGGACCCACGAAGATAGAGGAGGAACTTTGTCACAGTATATATATCTCCTCAATATATGTTCCATTCTATGCATCCGAAGAAGTGGGCTGTAGCCCACGAAAGCTTATGCTCAAATAAATTTGTTAGTCTCTAAGGTGCCACAAGTACTCCTATCTTTGTTGTGTGTACCGAGGGCAGCAGAACTGTACCTGGCATACCCTGATGGAGGGACTCACCCTCAACTGAACGGCACTCACTAGGCAGGGGCCATGGGTTCCAAAGCCCAATGAGTTGAGAGAGGGTGGGTGTTGTTTAATTCTCTTGCTTGCCCTTCATGATATACAGTAAAAGAGCTAATTTTGATTTCATTGAGAGTCTTGTTGCATGTTGCAGAGCTGAAATCACTGATATCTAGATATTAGATCTACTTTGGGACAATGTCTCTATTGCAAGAGACTGCCTAGTGTGCACCAGCAGAGACCCCCCCACTAACAGCTGAAATAGTTGAGAGCTGTGTTAAGTGGTGGGCCCTGAAGACATCTTGGCAAGTGGGCAGCTGGTGAAGAGATGTGGCAAGCTGCTAGCAGTGTGGCTGGCAGAGAGACATGGCAAGCGGCCAGCAGGGTTGCTGGTGGAGAGGCGGTGAGTGGTCAGCCGGGAGTCTGGTGGAGAGGCGCGTGCAGCTGGTGGAGCGGTGTGGCAAGTGGTCAGCAGGCAGGCTGGCGGAGAGGGCCAGATCAGAGCCCTGCAGAGAGGTGTGGCAATCCGCTGGCGGTGTGATGAGCAAGTGCCCAAGCAGCGGAGCGTGTAAGGTGCCTCCTTACTCCCCTCCCCATTCCACACAGGGTGGGAGGTGAACTCTGTGGATAACCCTCTGAATTCTGGGCCTGCACTGGCCAAGAACAGCAACTGTGAGAGGGGTGCAGAGAAGGGACGGGCACATTAAAGGGACTTTTGGGTTGCTAGACTTAAGAACCCGAGGGGAAAAGGACACTGCCCAATTTACTTGGGGGTGGGTCTTTTGCTCATGGTTTATGTTTATGAACCCTAGTTGCAGTGTTTTCCCAAATTAATGCTGAGTTACTTCCCTCCTTTTACTAAAAGTTTTTACTACATTCAGACTCTGTGCTTGTGAGAAGGGAAGTATTGCCTCTTAGAGGCACCCAGGAGGTGGTGTATAATTGTCCCAGGGCATTGGGTGGGGGTTCGAGCTGGCTTTGTGTTGTATCAATGAAAAGGAACCCCTAGACACTGAACCCTGGGGCGGCACTTGTTGCTGCTGGCTCCACCTGGCAGAAGGGTTACAATTATATACAATAAAAAACACAAAAAACGATGTAAAAGAATGTTAAGGTTAAGTCAAGCAACTAAAAATTAGGAACTTCTAGAATTAAGGTTACCTGTACAATCTGAATTGGCCCCTTGTGCATCTGCATTATGACACAATTTTTAATTACATAATCACATACTAATTTTTCGATGGGACCCTGCCTTAATCACTGCACAAGATGGATGGTGCTCAGTTAATGAGCATATTCAATATTCTCTTTTATCCTCATTGCTCAATGTGTAGTCTACACAGCTTATTTACTGCATACCATTCAAACCCTGCTGCAGAGATGACTCGTGCCTGCTGATATTGGGGGGGCAGGGCCAGCTTCAGGCACCAGCCGAGCAAGCTCGTGCTTGGGGCGGCAGATTCTACGGGGCGGCATTCTGCCCAATCCTAGGGCGGCACGGCCGCTTTTTTTTGGTTTTGTTTTTGTAACCCTTCTGCCAGGCCAAGTTGATAGCAGCAAGGGCCGGGTTCAGTACATAGGGGTCCCTTCCCAACAGCGTGACACAGAACCAGCTCGAGCCCCCACCCAGTGACCTGGGAAAATCTTACACAAACCCCTAGGCGCCTCGAAGAGGCAATATTTCCCCTCTCGCAAGCACAGAGCCTCGGTGTAGCAGAAAATGTTTAATAACATGAGGTAAACGACATAGCATTAAATTGGGAAAACACCACAACTAGAGTTCATAGACCAAACCATGAGCGAAGACCCACCCCAGCAAATTGGGCCGTGTCCTCTCCTGTTGGTTCTTGAAACCAGCGACCCAAGAATCACCAAAGTCCCAAAAGTCCACCGATCCCAAAGTCTCTTGGGTCCAGCAACCCAAGAATCACAAAAGTCCCAAAAGTCCGACAACCCCCCAAAGTCTCTGTCCCTGATCAGTGCAGCCCCAGAGTTCAAAAAGGGGGGGGTGAGCAGGGTGTTAAGGGGCACCTTACGTGATCCGAGGCCAACCCGGCTGCTTCTCCGTGGGGTTCCACCGCAGCCTTACCACGAACTGCTCCACTCCACCCGCAGTCCCACTCCTGCCGTCCCACGAACTGCTCTGGCAGCTGCTCCGCTCCGCTCCGCTCACCGACCTGTGAGCCAGGCCGCTCCGCTCCGCTCCGCTCACCGACCTGTGAGCCGCGCCGCTCCGCTCACCGACCTGTGAGCCAGGCCGCTCCGCTCCGCTCACCGACCTGTGAGCCGCACTGCTCCGCTCCGCTCCGCCCGTCCCTTGGGCCGCTCCCACAAGGCTCTGCTCTGCTCGCTGCTCCTCCAGCCACTCCGCTCGCCCCCGCTAAGCTAAGTTAGCTTAGCAATATAGCTTCAGGCTCCCCCACTAGTTAACACAGCCTCAGTGATCTCAGCTCTTAAATAGCTTTAGCTCTTTTGTGATTTCAGCTCTCAGTGATTTCAGCTAGTAGTAGGGGAGCCCCAGTGCTGGTGCACTATCGGCCCAGAGTGAATTCAGCTCAGCAGTCCGTAACTAGACTCCTAAGGGAATCAAAGTTAGCTCTGACATTCAACAGTGGAAAGAGGAGGAGGTGCAATTGGTGTTTCAGGCCCACAAAAGGGACCCACACCACCAGGTACCAATACCTGCCCCCAACCTCTCTCCATTCACTGGGTTTTGTAACCCATGCCCCTTGACAAGCAAATGCTACTTAGGTAATGGTGAATGACTCACTCAGTCCTTCTGTCATACACCAGTTCCATTGGCCTTGATTCACAGAATCAGGGTAACAAAACTTTATTCTTCCTGCCCCAATAACAAAGAAACTGGGGATCCCACACCAGCCAAAGTAACCACTTTGAGTTGCTGTTGTTTCCTGCCAGGCGAGTGGGTGTGCCTATGCAAACAAGATCAGCCCCTGGAGTTCTTTTCCACACTCGCCATAATTCACCACCAGATGTCAGGGTAGAGCTCATCCTGACTCTGCTTACATCCTCCCCCCAGCCGAAAATTTGTCGTCCCGACAAATCGCACTCCCTATTATAACAACTCACTGGTTCCCTCCAAAGGGCCTCAGATAGCCCACTTTAGCTTCCACAAGCCTGTGTGCTAAACATATTGGTTCCTCACTAGTTACCCCAGGTGCATCATAAGTCAACCGTTTTACTGGTCTTATTACCCTGTCTCGTCTATTGAGAATCTCTGTTGCCGTGGTGCGCGGGACAGCCTCTTGAACGATGGATGGAGAGGTTTCCTTTGAGGGTCCCTCGGCTACTGGCATAGGTCCCTGCATTTCTAGTTCTAACAGTGGAGGGTCCAAGGTGCCCAGGACATCCTCCACCTGTATGTCTCCACTGTCCAATAACCTGGGTGTGTCATCACATGGGGGTCCCACCAGTCGCTCAGGGGTGTCAGGAATGGGCCTAAATACTTCTGCCATGGGGTTTAGGGCGGAAGAAGAAGAGCTCTCTTTTGATTCAGCCGATCGAGACTGAAATCTTGTCTCCATCCCAGGATACACCATGGTTGTGTCTTCCTCCTCAGACTCACTCTCGGATGTGCTGCATGGGGGTAGGTTAGCTGCAGGGGGCTGGCTGTCCACGTTGGAGGGCGGCTTTGGTCCAGCACCTTCCTTCTGCCCAGTTGCCCTGTTGTGGCCCATCTCATACGGGGTGCCTACCAATTCCCCCACAGGGAGCAAAAGGTTTCTATGCACTGTCTTTGTCTGCCCTGGACCCTCTTCAGGTTTGATCTTGTAGACCGGCAGGTCTCCTAGCTTTTCCATCACCAAGTAAGGTATTGCCTTCCATCTGTCGGCTATCTTGTGTTTGCCAGCAATACCCAAATTTCGCAGCAGAACTCTGTCCCCCGGCTGGAGTTCTTGCAGACGTACCCTAGCATCATATCGATGTTTGTTGCGGTCTGCGTTCTTCCGAGCTGCAGATGTAGCTAAGTGATAAGCATCCCGCAGCTTTTCTCTCAGTCGGGATACATATTGCTGATGAGTTTCATAGCTATCTCCATCCTCTGATACACCAAAGCACAGGTCTATGGGTAATCTTGGTTCTCGTCCAAACATTAAGAGATATGGGGTGACTCCTGTAGCATCATTCTTTGTGGCATTGTAGGCGTGCACCAGATATGCAACATGTTGGCTCCAGGTTGCTTTCTGCTCTGGTCGCAAAGTCCCCAACATATCTAATAGGGTTCGGTTGAACCTCTCTGGCTGAGGATCACCTTGCGGGTGATAAGGTGTTGTTCTAGACTTCTTAATTCCCGCTATCCTCAACACCTCCTTCAGAAGATGACTCTCAAAGTCCCGCCCCTGATCCGAGTGTATCCGGGCTGGAAATCCATAAACTGAGAAATATTTCTCCCACAGTACTCGAGCAACCGTGGTGGCCCTCTGATCACGCGTGGGATATGCCTGCGCATATCGTGTATAATGGTCAGTCACTACTAGAATGTTCCCAATATTCCTCTTGTCTACTTCTAAAGACAAGAAATCGATGCATACCAGTTCCAAAGGTTTGGTGCTGGTGATGTTCTTGAGATATGCAGCCCTCGTGGGCAGAGTTTTCCTTTGAACACATCGAGCGCAAGTCTCACATTTCCTACGAACATCTTCAGCCATCCGGGGCCAATAGAATCTACTACGAAGAAGTTCCAGGGTCCTCTCCATCCCTAAATGTCCAAAGTCATCATGCAGGGCCCTCATGGCCAGGGCTCTGTACTCTTTTGGCAGCACCAGTTGTGCTCGTTGCTTTTGTAAAGGGTCGATGGTCATTCGATGTAACACTCCCTGGATCAGTTTTAGTTTGGTCCATTCTCTCAATAGTAGTTTACCCTCCGGGTTAGGAGGGACAACCGCAGCTGGGCTTCGCCCCTCCCTTTTGGCAAGTAGTGTATCACGAATGTCAACATCTTGCAGCTGGGCTTCTTGCCAGTCAGCCGCATTGAGCACGGGCAAGGGAGATTGGTCCAATGCAATATAGTTCACAGAAGCAGAAGGCACGCAGTCAGGGGGCAGGCCCAAAGCTTCAGCAACACATCCATGAAGACTCTCATGGGCCTCTGGCTCTCGGCGACTCACACTGCAAATAGCCCTCACTCCATCCATGGGTATCATAGCCACTTCAGGTGCCTGCGGTCGCCGGGACAATGCATCTGCATCTACATTGCTTCTCCCTGATCGGTATTGAATGCTGAACTCATAGCTAGCCAAGGCGGCCACCCATCTCTGTCCTGTAGCATCCAACTTAGCACTTGTTAACACGTAAGTCAATGGGTTGTTGTCTGTCCACACCTGGAACTGAGCACCATACAAGTAGTCTCGAAATTTCTCAGTGATGGCCCATTTCAAGGCCAAGAACTCCAGCTTGTGGATGGGATAGCGAGTTTCACTGTCAGACAGTCCTCGGCTGGCAAAGGCTACGGGTTTATGTTTGCCTTCCACTTCTTGGTACAGTACTGCTCCCAGACCCTCCAAACTGGCATCAGTATGTAGGATAAACGGTTTGCTTGGGTCGGCAAAGACTAGGACGGGGGCATGAGTTAGGCGACTAATGATTTCCTGAAAAGCCCTCTCACATCTCTCATCCCACCTTGGCCCAAACGGTTCGAAGGGGCCATAATGTCTCTGCACAGGAGGCTTTGGAGGCCTCCTCTTATTCTTGGTCCTAGATTTGTTCTTGTTGGACTGGTATCCCCTGGTAAGATCATTCAGGGGTTTTACAATTGTGGCGTAGTTCTTCACAAATCTGCGGTAGTAACCACTAAATCCAAGAAAGGTCTTGAGTTCTCTGTAGTTACTTGGATGTGGCCAGGTAGTGAGTGCTTCTATTTTGTCAGGATCAGTACTCACACCCTCCTGGGACACAATGTGACCCACATACTTCACTGAGGTTCGGCAGAACTGGCATTTGTCAATTGAAAGCTTCAAACCATACGCCTCCAACCTATCGAGCACTTTAAGAAGTCTTTCTTCATGCTCCTCCAAGGTTCTTCCAAACACAATCAGGTCATCCAAGTAAACTAACACTTGTAGTAAGTTCATGTCTCCCACGACTTTCTCCATGAGACGTTGAAACGTGGCAGGTGCCCCAGAAATCCCTTGGGGCATGCGTTCGAACTGGTAGAACCCTAACGGGCAGATGAAGGCTGTCTTCTCCTTATCTTCTTCTCCCAGAGGGATCTGGTAGTATCCACTCCGAAGATCCAACACAGAGAACCACTGGCTACCCAGCAAACAGTCCAAGGCATCTTGTACTCGAGGCATGGTGTATTGGTCAACTGTAGTGCGCCTGTTTAGAGTGCGGTAGTCAATACACATCCGGATTTTCCCACTCTTCTTACGAACCACCACAATGGGAGAGGCGTAGGGGCTTCGGGACTCTGTAATGATACCATTCGCGATCAGCTCTTGAAGATGATGGCGTACGTCTTCCATCTCAGAGAGAGCAATCCTCCTAGATCTCTCCCTGAAGGGTCGGGGATCTTGTAGCCTGATGTGGTGTTCCACTCCTTTGGCACATCCCACGTCCCACTCATGCAGTGAGAATACCTTGGCTCTCTCGCAAAGCTTCTTCCGCAGGCGATCCTTCCACTCCTCAGACAGTGGGGAGTCCCCAAAGTCAAACTTTGCGGGATCCATCACTGGAACTTCAGCTTCACACTGGGGTCTCACGATGGTTTCAGGCTCAAAGATGTCTGCAATCTTCTGCCCTGGTTTTACAAACACGTCACGGCGTGTTTCATTAGCAATCAATATAGCCACCTCTTCCTGGGCTTCAGCAGGTAGGGTTATGACTCCACTGAGAACCAGCACTCCTTCCGGGAGCCCTCCCTCGGTCGGCTGCTCTACCATTGCTAATGTTTTCTTACTGTCTTTTAGGCAGGTACTCATGACAATCACTTCCTTTTCTGTCATTGCAGGAACCACTAAGGGGGCCGGGCCCGCATACCTCAATGCTCCCACTGGCAAACCAGGCAGCACTTTTCTTGTGTCCTCAATTTTTCTGTAGGCTGCGGCACAGTGTGTGTGTATCACCAAGGTGTTCAGATATTGGTCCCCTGCTCGCTGTCTGCAGTAATCTGCGAGTACCTTAAAGAGGCTGGAGTTGGTCCCTATTAGCACGGACACATCAGAGGCTCCTTTAGGGTCAGGGCATATTAAAGCAGCAGTGTCCACCTCCTGTCTTACCCCCGCAATCTCTTCTGGGAATTCCAGGTGTACTATGACATACCCCTGATAGGGGTATTCATCCATGCTGAGGCCACACAGGCCAAGCCCTGTCAGGGGCCGTATAGGCAGATGCCTAAGCATCTGCTGGTAGAAAGACTGGAATATGATAGTCACTTGGGATCCTGTGTCAAGCACTGCTCTACATTCTGTCCCTTCAACCTTTATAGTTACCTCCGCTCGGGGTCCGATCAATCCTGGTGGGATTCGGGCTGCAGGGTTCTTTCCAGGGGAGCCTCCACACCCTGTAGGCCTAGGCGGCTCCCTTCCCAGGCCCTGGGGCCGTTTCCCGACTTTCCCCAGGTGGTCCTCAGCTTTTGATATACTAGCGTGGGATTCTCTGCATTCTGACACCTTGCAGCAATGTGCCCACCCTGGCCACACCGGTAGCAGAAGAAGGATTGTCTTTTCCCTTGTTGTCTCGTTGGGGCAGAGGTTCTAAATGTAGTCCTCTGAACCGTGGTAGTGGAGGGTTCCATGTACCTTGAAGTATTTGCTGAATCGATGGTATTCTCTAATTCAGCCACTTTCTGTGTTAGGACCTGCACTCGTTGGGTAAGTTCCTCTTGAGGATTCACCATCAGTGCCTTGGGCGTTCGGGTGGATGTTGTGCCAGTCGCCGGGTGTGACTGCACCTCCCAAACCTCGCCAGCTGCCTGCCTCTCTTCTTCCTCTCGGACCTCTTTTATCAGCTGAGAGTAACTCGGTGGATTGTCTTGCCGTTCTCTTAATCGGAGGTGGAGAAGGATTGGGTTCTGATATTGAATTCCTCTCACAATCTGAGCCAATCTAGTCCGGTCCATTTGCCCAACTGCCACTGCTCCCCTCATGATGGCTCTCTGCAATAGTTTCTCCAACCTCTGGATATAGGCAGAAACCTTCTCTCCCTTTTGTTGCCTGGCATTGAGGAACTTGCAATAGACATCATCTGAGCCCTCGGTTCTCCCGAAGGCATGATCAAGGGCCTCTAGGCAGTCCTTCACCTTGACTCCAGGGTTACTGAGTTTCAGGGTGCGAATCACATCTAGGGCTGGCCCCCTGAGGCACTCTACTAGTCGCCTTCTCTTTTCAGCATCAGGCACCGCCCACTCCTGCAGCATTTCAGTGGTGTGTTCCAGCCAGGGTTCAAATGCTTCCTCCCCAGGTATTGGGGTGGGACCCCCAGAAAACAACCTCAGTTTACGATAGGGGCTTGACTCAGGGTGGGGTGCCATAACCTTCTCTAATGCTTGCCCCAAAGCCTTCACCCATTCATCAGGTGAAGGAGCACTCTCCCGGTGTGGGACTCCTGGGTCAAGGCCCAACAGACCTGGCATATCAGCCAAAGTCTTTCCCTCTTTCCCCAAAAAGGCTGACATTTTCTTTAAAAACTCTACATCAGGGGCAGGGACTGGTGAGGGCTGGCTCCCAGTGGTTATTACCGTCCACTCACCATCTTCCACTGCTATCGTGCCTGGAACCTGTAGGGGTTCCACAGCCGATGGCAGCTCGCACAGTACAGCAAAAGCCCCCTCCTCCCTCACAAACATGCGCCCACGCATTTTGCACTTACTCAGGTACTCAGTGGATACCCTTAAGATAGGTTCTATTGCACCCTCATCAAACGCCTCCGGCACCCCCGTTACCAAAAGACAGTTCCTAGG
This sequence comes from Chrysemys picta bellii, assembly GCF_011386835.1. Taxonomy (NCBI): domain Eukaryota; kingdom Metazoa; phylum Chordata; order Testudines; family Emydidae; genus Chrysemys; species Chrysemys picta. The sequence goes on along the minus strand of NC_088791.1, from coordinate 57,792,630 downwards.
GTTAATATTCAGCCCCTTGCACCAGTCCTCTAGCAAGTGTAGGGCCATTATACAAACTGTAAAATTTTTTACAAATATATCAGATCAAAACAACAACAAGAAGATTTTTAGGTTTTCCCAAGTTAATGAATCACCCAAGATGTGCTTGCGAGGGGTACTGACCCAGGGATCCCGGACGAGCCCCCAAAAATGTAACCCTTCTGCCAGGCCAAGTTGATAGCAGCAAGGGCCGGGTTCAGTACATAGGGGTCCCTTCCCAACAGCGTGACACAGAACCAGCTCGAGCCCCCACCCAGTGACCTGGGAAAATCTTACACAAACCCCTAGGCGCCTCGAAGAGGCAATATTTCCCCTCTCGCAAGCACAGAGCCTCGGTGTAGCAGAAAATGTTTAATAACATGAGGTAAACGACATAGCATTAAATTGGGAAAACACCACAACTAGAGTTCATAGACCAAACCATGAGCGAAGACCCACCCCAGCAAATTGGGCCGTGTCCTCTCCTGTTGGTTCTTGAAACCAGCGACCCAAGAATCACCAAAGTCCCAAAAGTCCACCGATCCCAAAGTCTCTTGGGTCCAGCAACCCAAGAATCACAAAAGTCCCAAAAGTCCGACAACCCCCCAAAGTCTCTGTCCCTGATCAGTGCAGCCCCAGAGTTCAAAAAGGGGGGGGTGAGCAGGGTGTTAAGGGGCACCTTACGTGATCCGAGGCCAACCCGGCTGCTTCTCCGTGGGGTTCCACCGCAGCCTTACCACGAACTGCTCCACTCCACCCGCAGTCCCACTCCTGCCGTCCCACGAACTGCTCTGGCAGCTGCTCCGCTCCGCTCCGCTCACCGACCTGTGAGCCAGGCCGCTCCGCTCCGCTCCGCTCACCGACCTGTGAGCCGCGCCGCTCCGCTCACCGACCTGTGAGCCAGGCCGCTCCGCTCCGCTCACCGACCTGTGAGCCGCACTGCTCCGCTCCGCTCCGCCCGTCCCTTGGGCCGCTCCCACAAGGCTCTGCTCTGCTCGCTGCTCCTCCAGCCACTCCGCTCGCCCCCGCTAAGCTAAGTTAGCTTAGCAATATAGCTTCAGGCTCCCCCACTAGTTAACACAGCCTCAGTGATCTCAGCTCTTAAATAGCTTTAGCTCTTTTGTGATTTCAGCTCTCAGTGATTTCAGCTCTTAGTGATTTCAGCTAGTAGTAGGGGAGCCCCAGTGCTGGTGCACTATCGGCCCAGAGTGAATTCAGCTCAGCAGTCCGTAACTAGACTCCTAAGGGAATCAAAGTTAGCTCTGACATTCAACAGTGGAAAGAGGAGGAGGTGCAATTGGTGTTTCAGGCCCACAAAAGGGACCCACACCACCAGGTACCAATACCTGCCCCCAACCTCTCTCCATTCACTGGGTTTTGTAACCCATGCCCCTTGACAAGCAAATGCTACTTAGGTAATGGTGAATGACTCACTCAGTCCTTCTGTCATACACCAGTTCCATTGGCCTTGATTCACAGAATCAGGGTAACAAAACTTTATTCTTCCTGCCCCAATAACAAAGAAACTGGGGATCCCACACCAGCCAAAGTAACCACTTTGAGTTGCTGTTGTTTCCTGCCAGGCGAGTGGGTGTGCCTATGCAAACAAGATCAGCCCCTGGAGTTCTTTTCCACACTCGCCATAATTCACCACCAGATGTCAGGGTAGAGCTCATCCTGACTCTGCTTACATTTTGTTCGCCGATCCAGCCACTCTGTAGAGGGCGGCGGCGCGGGGGAGGGGAGCGCTCTGTTGGGAGCGGGCTACGCGCTCAGTCTGCCCCCGGCCAATGCCAGGTCTGTAGCAAGCCTGGCAGGGCAGCCCGCGTCCTTCCCTCCCCGCCGACCGGAGCGGTGTGGAGCCCTCCCGGCAGGCGGCGCAGTGGTTGGGGCCGCATGGCGAGTGCCCCGCTGAAGCCCTGGCTGCCCCTCTTCTCTCTCTCCCCGCTCCTTCCACCTTCCCCCCGCTAGCCGGGGCATGTCTGCAGCGCAGGGAGTCCCCCTGCACCCTGGCTCCGGCTGCCCCACAGGTTGTTTTTTTTCCCGCTTTGCCGCTCCGGCCGCGCCACAGGCTTTTTTTTTTTTGCTTGGGGTGGCAAAAAAGCCAGAGTCGGCCCTGTGTGGGGGGACACAATGTAAAAAGGGAGCCATGTGACTGCACCACGTGTTGCCTCTGGGAAGAACCTTAGCTCCACCTCCCTGGGCCAGAGCAGTGAATCCGGCTGGCTCCTGGGGAGCTGGGGCCATAGGAGTAGAAGCACATGCCTCTGGGTGAGGCTGGGGCCGTCCCTGGCCTGGGGAGACTCACAGCATCACAGTGTCTCTCCGACCTCCAGTGCCCTCATGGATACCTCAGCAGAGGAGGCACGGAGTGCAGGCAATGCCCCTAGCTCAGGTTGAGCAGGGAACCTGCTCCCGGCGCCTTCACCAGCGACCCCCCTCACCTATGCCCAGCCCGGGGCCGCTGTGCTCTCCCCGCCAGAGCTACCTGCAGGAGCCTTCCCCCACTGCACTCCCCCGTCCCCCCGGCACATTTCTGGCTCACTCGGGCCCTGTCCCCAGCAACCAGACCCAGTCAGGGAGTGGAGGGGGCAGGACGGAGCTGCTTCTCACACCAGGTGAGGGTGGCCGCTCAGGGTCACTACCTCTGTGCAGCATGGCGGCTGCCTGAGAGAGCCCAGCTGGGGAGACGGTGGTGGCCTGCCCCCTCTGCTCCCCACCTAGGCCCAGCTGCTGGGAGCAGGGGCCAAGTGAGCCGGAGCCCCCCCTGCCAGCACATTTCCGGCTCGCTTGGCTGCTGTCCCCTGCAGCTGGGTCTGGGCGGGGAGCAGAGAGGGTGGGCTGCTGCCACCTCCGCAGCTGGGCTCTTGCAGGCAGTCGTGCTGTGCCGTGCTGCACGAGGCAGCGACCCTGAGCGGAGTCAGCCGGTGTGAGAAGCGGCTCCATACCACTATCTGCCCAAGCCAGGCCTGGCTGGTGGAAGGAGGGGCCAAGCGAGCTGGAAATGTGCCAGGAGGGAACAGAGTCCCCACCCTGCCCGACAGGCCAAGCAGAGCAAGCCCTGGGAGGGCAGTTCAGTGCTGTGAGTACAGAATTATAAATTTCTTCATGGGTTTTCCTATAGCGATCATCCTATTGTATCTGAGTGCCTCATAAACATTAATTTATTTACTTTCACCACACGCATGTGAGTTGAGGGGGTGGTATTATCCCCATTTTGCAGACGAGAAACTGAAGCACAGAGAGATTAAAGTCTAAAGTTTCTACTATTTTTAGTGCCCAATTTGAGACACTAGGGTCTGATTTTTTTCAGAGCAGTTAGCATTATATAGCACTTTACATATTCAATGCACAGCTCCCACTGACTTCAGTTGCAGCTCTGAGTGCTAAAATTTCTGCAAATCAGACCCCCAAGTCTCAAGTCAGGAAACACGCAGTTAGTGGCTACCTCTGAAATAGTGTTTTAAATGAATTGCCTAGCATTGGACAAAGGAACTCTGTGCCAGAGGCGAGGGTAGAATCCAATTCTCCAGGGCAGCATTCAACTTTCTTAACCTTGAGACCATTTTTTCTTCTCCAGCCATTCCCCGCATCATTCACTACACATCTTTTAGCTGCTGACACAAAACAAGCAGGGTTCCTACAAACAACAATAATCAGCCCTGATTCATTCCCGGAAATGGTCCATCTTGCCCCGTACATGAGGCTAGGGTCCTATGGAAAAATAGTAGCCGATCATGTAATTAAAGGCATAGAAAATTTCAGCCCAAACAATTAGTTTGAAAAAGCAACTGAGAACAATATCTTATAATGGGAAGCATTGGGTTGTAAAGTGGGTCTGAATGAGCTCTACTCTGACATCTAGTGATGAACTGGGGGAAAAGACCCCAGGAGCAGATTTTATTTGCATAGACACACCTACTCTGTTTTGGCGATGTGTGATCAATTTTGAGTGTTTTGGATTAAAATTCACTTTTTGAATGCAGGGGTAATGAAATGTTGATATTCTTATTGTATGAGCAAAGGACAGCAGGACTGTACATAACATGCCCTAATTCAGGGGGTCACCCTACTTGTAAATTCACTTGCTAAGCAGGGGGCAGTGATGCCAAACCCCAATAAGCATTGGGGGGGGGATGATATGGGTGTTTCTACTGGTGGTCTGGACTTGTTTGAAGGGGCTTACAAGCCATTTGACCCTTCCCCTTTGGTATTTAAAGCAAACTAGACTCATTTGAGAGTTCTGGGTCTTTCTCAGCGATTGCTAGAGCTGAGCTCACTGATAGGTTGATCTAAGAGGGCTGAATCTTAGACCTGGCGTGGATAGTGTTTTGGTGAAGAGACAACGGAGGAGAGGTAGCAGCAGAGAGGTTCCCCATTACTCAGTGAAATGATTGACAAGCTGAAATCACTAAGAACTCGACTAAGTGGTGGAACGCAGAACACCACTTCGCAGTGAGAGGCAGCCGTGATGGAGGTAGCTGTGAGTAGTGGCAGTGATGACAGCGGTGGCAGTGACAAACAGTGGCAGAGACTGCTGAGTGGCGACAGAGGCATCAGCCAACCATCCTCTCCCCTCAGAGGTGGGAGGTGAATCCACCCAAATGGACCCCCGACTCTGGGGACGTTGCTGAGTCCTCGGACAACAAATTGTGAGTGGGGTTCAGTGAAGGGAAAAGGGGAGTGGTGTGTTAGAGATGTTGATCCCTTGGACTTTCCCACCACAAGGTGAGAAAAAGATTTTATACAGCCCAAGACACTGTGGGGCCTGTGTTTTTCTTATTGGTTGTGTACTTTCAAATGGTTTTTGCAGTGTTTTCCCAACATTAATACTGTTTTTTCTCCTTTTATTAAAAGTTGTCTTTTGTTATACACAGACTCAGTGCTTGCGCATGGGGAAGTATTGCCTCTTAGAGGTGCCCGGGGTGGTGTTTAGTTTTCCCAAATTGCTGGTGGGGTCTCAAGCCGGCTCTCTTTTGTATTGTCAAGAGGAACTGCTACATATTGAACCCAGCCCTTGTTGCTGCGTATACTACCTAGAAGAAGGATTACAAGTATAAACAGCACTACCAGCTCAGGCTATAATATGGATGGTAAAAACATACTGCTAAAAACTAAACATATATGCCAGTATATTATGATAAAATTAACAGTAGTAATAGGTGCTTTTCCTTCAGTACACATAATAATGAAGTCTCTCAGCTAAGTTATTTCTCTGTTGAATCAGAGAAAATAAATCCAAGTAAGAAGTTATTTGCTTATGTATACGTGATATAGTGATAACCTCTGCTTTGATCATTTTATTTTGCAATCAGTATCAGACATGGCAGATTTAAGATACTTACTGTAGATTGCTGCTCAGCTTTTATTAAATAGGTCTGATGTGAGCAAGATACATACCACAATATTATCAATCTTGTTCTTTAGCTAAAGTTCAGTATGTACTAGTTATAGTAAACCATTTATAGGTAGGTATCCGATGAGATAATGCAGAGTATCAGTGTCATTTCCTTGGCTTAGCTCAATGAAACTCCAGGAGTGCAGTATCAGAACTTACATTATATGCTTCTAATTTTAGAACATGCAGAAAAGAGGTCCAAGGCCTTCAGGGTATTGAGTCCTTTCAGGTATGTATAAGCCGCAGCTAGGAGTGAGCCACCCAGTCCTGGTAGACAGACCCGTGATAGCAGGGCTCAAGCTAGCCCACTAAAAATAGCAGCATAAACATGGTAGCTGTGCTGGAGACTTGGACTAGCCACCTGAGCTCAGGCCCAGGGGGGTCAGGTGGGCTTGAGAGCCCAAGAGCCCAAGCTGCAATATCCACACTGATATTATTAAGCACATTAGCTGAAGCCCCATTAGTGTGAGTGTGTCTACTGGGGCTGGGAGGTTTGCTCCCTGTTGCAGTGTAGACATATCCTTTGACTCCAGTTGAAGCCAGAGGCTTGCAGAATCAGATCAAGAATTATCTAACAGGCGGTACAAAATTGTATTTTTTACATCTTTGGAAGTTTTAAGTCATTTTGTTCATTTATTTCTCAGTCAGACTCCACTTACAGGCTGCTGCTAGGAAGCATGCTAATAGTTCAAAAATACAGGATTGAAGATATTATATAGTGGGGTATTATCAGAATAGTTTGTGTGTAGATAGCAAGTAGGTCCCTTTCATTTGACCTGCTCCGGCTGACCTAGTGATCTTGCTTGTGTTCATGAGGTTAACCCCACTACACTGATTCAAATAGAATTGTCAATGTGATCACATTCTTCTTTTCACTTGTGTGTGTTGTATTATAACAGAATAAAGGAAATCAATTTCTCACGGTGGCGCAGAATCTATTGGACATCGTGAAGCTACAAAAACCAACATCCTGAAACCACATTTTATCCTCTTGTAACCAAACGAAAAATTAGAGGGCAACAAGATTTTCTTAGTAAGGTACCAGAAAAGGAACTAGAATATTAAATGGAAGATTTGTTTTTTTTAATTCGATGTTTCACCCACATTTCAGTACCCTTTATCTTTAAAAATTCTAATAGCTTTCCTAGCCCAAAGGAACAACTTTTTGAATAGCTGTTTTTCATAGTGTTCCATTGCAAAACCACATCTACCCTCAACAGAAGCAGATTACCTAGAATTTATAATGTAATATTGTTTCTCTGAGTCATTGTAATGAATCCACATTAGTTCATCATCACTTTCACTCAGCACCAGCACATTATCCAAATGGTGTTAGGTAGGTTGCATATCTGAATGTTGAAGTCTTATAAATGTTAGCTGCTGCTCTGATTTAGAACTTGAAGGGACAAAATGGTCTTTATAATGAGCATTTGTTTATTAAAAGAGTGATAAAATCTTAGGGAAAGCTTTAAAATAAGATCAGGACAACTGAAGCGGAGTGAAAAGTTGTAAATAAAATCTATCTTAAGTTTTGCTTGAGTGCCTATTACTGTACTGTCTCAGCTGTGGTCAGATTCTAATAGCTAATACAAATATCACATCCATTCCACTAGAACAGAAATAAAAGGGCTTGATGTTTGAATTAGTGTCTGGAACCATAGCTCAGGTGCCCACCAGTAACCCACCATTCAATCGGTCTCACTCCCTTAATTTAAATCTTTATGGCCTAACGTCACATCACTGTAGACTATTTTCTACCTTTTTAGTTTATATTGTAAACGTCAATGCCTAGCTCTTGGCTTTTGTTACTCTAGGCAAAATGAAAAAGCACATGCCTTGCAGTCTATAGCCATTAATGCAATTTCTGTCGCTAAACATTTTTCTTCCCTTGATAATCATCTGATTTCTCTGTTTGATAGAGCCAACCCTGCTCCCATGGTTGTCATGCCCTTTTGCTGCTGAACGTAATTGCAACCTGCATTTAAGGACTCTTGCCATTGTGACAATTCATACATGAATAACTACATTTGTGGCTTTACATACAAGATTATGCAGCCAAAACCCCCTATATATTGTACTATATTAAAGAATTTTGGATATCTCAGCATACGACTGGACAATTCTTCCCAGCTTGCACTCAAGACATGGTGGATAAAAATCAATATGATTTTTTTAAATCAAGAAAATTGTATTTTTTTTATTTAAATACATTTTTCTTTTTTAAAATAATTTCAATTATTTATATTTTGAATTTTAATCTAAGGCCTAAATTTACTATTATTTATTTAAATGATTTTAATAGATAAAAATAATATTCTGCATTAATGAGCGATCTTCAAATTTTTATGAGTTAAAAGGTACTGCTTTTTTAATTACACACAGAATCAGGAGAAAACATCTAACTGTTGAGGTCACCTCATGCTTTATAAACATGCCACAATGTCAAGCATTGCATTAAGTATCTATGTATTTTGGTCTTTACAATGGCACAAATGCCTGTATGTATAGTTTTCCAAATGTAAGTACTTTCAATTTGTTTTATGAGGAAAAGCTTGTGCCATAATTACTTTTATTTCAGTTTAGCTAGTAGGTGCGGAGAGAATATTTTCTTCATTTTAACTAGTTCATTCAAAGGTGAGAAACTGATTAGGAGTTTAAAAAGCAGGAAAGCTTAATTTTCCTTTTTCAGTCAATGATTAAAAAACAGATAGTAAAGGAAGAGATTTACTAATTCTAAAAACTTGAAGGACATGGAGGAAGATTTTCAAAGGTATTTAGGTGCCTAAAGATGCAGCTAAGTGCTTTATAGGATTATCAGGTGTGTCTAAATATGTTAGGCCCCTAACTCCCATTGGGTGCTTTTGAAAAATCTTACTAGGCATCTCTTTACCCACCAAAATTCCTTTGAAAATAGGTATGGCCCATGGTAACAAGAAACAATCTGTCAATTGACTAACTACAGCTAAGAACAGCCATATTGGGTCAGACTAGTTGTCCATCTAGCCCAATATCCAGGCTCCAACAGTGGCCAGTACCAGAGTTTCAGGGGGAATCTACAGAACAGGGCAATTTGAAGAGATCTACCCTGTCTTCCGGCAGCCAGAGGTTTAGGGTCACCCTGAGCATGTGACATCCATGACTATCTTGGCTAATAGCCATTGATGGACCTATCCTCCGTGGATTTAGCTAATTCTTTTTGAACCCAGTTATACATTTGACCATCACAACATCCCATGACAATGAATTCCACAGATTAATTGTGCACTGGGTGAAAAAGTACTTCCTCTTGTTTGTATTAAACCCGCTGCTTAATAATTTCACTGGATGATCCCTGTTTTTTGTACTGCGGGAAAGGGTAAAAAACACTTCTTTATGCACTTTTTCCGCACCACTCATGATTTTATTGTCCTCTTTCATATTCCCTGTTAATTATCTCCTTTCTAAGATGAACAGCCCTCATAGTCTCTCCTCATATGGAAGCAGTTCCATACGTTGATCATCTTTGTTGCCCTTCTCCTAAGCTTTTCCAGTTCCACTATATCCTTTTTGAGATGGGATGACCAGACCGGGACACAGGTTTCAAGGTGTGGGTGCACCATGGATTTATATAGTGACATTATAATATTTTCTATCCCTTTCCTAATATATCCTAACATTCTGTTAGCCTCTTGGACTGTCGCTGTGCATTGAGCTGAAGTTGTCAAAGAACTATCTGCGATGATTTCTTTCTTAAATGGTAACATCTAATTTAGAACCCTTCATTATATATGTGTAATGGGATTATTTTTTCCATATGCATTATTTGGCAGCTATCAATGTTGAATTTCATCTGTCATTTTGTTGCCTAGTCACCCAGTTTTGTGAGAGCCCCATAACAGCAAATATTTCCTATATTTAATAAATCCATTTTAAATACAAAACATTTTGATAAACTTATTTTTTCTTATGTGTCCAGCACACTTACGATTATTTTTATTAGTTAAATAAAACTATTTAAAAATGCTTTAAAAATTTTAAAATTTCCATCTGAATGCAGCTTGATACACATCCCAAGTAAAAAAGAGCATTTAATAAATAAGAGCCTTATTTCCCATTTCTTAACATAATGAAAAAAGTAATAAAGAATCTGAATAAATGTGTGTTAAGCTATATAATTACCTAAATAAATGTGAATAGTAGATATAGTGTATCCTCCTACTTAGCAGAACAAAGTACCAGATTAAGTATGAAAGCTATGTTTGGTTTCAAATCAACATGTTTTAAGGGTTGTATCAACCAATGAGAATGAGCCTTTCATTAGGAAAATAACTAAAAAGTACAAATGCAACTCAATATTCAAATCACTGACTTAAATAAAGGTTTCCTACTTGCGGATTTAAATCACGATTAAAATCAGTGATTTAAATAAATCCACCCTGACCCAAGAGACACAATTTTAACAAATGTTTTAGGGAATTTTATTATAAATCTGCATGACTCCTGAGTTTAGAAAAAAATTGGGCTTTGGAAATGGTTTAACTCATGCTAGGAAATATCCGACAGCAACACTTTCAGAAGGGGTCAGCAGTTTTGGGTGTCCAACTTGGGATACTCTGAACTTGTTTATTTCAGAAGTGCTGAAGGCCCACAGCTCCCATTGGAGTCAGGTGGCTGGGGGTGCTCAGCACTTCTGAAAATCAGGGTTTGTCTATTTGGGGAGTTAGTGCCTGGCAAGCCAGGATGTGAATCTACAGAGTGCAGCAGGCTGATGCACCAAGTGGCCATGTCAACTCTGCTGCTGTGCACTAAAAGTTCCATAGGTTGCTTTGATCTACTGGAATAGTAATAACTGTTTAAAATATTATGCACTATAAAATAATTTTGAATGTGGATGTTATGTTACTATTTTTGTTGTATTTTTAATGTTTTATGTAACTACTTGTGAAATAGTACCAGAATGCTGGATATGAAAATTTTTGGGTTCTCTACCTGGCTCTAAGAACAAAATAGAGTCTCGTAGTTAGACATAGCATAGCCAAGAATTATGATACTCCTGTTTGGGTCATCTGCAGGAACGGAATGTGGGATCTCAGGATCAAAAAGTACAAGCCTTCATCATTTGAGCTAGAGGACCAGGTTCAATAGCATGGAGAGGAGGCAGGCGCAGAAGGGGACAAAGACCTATATTGTGTTAATGTGGGTACACAAGCATATAATTTGGTACATTTCTTCTTAAAGGCTGTGTGGCAAAGTGAATGAGAGTTGGGTCTGTTTAGCTTAGAGCTGGGTGTTCTATTTGTAGCTCTGCCTAAAGTGATATTGCAGACACAGTTATATTTCTTATTTGTAAACAGGTGAAGGATAATTGCCCATAAGTGGAGATATAAAGCCTCGGTTAATAATAAAAGTTGTGAAATATGCAGAAATACTAATTACAATGAGTAGCTGAACTGGCATAAGTGCTGATGGATTCTGACTTTACATGTTAGCCAGTAGTCCAGGGGAATATATGCTATCTTGTAGATGAGCCTGACATTTTCCAGTTCTGTAGGAATGCATAACACCTATCAAATGTAAGATATGTGACACTAGGCAGGTCTGCAATGCCACTGGCCTACTTAGGGATCTGCAGGGTTTGGAATTCTCTGTTGGAGCCAGTTCATTTCCTTCTGCACTGAGGGAGGAAGGGCTGAGGGAACAGCAAAGAAACTCTTGTGTTATTAGGATTAGTTGTTTTGCAATCTCTGTGGAAGGGAAAGATCTGGGCCCACCAAAGGATGACCCAGATTCCCATGATCTAGTAGTTATTACAACCCTGATGACCACACCGCGTTAGTAAAGTGCTGCATTACCAGTAGTATTGGCTGCTGCTGATCCCCCTCACTAAACGTGACTTGTTACTGTCAGAGGCAAGAACTTACTCAAAGAGAAAAAGAAATGACCTGCTAATTTTTTGACTGAACCAAAGGCAGTTCAGGCAGCAGTTCAAACCCTCTGCATGGTTAGTGCAATGAGATATTTAAAAGCTGCTTCACTCGTATGTCTTCAATGGGATTTCAGCCACTCCTTGCATTTGTGATTTCCTCTCTTGCTTTTTTCCCCATCTCCCTGACTGTTCTTTTCTCCCACTGAACCTGGCTTCCTATCAAGCTTCTCTCATGGCCTGCTTCACCCTTCTCTTCTCCTCACAAGGATCCAGCTGCTGCTGTTTAGTTATTCTCTCCAGAACTCTCCTCTCTAATCTGAAGATCACTCAAGTCAACAGAGAGTCTTCCATTGACATTGGTGGACTTTAGATTGGGTCCTAAATGACCAAATCCAACTTCCATGGAACCTTCTGACCTAACACTTTATCCCATACCCTTTTACAAAGGGATAGTGCAGAAAGAGTCTATCAGCTGTTTAAATACTAGAAGAGAGGAAAAGAATCATTCCTTGTGCGGTTAGTGTATCTTTCTGAGACCAAAATGAAAACTGACATTCTTCCTGGTTTCCCCCCCCCCAGTTAATATTGCTATATGTCAATTTGCCTGCCTGGCTTAGCTCAGTCTGTTTTGCCCCATAATCTACTTTGGGAAGAGTGTGTCTGACTAATTTTTATGTGCTCTCCATAGCCATTCTGTGGCATATACAAGGATATTGAGGAATTAGGCCATTTTTCACTTAGCTTCAAGAGGGTGATGCTAGTCAGCAAATATACCTGGGATCTTCTTTTCAATAGTTTATTCTTAACTGCATCTTTCTTTAGGACACAGAAAGAAAAAAGTAATACAAGTAACATTCACAGAAACTATACAAATACTCTCTTTCCTCATTGCTAGCAAGGAACAATTTCAAAATCATTATCCTATATAAGACACTTGGGCAGACAACCTGCTGGACTCCTTCCAAGAAACACTGAGACATCCATCATAACACCAGAGTATAATTACTTTAATTATGTATTCTAATTAATCTGAAAAGAGTCCAGACATTAAAGAAGTTCTCATCTGGCTATTTTTTATCAACACAATGCTCAGTCCTGCCTATAGAATTGGATATCCTCGATTTATCTGATTAAACAATGGGCTAATCAAATCTTGCCTTTCTAGAAATACTTCCTGAGTATTGTAATGTGGAGGTGATGAACTCCATCTCTTGAGGTTTTTTTTATCCATGTTGTCCTCAAAGTTTTTTCTTTACCTGGCCACTTTACTGGTACACAGTGTATGATGTCAATATTTTACACATATTTTTCTTTAGGACATTTTTCAGCAGAAATCAGTTCCTAAAATGGAAGAGACTTTTTTATTCAAGTGTACATTACCTTGTTATGAACCTAATTACAATCCAAATCCAGCTTTGGACACTTGCAAGATATGTGTCCCTCTGCAGAGATCCACTGAAGACTATGAAGTACTGCCTGCATGGATCAGTTTGCAGGGGCCTATAACTCTTCTGTGGATAGAGAGAGGACATAGTTCTCTGCTTCTATTAATTTTGCACCTTCACAAACACTAAAGCAATTATAACTTTAATCCCTTCTTTCTACTGCATTCTCACTCATAGCTTTGCTTGACCCCCCCCCCTCTCCCCTGATACCATGGTCTATTCCAATGCTTAATTACTTTAACTGTTACACTTTGCCTTCCTTAGTTTTAGGCCATTACTCTTTGTTTTGTCATGTTTTGGTAATGTGAATAATCCTCTTCCTTTGAAAGTATTTATACAACATGATCTTTTCTCCCCTGAGTCTTCTCGTTGGAAGACTGGAGGAGCTCAAATTCTACAGACTAACTTCCTATTTCATATATCATTCACTAGATAATTATTTTTTGCTCTGTGTGTATTCCTTAGCTTTTCAATGCCCTTCTTAAGCTATGGGTCCAAACTGGGTGGGGTCACAGTGATTTTCCTAGCTACAGTATTGTATAAGCCAGTGTCACTTTTATGATGTTAGCTTAAATTCAGTCATCCCTCTTGAACTCTCTTTACATATCTCCAAATGAGGAGAAGGAGGAAGGAAAAGGGAGCATCCATTAACCCATCTGCCATTAGCTAGGGTTACCATTCGTCCGGATTCCCCCGGACATGTCCGGCTTTTTTGAGTTAAAAATAGTGTCCGGGGGGAATTTGTCAATGTCCGGACTTCCCCCCCATGCAGAGCGTGCGCGGCTTACAGGGCAGCCGGCTGGATCGTGCCACTCGCACGGGGCTCCGGCAGCCAGAGCCCTTCCTCCACTTCCCCCCTTCCTCTCCCCTGCAACTTGACACCACTCCCCTCCTCTCTCTCCCTCCCTCCCCGTCCCTGCATTCGCAGATCGCCGGCCGGCCGTTCGCCTCGGGCCTCCGGCAGTCTGGAGCTCCGACCCTGCTCCCCTCCCCCTGCTGCCAAGCGCGCTGCTCTGCAGCACAGTAAGGGGGTCAGGGGGTCAGAGAAGCGGCAGGGAGGTTCTGGGGGGGTAGTCAAGAGACAGGGAGCAGGGGGAGGGTTGGATGGGTCAGGAGTTCGGGGGGGGGCTGTCTGGGGGTTGGGGGTGTAAGGTTTTGGGCAGTCAGGGTACAGGTGGGGGGGTCTCAGGAGGGGGCAGTTAGAGGACAAGGCACAGGGAGGCTTAGGTAGGGGGTGGGGTTCTGGAGGGCAGTTAGGAGCAGGGGTCCCAGGAGGGGGCAGTCAGGGGACAGGGAGCAGAGGGGTTTAGATGGGTCAGGAGTTCTGGGGGGGGCTGTCAGGGGGTGGGGGTGTGGATAAGGGTTGGGGCAGTCAGGGGACAGGTAGGGGGTAGGGTCCTAGGGGGCCAGTTAGGATGTGGGGAAGGTCTCAGGAGGGGGCAGTCAGGGGACAAGGAGCAGGAAGGCTTAGGTAGGGGGTGGAGTCCTGGGGGGCAGTTAGGGGCAGGGGTCCCAGGAGGGGGCAATCACGGGGACAAGGAGTGGGGGGGGAGGGTTGGGGGTTCTGAGGGGGTGGGAAGTGGGAGGGAGTGGAAGGGGCAGGGGCGGGGCTAGGGCAGGACGGGGGCGGGGCTAGGGTGGGGCTCCTCCCGTCCTCTTTTTTGATTGTTGAAATATGGTAACCCTACATTAGCTAATGTAAAGTTTATATAAAATATACAATTGATTATGGCCATCATGCACCTCTCAGATCCTCAATAATAAATATTAAGATTGAGAAATGTAAATGTATATATTTAAGTGTCTTTTGGACTGAGCCTTATCTCACCTACATTGGCTAACTCTGTTGATTTAAGTATCAGGGGGTAGCCGTGTGAGTCTGTATCTACAAAAACAACAAGGAGTCTGGTGGCACCTTAAAGACTAACAGATTTATTTGGGCATAAGCTTTCATGGGTAAAAACCTCACTTCTTCAGATGCCCAAATAAATCTGTTAGTCTTTAAGGTGCCACCAGACTCCTTGTTGTTTCTGTTGATTTAAGTGGATTTATGCCAGATATGCAGTAGTGTGAAACAGAGTTAAGCCCTTTGTTTCATAAATAAAACTATTCTTCCAAAGTATAATTAGATAGAAAGCTGACCTCTTGTGATTAGATAGGACTTTTGGTGAGGATACAGTGAAACTTTGAAAAAATCAGAAGCACTGATATTCCCCCTATGTGCTGAATTTTTCCCAACAGGGAAATTTGTAATTGATAATGACAATATGGATACCCAGTTATTCTGTCTCTTTGATAAATTTGGATGGATGAACTCTGGCCAGAAGATGAACAATAATTTCTGATGTACAAGTGTATTTACAGCAAGTGCTAAACTAATGCCTCTGCTGGGTATCCTGGGGCATTGTGTCTTATCTATGTTTATTTTTCGGCCCTGATCCTGTAATTGGCTCCATGTGGACACAGGACTCCACCTACATGGAGCTCACTGCAGGATCAGAACTTTAGACTATAAGCTCCACAGGGCAGGGACTGTGGTCATGTGTGCTGGGTTCACTGCTGAGCATATCACCTGCCCTTAACAAAATAAACTTTCAATAGTATCAGGTATCTTAGTTACCTTGCATCAGTCAGGACTTTTAAAATCCCTGTTGGTCCAAGTGCAATTTACCTAGGTAATCAAGAAGCAGCCAATTACATTTCCAAAAGGCATGAATAAAGCTTGTTTAAAATTTTTTTATATATACATATATACACAGTCAATAAGCAATATTAGGTATCTCTGGAAGAAAAGAAAACTTGAAGCAATTATTTTTCTAGTATCCTTGTTTATCTCAGGACATTTGTGCTGCATTACCTTCTTTTTAATATAGTAAGTGATAATTACACCCCTTGGGTACATCTTGGTGGCTGCCTAAAACACATCTAGAGTTGTTTTCTTATTACTATGAAAAAATATTTGAAATGAGAGGTTATATATTCTTTAATATCAGGAGAACAAAAGGACACATGAAGAAACCTCCATCTTTTAAAAATGCTAAGTGCCTCTGAGATATGCTAAATACTAAAAAGATTGGCTCACTCTCCCCCCCAAAAATAACTGTACCTCCCTGTTTTATTACTTTTATTGTTATTTTTTTCACCTCTGGTTTTCAATCAACCTTATGCACTAGGAAATCTAGTACAGATGAGAAATACCCTGTTGAATACCCAAAAGGTTTATGCTCTGGCATAGAGATGCAAGCATTGCAAAATTTCCCACCATAGTGTTCAGTGACTTCAGTGCAGCCAGGATTTCACCCTAAGAGAATAACTTGTCTACAGAAATTACTCTGATAAAAGCCCCTGCCAAATAAAAGAATATAATTACAATTGTTTCCTAGCAAAATGTGGTTACATATTAGTTGGAATGTGTATGCTTCCATATGGGGTGAAATGTACCCCATGTAGTTGGCCAGCACTAGGCTGAGATGCCCACTTACACCCTATTTTCAATGGTACTTAAGTGGTGCCTAGGCCTTTTGCTGGCATCTGCATGGGGTGAATTTCATCCAGTATATTAAAATGGCACATTCAGTCTATCTTAAGTTACAGGAGAGCAGTAGCCAGCTTAAGTCTGTCTTTCTAGAAAAGCGAGAAAGTTTTGTTACTGAACAACAACTGAAGCGTTCTTTACTTATTTGCTAGTTTATTTAAATCCAGATTTAACATGGAGAAATAGACAGTGGTATTTACTAAAGATCAAGACCCCATGGACTCTGTGGCACAATGTGACCAAACTCCACAGCAGCCACTTCTTAATTCTATGGTGACATTAATTTATTCTATCATCTTCAAGCAGCCTTCACTCACTCCTCTTCTGCTCTTACCCCCCCCCCCCAACCATGATTCATAGTTAAATATACTTACTGACATAACACTGGTTGATTTTTCCACCATGATTATTTCTGAAGATGGGTTTTTCGTTATGGTCTCCCGGCAGCCCAGCTCCACTTCTCTGGCTTTGGTTCCCATGATATTGTTCAGGAGACCACCGCTGCCTCAGAGCCTCTTTCTCTCCATGTGCACCTGGGAAGAGGGAAGCTTGTAGCCACCTTCACCAGCTCATCAGCTGAGCTCCCAGGCCTTGGCTGCTGCATTGTTCTCCAGGCTATCTAGCTTGCCAGACTACACATTTGTCTCCCCAACTCCCTGGCCGCAAGCTGGATTCCAGCTTGTACTCCTCATTAAAATGGAGCAGTGCAGGGAGCATAGCTAAATGGAACAGGGCCAGGAGCATTCACAGTAATCCAGTTAACTCCCCTGGTGGGGAAAGCTGTAGAGTAAGAGGCAGCTGCAGACTTGTCCTAGCAGGGCAATGAGCCCAAACATAAAATGGCAGATGCAGGGTGACAGCAAAATTGGGAAATCCATGGCAGAAATGCTGAATTCTATGGCATCTTGGGAAAATATAGAATTGTTCAGTCCATGGGACCCTAACTGAGATGAACAGGCTGGTCACACCCCATAGAAATATCTTTTCAGTCCCTCTGCAGACATGGGCATATAACATCACATTGGTTTACACTCAATTCACGTTGGAGGCTTCCTCTGCTACTATAAGGGCTAAAAACATAACCTTTTAAAAATGAAAGGTTTGATTCTGATGCACAGTTCTGCAGCAAGGGGGAGTGGGGGAGGATTCTTTGGCAAACTGCATGGCCCTGAACATGTGGAAGTCTTGTGGCCCTGGACATGATTCATTAGATTATGGAGTCAATATTTCTGTGAGTTTGCTCTTACTCTTTAACAGGTTGCATACATCTCCAGCCTATCAGGGAAAAATCACCTTATGTGCACAAACCTTGACAATTCAAAGAATAATGCTAACTATATGCAAATATAATATGACAATCCATTATCCGCTTGCCACATAATTCTGTGACTTAGAAACTTACCCCACATAGCTTTCAGAGTCTGAAAGCAAAGAAAAAGCAGGTGCAGTGCAAAACACAACCTACTGTTAAGTGAAGAAAAAAATCAAATGTGAAAATAAAAATTTATGCTCAGTGAGCTGATGAACACAATTTTTAAAAGTTGGCTGAAGAAAGTATGTGCTGTTGACGTCAGTATAAGAACATATTGAAATTGGAGAACTGAAATAAGTGCAAATGAACAACTGTCTAAAAGCTAATTGCTCCTGTTTCCATATAATTCAAAGTGACAACATTCACAATAGTTACCTCATCTTAGTAATATTTCAGAAAAGAGGAAGAGTTCTGTGAAACTGAAAGAAGAATTTTGCCCTAAGTCTCTCAAAAAGCCTTGGGCCTCCATGCTCTCCTGTTAGGGAAAAACAATAGGGGATTGGAAATGCCACTTATTTGCATTCACAATTTCCATAAAGGGTGGAATTTGCCTCATGAAACAGCAGGATACTTGGCTCCCAAACTCTGTGAACTTAGAGGAGCTAATAGAAGGAAAGGTCTATCCACAAAGAGGTTCCTTGCCTCTACATAGCCCATTTGCCTATCCCAGTACCTGCAAATGGTACACAGCTACCTGGGTCCCTACCTCCTTTTCACAGTACGGTTCCTGCAATCGGTATCCATGCTGCTAGGGACTCCCTATACTGCCTGCTGTCCCCAGAGTTCCTTGGAGTGTGTGGGTGGCACTCTTAGCGATGCATTGTATGTTGGCAGGTGAGGGGAAAGGAAGGAAAAGGTAGCACATGATGACACCCACAGACCTGGATCAACATGAAGCACCCACACAGGGACTACACAGGAACAGGGGAACATGGTGTTGAGCTGGCACTCTCTGTCCCTTTTGCCTGGATTCTGGGTTTGAGGTTGCTTCCTTTCACAGACGTGGAGGAGCGTCTGGGTCTCTTGGGCTTAACAATGGAATTAGATC
The DNA here is from genome assembly GCF_011386835.1 of Chrysemys picta bellii. NCBI lineage: Eukaryota > Metazoa > Chordata > Testudines > Emydidae > Chrysemys > Chrysemys picta. The sequence goes on along the minus strand of NC_088791.1, from coordinate 57,773,969 downwards.
ACACAGAATACTGTGGAAATCAAATACCTGATAAAAATGCAAGTGACATTAGCAGTAAAATGACTTTCTAAGATTAAGAGACTAAAAATGACAGTGAAAATAATCATATTTAGTCAAAAGCATATATCAAAATATGTTTTCTTTAGAAATCAATAGCAATTAATCTATAACCACAGTGACAGTATAAACTTAATAAAATCCAGAGCACCAAAAACATGGTAAGAGTAAAGTGTTAAAATTAGTCAAGCGAATATAACAGAAACATTAAGAACAAGATTAAAAAATGATAAAATCGAGAAGAGAGTATGCAGGCAAGGGTTCAAACAAAGCATTTTCCCTAGTTCAAACCACATTTTATGGGATATAATTTTGACCACAATCCAATTTTATGCATCTGGCAGAAAAATTTTGAGTGTTTTTTCTTTGAAGAAGAAGCACAGTGGCAGAAAGGAACCAGTTCTGATCAGGGCTCACTGGAGGGGCCTTCAGAAATGTTAAGGTCATAAGGGCTTGTGTGTCTGGTTCACCTGTTATATCCTGTCTCAGATCTACACTATAAGATGTGTAGGACAGGTACCCTCTTGGAGTCAGTGACCTAGGGCATTGGACTGGTACTCAGGAGGCTTGGGTTCTGTTCCCATGGGATTATCTTGGACAAGTTACTTTCCCTCCATGGGCCTCAGTTTCCTGATTTGTAAAATGGGAATAATGATGTTGACCTCCTTGGTAAACTGCTTTGAGATCTATGGATGAAAAACACTGTGTAAGAATAAAGTTTTATTATTATTGTTTGTTACTTGTTTGCACAGTGTTCCCCTGATCCTAATACTACCATAATAGAAATAAGAAACAACAACGGAAGGAACCCTGATGATCATCTTGTCAGACCTCCTGAATACCACAAGCCATAAAATTTCACCATTGAGTTTGGTCAGCAGAACATTAGACCTATTTTTCATTTATGTCTTTGTTTTAAGTACAAAGGCCCTGTAAGTGGGTGTTAGGAAATTATTTCTTAGCTCTGAAGATAGAACCCAAGATGCAGCAGGTGACGTGAGTGAAAGCAGCATGTCACATTTCAAGCTGACTACCCTTCTCACTGTATTTGCCAGTGAGTATGTAGGTTTTGATACACAGCAAGGAAAATAGCTCTATGTAAACGTATCTCCCTTTCGTTTCTTCTTTCTCCAGCTGGTCAGCCACAGTCTACCTGTTCCTTCTTTTTATTTCTCAGCACAACCGGGACCACTATAAAGCTTTGACCCTTCAGGGAGTAACTCCTCCAGTCATTTGAATCAGAAACATAATGAGACCTGAGGCCTCCTCTGCCCCCTGCTGGAGGCATTAGTGCCCTGACCCCTCCTTGCTTAAAAAAAAATCCGCTCAGCCTGAGCTACCAATGAGACTTAGGTTTTGAGGCCTAGAAGGGACTGGAGGAGATCTGGACTAGTAGGGAGCCGGCAGTCCAGTTAAGAGGGCTTGCCTGCTTTCCTCTAGTGCTGACTGAGCATGGGATGAGAGGAGAGCTGCTTAGTACTACCCCAGGGCCCTGGGGCTTTTGCTTAAGCACAAGTATCAGAGGGGTAGCCGTGTTAGTCTGGATCTGTAAAAGCAGCAGAGTCCTGTGGCACCTTATAGACTAACAGACGTATTGGAGCACGAGCTTTCGTGAGTGAATGCCCACTTCGTCGGATGCATGTGCCACAGGACTCTTTGCTGCTTAAGCACTGTGATTAAGCGGTCACCTTTTGTTTGTTTATAGTTTAAAGGCACAGACAGCCAAATCTTGCATTTGTTTATTGTTAACCATTTAAGCCTGACACTGAACTCATGGCACAGGTTGATCTGCTCCAGCCTGGGTGCCACAAGGGGCAGGGAGGCTATCCTTTTTTTAACAAAACCAAAAAAAAAAATAAGGCCCAACCGAAAACCATAGCCTCTTTGTTTCATAAAAACACGATTGTAAGTATAACTAACAGGAAAGAAGGAATTTTGCCACCACCGCTTTTCCTGTCCAATAAACTGACCTCTTCAGGGTTAATATTAATTAATATAGGGAGATATACCTATCTCATAGAACTGGAAGGGACCTTGAAAGGTCATTGAGTCCAGCCCCCTGCCTTCACTAGCAGGACCAAGTACTGATTTTTGCCCCAGGTCCCTAAGTGGCTCCCACAACCCTGGATTTAGCAGGCCAATGCTCAAACCACTGAGCTATCCCTCCCCCCCATAAATAGGGTTATAGCTGCTGACTAAGGTTGACAACTATCTAATCGCACAAACCCAAACACCCTTGCCCTGCCCCTTCCCTGTGGCCATGCCCCTGCCACATCCCTGCCATGCCCCTTCTCCAAGGTCCTGACCCCTGCTCACTCCATCCCCCCCGCATTGCTCATTCTCCCCCACCCTCACTCATTTTCACCGGGCTGGGGCAGGGGATTGGGATGAGGGGGGTGCAGGCTGTGGGCTGGGGGATGGGGCCACGGGGTTTGAAGTATGGGAGAGTGCTCCAGGCTGAGCCTGGGGCAGGAGGTTGGAATGCAGGAGGGGGTGCAGGGTGCAAGCTCTGGGAGAGAGTTTGGGTGCAGGAGGGGGCTTAGGACTGGTGTGGGGGGTTGGGGTGTGGGCTCCAGCCGGGCGGGGCTTATCTCAGGAGGCTCCTGGAGGCAACTGGCATGTCTGGCTCCTAGGCGCAGAGGTGGCCAGGCCGCTCTGTGAGCGGCCACTGCCTGCAGGCACTGTCCCCACAGCTCCCATTGGCCGCGACCAATGGGAGCTGCGGAGCCAGTACTCGGGGCAGGCAGCGCTCAGAGACCCCTGACCAACCCTAGGAGCCAGAGGGATGTGCTGCGGTTGCTTCCGGGAGCCACGTGTAACCAGGGCAGGTAGGGAGCCTGCCTTAGCCCTGCTGCGCCGCTGGCTGGACTTTTAGTCTATTAAAATCTCCCAGGTTGCTTTCAGTAGCCACCAGGAGATTGAGGCTGATTTCAGAAGACTCCCGGCCAATCCAGGAGGGTTGGCAACTCTACAGCTGACTGAAGTTATAACTGGAACAAAAGGAAGTGTCTGTCTGTGCAAAGGCAAAACTCTGGCTAGAAAAAAGCAGACAGACGTAGTCTGTAGCTATTCAGCAATTGGAATCCTGCTTGGTACTTTATAAAGCAAACACTTGCGCTTATCAGAATGATTATCGGTTAAGGTGTGAGTATGGGTGTTTCTTTTTTCTGGAGGGAGGTGAGGAGGGAAGAAGATTAATAAATGGCTTTGGGCCTGTTTGGTGCCACAGATGTGGTGAGCAAATGCACGTGAGCTGAAATCCCCTTGATTTAAGAGGGAAGGAGCTGTTGCCAGGGAATTTTTCCACAACAGCCCCAAGCTTTTAGAATACACGCTCCCACCCTAGTCTGCAACAGCCAAATCTCTCAATCACTTCCAGGGCAAACCACTAAGTCTCATATCTTCTCCCAGGCTTTTGAGGAAGGAGGGGTGAGTTGAGGTTTGGGATGAGAGTATTGTGGCCTCCCGTGACCAATCTCCCCAATATTTTTGGGTTACATGTGGAGAGGAGACAGTTTTTTGGCAAAGATGTGTTTTGTTCCTGATTTTGGAAGGTCCTAAAAAACCTTGTTGCATCCAGAGAACATTTTCCTCAACCTTGAGTTTGAGCAGAATTCACATCTTGGCTCCTGGGTATCTCATCTTGGTTTATGGCTTGGGAAGATAAAATTTATACTTCCTTAGTCTTAGCCTGTGAATTTTCAGTCCAAAAAAGCTTTAACGTCTTTAAGTTTAACTTATTTTTTTGGAGCACATTAGTAAGGTAAATCAATTTCTGCTTGTTATCTGATATTGCTCTATCCCAGTTTGTTTTAGATTAGTTTATGACCCTTTTATTTAATTATTTTCAGATCTGGGTAAAAGGAGTAAGCTTTTGAGTAACAAGACAGACTATTTCTCATACTTGATACTTGCATTTCCTCCAGCAGTAATGTCATAATTTGGGAGGTTATTTAACTTTCCTCTGATTTAAATCTTTAATACCTTTGTTTGTTTTCTTTATGACAGGGAAATCCAGTACATTATGCTTGCTTAGCTACCCAAGTTTCCCCGATAATAGCTGTAGGTCTTCAGGATTGTCACCCATAAAGTTCAAAAGGAGAAAATTATGTAGATGTAGCTAGCATATGAAAAATAATCACATTTCCTGGAATCCCCTTGAACAAATTTTCTCAGGATCTTTTACAGAGCATACTTTAAATGTACAGCCACATGATCAGTGCCAGAACGGTAAGAGTACATTTGTGGTTGTTTGGGGCCAGATTCTCAGCTGATATAAGTTGACTTATTTTTCACTGACTTAAGTTGTTCCTATGGATTCATACCATTTTTATTTAATGGAATTACAGAAGTGGCCTGGCTCCTACTCTGTTAATTCAGAGGACATTTCTATCTGAGTGAAAAATTGTACTTTGTATTAGGGATGGAAATATTTCTGGAATGCATCACCTTTGAATATTTAATCATTTTAATAATGAATACCAAATGCACCAATTTCCCTTCTCTTCCTTTTTTGGAGAGTAATTATTTTTGCAGTTAAGCTTGAGAAGCATTCACCTTTCTTTATATTTTGAAAGACTGATGATACAAAGAATCAAAAGAAGAGGAAAAGATTACAAGGAATGGTGGTGTTTAGAGTAAGGTTAATGAGGTCAGTTGTGCCTGCTGTAGATGTGTTTTAAAAGCCCTAGCTCAGGCCTAATCAAAGTTTAAAGACTACCTAGGAAGATAAGCAGTTCTAACCAAGTGTCCATTGATTTTTACCTGAGTAGTACAACTGTCAAAGTGGGTTAAAACCATCATGCCAACTGTTTCCAGCATTGTACTTCTAAGTGCAAGAGCTAAAAGTGTAAGTATAGAAAGGGTCACAGGATATGTTCAGTAGTGCAACTTTTTGAACATGCTGTGGACTTCCCCATTTACATATTCCTATGCAGGGGCTGGGCACATTCCAGTTCTTATTCTTCTAGGGCACAGAATTATTGAACCTTAATACCAACAGTGGTACCAGAAATCCTATAGAAATCCTATAGATCACAGAGACTCAAGTGGTGTGAACAAGGTTCCATGTGCCTCCTCCTAGAACTGGCATGGAGAGCACATATTGCACCATGTAGAAGCATGAATGAGAAATCACTACTGAGTGCACGTCCCTAGTGCCATGGAAGCTGCCCTATCTTCAGTTCAGTGTGAGCTGTGGTTAAAACACACAACGAAATGAGTGCAGGTCTGTTGGGTGTGTGGCCAGCTCCCTTATCTTTCCTATGGCAGAGTGGAGTAAGGTGTTCTGCCTTCGCAAATGGTTAACAATAGTGTTTTAATTCTGGTGACTCTTTGATTTGCTTCTCTGGGCTAAACTGTATTATCTACATCTTGGGGACGGGGAAGAGACCTGTATAGTCAATACCTCTTCTTTGTAATTGTTCATAATCTTATCCATAAATGGGAAACTCTCCAACCCAGAAACTGCTCATTTACCATTTTCTGTTTGGTGTTACATCTACAACTTGGCATGCTCAGAGAAAATTCTCAAGAATTGATCCATGATCAGCATGTTAGAGAATTCTTCCAAACTTTTATTTTCAGACTATTAAATAAATAAATGGAAATTCAATCTTGCATAGCTTTTCCTTAAGGGCATCCACTTGAGAAAACGTGAATTCATGGAAACCCTGCTGTTAGATCTCTTCATTTACATCAAAGTAGATGTACCTCCTATACTCTCAAAACTTTTTACTTCACTCTATATTATTATGAACCTTTTGAATTTTGCCAGTCCATCAGAGAGATTACTCATTAGGCCTGAGGCCAGAGAAATACTCTTGATAATCTGTCTAAAGTACATGCCTCTATGTGATCCACAACTGACATTATAGTTAACGTGTGGTCTTTCTAGGTGGAAGGCTCTTCTATTAGAGGAATAAAAGAGGTCTAACAGACCAAACATTTGTTTGGAACATCTACTGTTATTCACAGGATCTCTGTAAAATATACTTCTCCCTTTGCCTGTCAAATCCTCAGTCACATGACTCATCTGTTCATGTCTTAAGCCTTGTCTACACTACAGAGTTTTGTCAACGCAAGTTACACCGACATTAAAAAAAACGGTATAATTATATCGCTGTGCGTGTTCACACAATGCTCTTTCTGTTGGCAGAGTGCATCCACAGTTGGTGTTTTAGCATTGACAGAGAGAGCAGTGCGCTGTGGGTAACTATCCCACTGTGCTACTTGCCACTAGAAGTTGTGAGAAGGCGGAATAGATCACAGTGCATCATGAGTGCAGGCTCAATGTCCCATGATGCAGTTTTTTTCCATCCCATCATTCCATGGGCTTCCAACTGCATTTCATGGCATTTTCAATGGCCCCTATTTACTGTGCGCCCGCCATCTCTGTCTGAAAGGATGGATCCTGAATTGCTTTCTATTGTTGTGATCACTGTTACGAACACGTCGCGGCTGGGCATGCAGTATATCATGAACTCCCAATCTGAACAGGAATCAGAGGTGCCTGACCTGCTGTGTGCCATGGAAAGAAACAACACCCGATTACTTTTGGCATTCATGGAGCAGCTGCAAATGGTGGACCACTGCTTTTGGGCTCAGAAAACAAGCACAGAGTGGAGGGATCACATCGTTGTGCAGGTCTGGGATGATGAGCAGTGGCTGCAGAACTTTTGGATGCAGAAAACCACCTCCCTGGAGCTGTGTGCAGAGCTCGCCCCAGCACTGCAGCACAAGGACACCAAAATGAAAGCTGCCCTCTCAGTGGAGAAGTGTGTGGTGATTGCTGTGTGGAAGCTGGCGATTCCAGACTGCTACTGGTCGGTTGTGAATCAGTTTGAAGTCGAGAAGTCCACCATTGGGGCTGCTTTAATGCAAATGTGCAGAGCCATTATTTGCAGCCTGCTATGAAGGACTGTGACTCTTGGCACTGTGCGTGAAATACGAGATGGCTTTGTGGAAATGGGATTCCCTAACTGCAGTGGGGCGATAGATGGCACGCATATGCCCAATTTTTTAAGGGACTCACTGCAGGTGATTAGGGACAATATTGTAAATTCTGCCACCATTTCCCACAAGTGGGGATCATTGATGCTGATATCTCATCCCTGAAGGTAAGCAAGGATGCAAGGGTGCATCTCCTGCATGCATGCAGCTTCATACCTCGACCCTATGCTGCTCCCTGGTGTGCCACTTTGGTCCCTGCACAAGTGATTGCCGATTGGCGTGGGAAAGTTTCCTACCATGGGGGAAGGAACAAAGCAACTCTGCCAAGGAACCTTCAGCAGAGGATTGGCGAGTACCTCCAGGAAAGTTTCCTGGAGATCTCTCTGGAGGATTCCCATGAAATCTTGACGTGCATTAACATACTGTTGCGCCACACTGCTTAGCTGCACAGGGGAATGTGGAACAAACTCAAACACAGCTAGTCTTGTACATTTCTATCCCTTCACCCATTTCTAGAATATACAAAGCAAAGGACAGCTCTACCTCATATAACCGAGCAGCATCAACTCAAAAAGATCACTTACCAGAGCTCTCCTCTCCTACATCATGTGTGCCAGAGACAGACTGCTGGGACTGGCTAGACCCCTCCGGAGAGGAAAAGAGGTCCTGACTCGTCACACCACTAGACAACCCTGCCATGAGTTCCATGTCATCCTCCAACTCAACCTCCTTGTCCATGACTTCATCCTGGGGTTAAGTCTACTGTCTGCTGTCTCCAGCCCCGCCGAAGTATTCATAGAATCATAGAATCATAGAATATTAGGGTTGGAAGAGACCTCAGGAGGTCATCTAGTCCAACCCCCTGCTCAAAGCAGGACCAACACCAACTAAATCATCCCAGCCAAAGCTTTGTCAAGCTGGGCCTTAAAAACCTCTAAGGATGGAGATTCCACCACCTCCCAGGGGTCTTGGCAGTAAAGGTAGGATCATCGCCAAGGATGACATCCAGCTTCTCATAGAAGTGGCAGGTCTTCGGCGCAGCACCAGAGTGACCATTTGACTTCCTTGCCTTCTGGTACGCCTGCCTCAACTTCTTTATCTTTGCATGGCACTGATGTGTGTCCCACTCATAACCCTTCTCCAACAAGCCACGAGAAATCTGACCATAGATATCAAAGTTCCTACACCTGAAGCGGAGCTGGGACTGCACAGCCTCCTTTCCCCACAGTGCCAGCAGATCCAACAACTCAGGCGTGCTCCAAACGGGAGAGCATTTGCTGTGTGGAGCCGCAGTGGTCAGCTGGAAAGATGCAATATGAGCTGTCTACGTCGAGCAAACAGGAAGTGGAATTTCAAAATTTCCCAGGCCTTTAAAGGGGATGGGCAGAAGCTGTGTACCTGGGTGCAGGACAGCAGAGTTCGAACTGCTGACCAGAGTGGTCAGGATGGGCATTGTGGGACACCTCCTGGAAGCCATTTACAGCAACATAACCAAGCACAATGTCTACACTGAAACTTTGTCAATATAACTTTGCTGCAAAAAGCTCTATGCTTTTTGTCGAGGTGGTTTTAATTTGTCGGCAATGCAGGAGAGTTCTGGTGGTGGAAGGAGCATTATAGTGTGTACACCTTCACTGTTTTGTCTGACTTTTGTCGAAGGCTGACTTTTGTCGACAAAACTGTATAGTTTAGACAAGGCCTTATGGAAACACCATAAACTTAATTTTTGCCCTTTGCTCATTCTCTCACCTACTGTAACCCCTAAAGATTGTCCCCTTTTAAATAAAGCCAGTGCACCATCAGAATTCCAATAGTCTTTCTTCCTTCTATCCAGGCTGATGATGCTATGGGTGGTGGACAGACCACACCAGTACTGCTGCTTGGGACTTTTCTTGCTGCCATAGAAGTCAGCAGGAGCAGCCTCTTTATGCACTGAATTCTTTTGAGCTTTTTTCACAAGAACTGTGTAGTATCACAAATGTTAGACTGTCAATGCATCCCATCACAGCAACCATACATTGGGGGATCTAGCCTGCTAGTGACTGGTCCATGTATTGTTTGATTAATTATTCTTATATTTGTGTAATAGCGGAAAACATTCTGTTTATAAAACAAACCAATGCAGTGGGTCAGGCTACCTGCATAAGTTGTATGAAATGTTCTGGTACATGTAGATAGCAGTAACCTCACCCATTTCTGTTCAGAATCTGCAGTTTCACTAATGGAAATAATATCAATTGGTCTCAAGCCAAAGGAAAAGATATACACCACAAACATTTGGGCCCTAATATAGTTTTTTATTATATAATTTTGAAAAATTCAGCTAATGCTGCCCACAAAAGAGACCTGCTTCCTCAAAGGAAGGTCAATAACAGAATTAGCAAAAAATAATTAGGAAAATGGTGCTGCGAAACTCCAATAGAAGAAATGCATGTGAGGCCCAATTCTGCCTTCACTATCATTAGTGGGGTTGTACCGTGGGATAGAATGCCCAGAGGGCCAGGTCTGATGATCAGTGCACCTGACCTCAACTCTCTGCCTCTGTTGCAAAGTGGGGTAGTGGTGCCTGGTTTCTGACCCCAGGCCGGAGCATCTGTGCCAGCCCCTGTATCTGGGCCTTTACCCTTAATTGGGGAATGGTAGGGAGACTCAGGCCATCCCTCTCTCCACCAGGTTGCAGCTCAGCTACTTCCTACCAATGTGCTCCTTCAGTTTGGGGTGTGGTCCACTGGCCCCTGTAGTCCAAATAGGCAATAGCATCACAAAAAATCCAAATGAGCAGGGCCCTGCAGGTGGTGTTTGGATAAGGCACTGCCTGGGAGGGCCTTATCTGCTTTGTGGTTCTCTCTCGGTCTCCACCTTCTGTCTGGTTTCCTGGAGAAGGATTCTTCTCTCCTGCAGCCTGTCCACCACTCTGTGTCTGGGTTTCTGAGCTCCTTTCAGCAGGCTCCTCCAGCTGATAGGGTTACCAACCCTCCAGGATTGTCCTGAAGTCTCCAGGAATTAGAGATTAATCTTTAATTAAAGATTATGTCATGTGAGAAAACCTCCAAGAATACGTCCAACCAAAATTGGCAACTCTACCAGCTGGGATGTGCTCGGCAGGCCCGGAGGAATGGGGCTACTTGGGCCCAGTGTGCGGTTTGTATATTCCATCATGGACGGCTGTAAATGATGTGCAATTATTTCTGACCTCTAAGGGCCAAATTCTGCCACTCTCGCAGAGTAAGGTACTGCTAAATATGGGCGGCAGAATATGACCCAAAGATGGGATTACACAGGAGTCATTTAGAACAGATTGGCTAATAAGTCTTTAGTATTTAGTCTGAGTATTTGAAGTTTGAATTTGACAGCAAGCTTTGATTAGACACAACCCTTTTGTGTCCTTATTCTGTAAACATTTGAATGCTTGAGATTTCCTGGTACAAACACTTAGCAAAAAGCATTTTTTATGCTCTCATATTTTCCAGAAATAGTTTTTGCATTATATGTTCGTCATATTAGAAAGCTGTAGTTCACACTTTGCTCTTACATATATACATGATCCCATCAAGTACTGTGAGGGAGATCACTCTCTGCAGACACTGCTCAGTGGTCAGGTAGGGCATGGCAAGTTCTCTTCTTCCCTGGTGCCCCCTGTTGGCAGCCACTCTGGTCCTGCAGCGCTCTGCCCCTTCCATGACTCATCCTGCCAGCTGGCTCACATGTTTTATGTCCATCCTTTTCAGGGTGTATAAAGGGTCCAGCGATGGGGCAGCACTCTGGTCTTCCTCTGGGTTGAGGTCTCAAGATCTTGACCCTTCTGTCCTCAGGGCCTTCCCTCCTCTAGACTCCCCATATCAGCAGTACACTTCTGCCTCCAGCACCCACTAGAGATTGGTAGGGCAACCCAGGCCCACCCTCTCCACCAGACTCTGATCCAGGGCCCAGTGTAAACAGCTAAGACCTGCACCCTGAAGTGCTACACTGCCCCCTCCTTCATGGACCTTTGAGCACAGGCGTGTATCTGGCATGGTTCACCCCCATCCTCACCGCCTGTCCATTTTGAGGCATGAGGGAGAACCTGGCGCATGCCTATCTGGAATGTACCAGGTTGCAGCCCCTATTCCAGCTCCTTCAAAACCTCCTGTTGAGGTTCTGGCTGCATTTTTCCCCACACCTTTTTGTATATGCACACCCAATCCGTGGCCCCATGAAGTTGCGAGACCTCCTCGTCAAGCTCCTCCTGACACTGGCCAAAGTAGCCATCTACAGCACCAGGAGGAGGATGCTGGACGGGGAGGTGCTCTGCGACTCTGGTGTCTATTTCCGTTCCTCCCTTGTCTTACGTATCTGAGCAGAGTTCCTTTGGGCAGTGTCTGCAGGCTCCCTAACCAGCTTTGATGAGCAGTGGGCACTGTCCAGCGTTCTCTGTTCAGTGTCCCCTCTGGATCCCTAGTTTTGAACCTAGGACCCCCACTCCCGACCCTGTTATTCCTTAGTTATCCCGCGTCATCAGTTGAGTCCCGGGGCCAGTGATTCCTCCCACAAAGAGGAACCTTTAGATGTGGGCGGGCTTGTGTCCACCCGCTTCCCAGAATTTCAATAAGGATCATTTCCTCCATGGATCATTTCCTACTGGTCTTCTCTTTCCCAATGGGTAAGGAATCAAGGATAAAATCTCAGACCTTCTGAGAATCACAAGTCTCGTCCCTTTGGGCTTTGCAACAGCCAGACCTCAGACAGCAGGCACACAGGGTGTATTTCAGTTCCCCTCCACTGTCTGCTGGCCTATTCTCCTTTGGCACTCCTCCTCCAAGTCATGCATGCTTTGCAAGGGTGGCAGGGTAGAGCTGCGTGGGCTCAGAGCAGCTGCTTAACTCCTTCCTTATTGGTGGGGATTAAGAGTGGGGTCACAGAAACCAAAAACAATGTGATATACATAACTCACCAACACAGCACAAATTTGCAAATTGCTAATGTTAATGTACTCTTCATGGACAATCTCCAGAGCAAGAACTAGTCACAGAAGAAATTGTCGAACAAGAGATATACTGAGAATTTTGCAGTTTGTTTGCGGACAGTTCACAAAAGGAAAAAGTGAATAGCTATCTAATAAATTATTGAGTGTGAATTATTGGCCCAATGCTAGTAAATAACACAGGGACAGAAGAATTACTGTCTTTTGACAGACCAGAGGTCCTGTCTAGTCAGTATCCTGTATCTGACTGTGGCTAGCACCTGATGCTTTAAAGGGCGGTGCAATAAATCCTATAATTAATATTATGTAGTTATCTGCCCACCATAGTAGTTCTTAACTTCAGACAGTTTATGCTTGGCTTATGTCCTGCATCATAACTCCAAATGTCTCAAAAGGCTTTTATTTGCCTCCTCCCCTACTATGACCCTGTTCAAAAAAAATCAGAATAAAACCTAACTTCTAGAATTCACTTATATATTGTGCTGCTTTTTTTTAAGTGAATCAAGGTATTGACTTGGCAGTCCCAGAGAATGAAGTCCTCTATTTAACCATATAACTGATACAGCATAGGCAGTGGCAAAGGAAACCTCCCGCTACTGCCATGCTGTGTATTTTAAAGTAGTCCTTAAAGGACCAGCTCTGGGAGGGGAGGTTGGTTCGGCTTCCATGATCACTTTTTCTTTGGCTGCTCAGACTGCTATCTCCTGTGAGATTCATCACCAAATGTCACTATAGATTTTTGTGATATAGTTACCTGTTTACTATTAGCTGTATTGAGACCAACAATTAATTTCACATACAGGTTCTCTGCCAAACACATACAGGTTGCCAAGCATTAACAACTTTCAGTCACTACTGTGCAGATTCATTTTTCCTTGCTATTTGAAAAACTTTATTAACTTTTTATTATGCATGCATATGACCTTTTCTCCTGATATAATTCAATTCTCACATTAGTATTTCATGATAATAAGTCCTTAAACTCTATGAATTCTCTGAAACGGGACTTGTCACCAGATGATTTGAACATTCTGAACATGTTTTTCTTAATGATCAGTTATCATGTGACTTCAGTACTTTATTTTGTGGATTTATGGTTGTTTCTGTAAATAAATGTTTGAACACTGGTTAGCTATTCAACTGCTAACATGAGTATGCACTGTGGACTGCATTTACTGTTGAGAACCTATTTTAATGACTGCAAAAAAAAAATACATGTAAATGAACAGAACATTGCTTGTGCATTTCAGTGATTTCTCTTGTTATGGATGACCTTGATGACTTTTCTTATTTTCTCTAGTCCTTCTTCTATTTTCTGTCTCCTTGGGATTTTGTGCCTTGTGCTCCTATTCTTCTGTTCTTTGAGTACTTTCAGATTATTTCACTCTTCTTGGGCTGTTTCCTTACTTCTTAAAGATGTCTGTTTTTTAACTCTTTCCATTGGTGTTCTTTCTTGTGTCTCTTGTAGCATCTTTCCTGTCTCAATGCAACAACCTTAATTAATGAGCAGGTTTTCTTTAATAGATGAAGCACTCGTGTCTTTGGAATGTACATAATCTTGCTTTAGAACATTGAGTTTTGTTTCCCAACTTACGAGGTAAAGGCCTATTTACTTTCAGCCATTTTGTACAGCTAATGTATCCTGCCAGTATTTCATATTGAGTAATACATGAATGGCAGGCCAAACCATTCCTTTTGCTTTCCTAAAATTAGATGGGAATTCACATAACTTGTGATTCATTAATAAGAATGGGCTAGATTGATACATGTACATTTATATGGGTGGAGCAAGCAAGATTGGAGCATCTGGGGTGAGAGCATGGAAGAAGGACAGAGGTGGGTCTGGTGCATGCTATCCCACTTTGGAAATCCCTCTGTAACTACTGGAGAGTGCATGTTGGGGGAAAGGTAGAGGCACCAATATCTGCAGCATGTTCCCTGGACACCTGCTGGATATCCACTGAGGGTGAGATCCTGCTGCCTTTGAGGTCACTGTGAGTTTTGCCATTGACTTTAATGGGACCAGGATTTTACCCCAAGAATTCCTTTCAGAAGTTAATGTTAATAATACCTATCTCATAGAACTGGAAGGGACCCCTGAAAGTCATCGAGTCCAGCCCCCTGCCTTCACTAGCAGGACCAAGTACTGATTTTGCCCCAGATCCCTAAGTGGCCCTCTCAAGGATTGAACTCACAACCCTGGATTTAGCAGGCCAATGGTCAAACCACTGAGCTATCCATCCCACCTGTAGAAGTAGTATTAACCCCCCTGCCACCCCCAATAGCTTCTGCAGCCATGATGAATTAAAACTATTCCTGCTAGGCCTTAATGCAAGGGGAGAGGGACAGGCTTTGTCTACGCCTCCCCCCCCCCCTTTAAAGAGCAATCTGTAATTCCTCAGTTCTGTTCCTGCTCAAAGCTCTCCCCATCCAATATATGACAATAGAGTTAAAAACTGTCCACAATTTCTCACTAAAATGTTCCCATTTATAAGTTTCAAAAACCGGTAGGTATGGAAGTACTGTAAAAAGTCTCAAAGGGATGAAATTTCAGAAAGCGAGTTGGATTTAAGGTGAGAATTCATAAAAATGCCTTTAGTTAGGCATAAAAACTTACAGCTGTCCATGACATACATTTATATTGATTTGATTTTTTTAATTAGGATTTTTTTTTCTTTGCTTTGTGAAAACCTCTTTGAGCAAAGCATTATTCAGTTGTTTTTGCCTCTAGATAACTACTTGACTGTATTGAATCTGTAGAATTCTTCATAATACAATGCACCATATCACAGAAAACATGTAGATGTTAAACTGATAATCACTATTAAATGTCAAATACATATCTGAGATATGACCCTCCAGACTCGGGTTTGTCACTGCGGATACACCTAACTCAGTGCTCAAAAGTACTTATCTGAGTCCCTACTTCGGACTAAGGTACGCAAATTCAGCTACGTTAATAACGTAGCTGAATTCGAAGTACCTTAGTCCGAACTTACCGCGGTCCAGACGCGGCAGGAAGGCTCCCCCGTCGATGCCGCGTACTCCTCTCGGCGAGCTGGAGTACCGGCGCCGACTGCGAGCACTTCCGGGATCGATCCCAGAACATCGATTGCGTGCCGCCGGACCCTCCAGTAAGTGAAGACAAGGCCTCAGAGAAATGGATGGCAACTGCTGATGGACAGTTCTGTTCCCTGCTCTGTCACTGGCCTGCTGTATAACTTTGGTCAAGTCATTTCATTTTACTGTACCTCAATTTCCCCCTCGATAAAATGGGAATAATTATATTTGCTTTCTAAAGTGCTTTGAGATGTAAGGATGAAAAGTGCTAGATAACCCTGTTGCAAAGCTGTTGAGGTGAATAGAAAGGTTCCTGTTGACATCAGTGGAGTTTAGATCAGACACTGTGACGGACAGACGGTGGGAGTAGTAGTAGCACTATGTAAGATATTGGGACAAATTAATGCTTTGTAAAGCAACTGAAGCTAGTGGAGTTACACCAGTGATGAGTTAGGCCCCTTATTTGAGAGGGAGGTTAACTGAATTGGAGAAGATTTCCTATATATTGCAGAGCAAATGGGCAAAGGGGAACAGACCATTCACCCAACATGAACAGACATCTATTACAGGCAGAGAAAGATTTCTTATGAAGAGGATTTGCAAAGATGGGACAGTTTTGTTTAGAAAGGAGATGAATAAGAGGATATGAGAGGTATACAAAATTATTAGTGTTATAGAAAATGTGAAATCGGGCCCTCTTATCTGCACTTCTGCATAATACAAAAACAAGTGGACATTAAATGAAATTGAAAGGTAAAACACTGCATAATTAACTTATGGTACAGATTGCCAGAAATATCACTGAAGCTAAATGTTTAGGAGAATTCAAACAAGGAGAACTTCTTTGTATGGATAATGAGAATATCCACAACTACATTAGATAGGAATTTATGGCACGAGCTGACCACTAGCTGACAGGTTAGGGAAAAAGAACCCAGGTGTGTAGATTATTTCATAACTGTCCATTACCGTGTTTCTTGCTCCTTCCTCTAAAGCGTCTGCACTGGTCAGAATGGGATACTGAAGTAGATAGACCACAGTTCTGAACAGGCATAGCAGTTCCTGTATACCTGGTTTTAACCATGGTTTCTGATACAGTTATTTGCATTTACAGTAAAACTGTATTCAGCACCAGTTCAGTTTCACGCATTGCTGACACCTGTTGTCAGGAACAGGTAATTTTCAGGGTTGATAATGCTAGAGAAACTGAACTCTGCCTGGGAACTTAACTGAAGAGGAGTAAATTCATCCTTGGGATAAACCCATTGACTTCAGCGAAGTTATACCAGAGTTTAATTTGGCCTTAACCTGTTTTGCTGTAATTCTGTCAGTGGAGCTGCATCTGCTGGAAGCATTGCTGCTGCTTTGGCTGTTCTATCTGTTTTTGTTCAAAGCAATAACAGGAATTAGATGAGGGTCAGAGAAGGGTGATGAAAATGATCAGAGCCACGGGAAAACTCTCCTGTGAAGAGAGATTGGAAAGATTGGGATTGTTTACCTTAGGAAGCAGATTAATAAGAGGGGACATGATAAAAGCACATAAAATAATAAATGGTCTAAAGCAGGGATTCTCAAACTTCATTGCACCGCGACTCACTTCTCACAACAAAAATTACTACACGACCCCAGGACGGGAGCCAAATCTGAAGCCCGAGCCCCACCACCCCAGGTGTGGGGGTTGTCAAAGCTGAAGCCCAAGGTGAGGGGACTGTAACCTGAGCCTGGCCTCCCAGGGCTGAAGCTGAAGCCTGAGCCCCTCAACCCAGGGCTGAAATCCCTTGGGCTTTGGCCCCGGGCAGTGGGGCTTGGGCTACGGCTTCAGCCCCAGGCCCCAGCAAGTCTAACATCAGCCCTGGTGACCCCATTAAAATAGAGATGAGACCCACTTTGGGGTCCTGACTCACAGTTTGAGAACCGCTGGCAGTTCTTTTCAACCTGTGGTCTTCAGACCTCTGGGGGGCTGCAGACTATGTCCAAGGTTTCCAAAGGGGTCCGCACCTCCATTCGAAATGGTTTAGGGGTCCGCAAATGAAAAAGGATTGAAAACCACTGGTTTAGAGCAGTGAGCTTGGGAGCTTCTGTTCTCGGTATCTCGTGACACAAGAACACAGAGACGTTCAATGAAATTAAAAGTCGGCAAATTCAAAACCAGTAAAAACGGAAATACTTTTTCACATAAAACATAAACAAAGAGGGAACCTCATTGCCACAGGATGTCATTGAGGCCAACATTTTAGCAAAAAGGGATTGGGCATTTATATGGCTAATGAGAATATCTAGAGGTGTCGTAATTCTAACTAATTTTGGAAGAAATATTGACCTCATGCTTCAGGATTTAAAACAACCTACAACTATTAGAGATTAGGAGGAGACTAAATATGGGGTCAGATTACCCCACAGCTGCCTAATGCAAGGTTTCTTGCACCCTCTTCTGGAGCACCAAGAGCTGGGCACTGTCAGTGAGAGCATACTGGACTAGCTGGACCACGGGACTGATCCAGTCTGGCAAATCCTGTTATATATATATATCTATTATAACTTAAAATATATTAGGAAAGAGTATCCTGAGTCTGAATCCACCCCCCACCTCTGTCCTGGCATGGAAGTAACTCACACTTCGAATTCACATCTTTTCTCATCACACAGAAGCTGGGACAATTTATTCACTTATCAGAGACTTATATAGTTGTACAGGGGTCTTTCCCATGTTCCCTTTGATTCCCATCCTCTCCCACAGACATCACAAGGGGCAGACCCATGGCAAAGGAGGTTGAGATTGGACTCTATGGGAAACCATTAAATACATTCCTGCGTCAGTTAGAGGGGTTGGCTTGGCTAGACAATAGCTGAGGTGGTCAGTGACTCTATTGTGCTCCCAGACCTTGCTAGCTCAGGCCCAGTCCTTTAAAGGCATTTAGGTGCCTAGCTCCCATTGGAAGTTACCTACCTAAATACCCATTGAAGATCTGGGCCTCAGGGGCTTGGCTTGTGTTCTGAGCGATGCTGCTATTTTTTTTCCATTCATTTTAACTTCTCTCCTTTCTTCCTAAGAGATTCTTTGAATTTTAGAAGTTTATTCACGTACAGGGATTTACACAAATAACTCCTGTTAGCTGTTACTAATGGGAACTTTGCACTTAAATCCCTTGTGTGTTGAGGCGATAACATACCCTTTAGTCTTTCAAAGCAAACTCTAATTTATGATCATTCAACGGAGGAGTAA
This sequence comes from Chrysemys picta bellii, assembly GCF_011386835.1. Lineage (NCBI taxonomy): Eukaryota > Metazoa > Chordata > Testudines > Emydidae > Chrysemys > Chrysemys picta. The sequence goes on along the minus strand of NC_088791.1, from coordinate 57,755,718 downwards.
CTACAAAACTAGCCAGTGCTCTGCCTGCTTGTGGTTATATATCCTTCTCCAATTAACTAAAAGTAAGCAGTGTAGAACCCTAGACACCCAGCTATATTATGCTCATCAATCACTAAAGTAAGTGACTAGGTAGAGAGTCCTTACGAAGGGGAATCTGTTGTTAATATTAAAGATGTAACCTAAGATCTTCTAAAAAAGATAACAACCTTCTTCAAAAAAGAATAGATTGCAGGTGTGCAAACCGCTCCCTGTTTTCCTTGTGTCATGAAAAGGCAGTCTGTACTTTTAAGATCAGAAGATTTAGTTGCAAACATTCCCAGGGTACTTTTCAGATAGACTGTGGTCATGTCTGAATCTTGCAGTTTGCAGGTGTGTGAGCTCCCTGTGGACGCTATATACGGTTACTGCATCTTTAAAGCCTGGCACCTTCTGGACACAGAGGACAAAAAGACTTGTTAGGTGGAGAAACAACATGGGTGAGGTAATACCTTTTATTGGACTAACTTCTGCTGGTGAGAGAGAGGAGCTACACAGAGCTCTTGTTCAGGTCTGGGAAAGGTACTCAGAGCATCCCAGCTTAACGCAAGGTGGAACAGATAGTTTAGCATAAGTAGTTAGCACACATATTGTAAGGGACCATTCAAGGTAGAGTGGCTTGTTAACACCTCTGCAGTCATAGGACATAAAGAAGAGGCTGGTGGGTTACAGAATATAAATTCAGTGTTAGGTGGAAGCAGTTGCAACTGGAATTATTTGCAGACTGAAATGGGTCTGGATGCAGCTTGCAAACAGAGACTCTCACCATGTTAATTTGATTTTGTTCTTACTTTATTCTCTTGTTGCTCTCCTGATCAAATTAGTCATTTTAGTTAAAATGAATTGCACAATTGGTTGATTGGCTATTGGGAGACAACAGCCCTACTGCTTTATTTTAATTGCCTAAATAATTTAAATTATTATAGAAGTAACTATTTGGACTGTGACCCCCTCAAATGTTTGTGCACACACTTCATTAAAAGCAAGGGAGTCATTCCATTGACTTCATGGTGGCAGGGCTGGCCTTACCATGAGGCGAATTGAGGTGGCCGCCTCAGGTGCCAGACTGTGTGGGGGCACCACTAGGACCCAGAGCAGGGGTGGGCAAACTTTTTGGCCTGAGGGCCACATCAGAGTTGCCAACTGTATGGAGGGCCGGGTAGGGAAGGCTGTGCTTCCCCAAACAGCCTGGCCCCCACCCCCTATCCACCCCCTCCCACTTCCCGCCCCCTGACTGCCCCCCTCAGAACCCCCAACCCATCCAACCCCCCCTGCTCCTTGTCCCTGACCATGACTCTGGGAAATGTGCATGAAATAATGGTTGGCTTTGCAGAAAAGAGGTTTCCCTAACTGTAGAGGGGCAATAGATGGCACACATATTCCAATTTTGGCACCAGACCACTTTGTGATGGAGTACATCAATAGGAAAGGGTATTTCTCCATGGTGTTGCAGGGGCTTGTGGATCACCATGGGTGTTTCACTGACATCAACGTGGAGTGGTCCGGGAAGGTGCTTGACTCATGCATTTGCTGGAACATTGGCCTGTATAGAAAGCTACAAGTTGGGACTATCTTTCCAGAGCAGAAGATTACAGTGGGGGATGTTGAAATGCCCATAGTGATCCTGGGAGACCCAGTGTACCCCTTACAACCGTGGCTCACGGAACCTTACACAGGAAACCTGGACAGAAGTAAGGAGAGGTTCATCAACAGGCTGAGTAGGTGCCGGATGACAGTGGAATGTGCCTTTAGCAGATTAAAGGCAGGCTGGTGATGCCTTTATGGCAGGTTAGACCTCAATGAGGATAATATTCCCATGATCATAGCCACGTGTTGTATGTTGCATAATCTTTGTGAAGCTAAAGGTGAAAAGTTTGCTCAGGGGTGGAGTGTTGAGACAGACCGCTTGGCTGCTGATTTTGAGCAGCCAGATACCAAGGCTATCAGAGGGACCCAGAGGGGGGCAATTTGAATCAGGGAGCCTTTGAGGCTACACTTTGAAAATGAGAACCAGTAATTTATATCACTGTGATTGGCGCTGCGATGTTACATTACATGTAGTTTTCCTAGGAAGCAATGGTGATATCTGGGACCTTACATTCCAGTAAGCAAATGATTAAACTGCCTGTGTATGTATTGGTAGTGCCTGCTATCTCAATTTGTAGAAAACAAATAAAGATGAGTTACCATTCAAAAACTTTGCTTTTATAGCACAAGAACCAATGTGTACACACACACACACACACACACACACACACACACACACACACACACACACACACACACACACACACACACACACACACACACACACGATGCTTGGTGGGAAAAAAGATACCAGAGAAGGGAAGGGCAGATTTTCAGCGCTGTGTGTAGGTCCAGCTATTATTTTGAAAGTTGTCTGCGGAGGTGGAGTGATGGGGAAACCAAGAAGTCCCAGAAAGTGGAAAGGACTGTGCAGGTGGAATTTGGGGGGGAAGGGCGTGGAAAAGCTTTCTGAATGTGCTGCAGGGGAGGGCGGGCTCACATCTGCTCAGTCTGTAGCATTATTAAGGACTTCAGCATCTGTGTTTGGTCCTCCGTGACTTTACTCATCCACTCAGTAGCATCCTGAACAAACTCCTGATTTTCCTTTCTGTCTTGCCTTCTGGCTTCCCTCCATTCCTTGTGTTCCTTTTTCTCTGCATTGGAGCAGTGCAGTACCTCCAAGAATGTCTTCTTCACTCCGTCTTGGGCGCTTTCTTATCTGGCAGAGACACTTGGCTGGTGTGTGTCGGGTGTTCCTGAAGGCCACATCTGCTGCAGCAGAAGGACCAATACACAGACGCACGATTGTTATGTGTTCATGCACAGCATTGAAACATTTCAGTATAATACACCTTTTGTAACATAACAGTCACTTTCTCACTGGCCCTTGGCAAGCACACATCTCTGTGAACACTAGGGTTACCATATGTCCGGATTTTCCCGGACATGTCTGGCTTTTTGGGCCTTAAATCCCGGTCCGGGAGGAAATTCCAAAAAGCCGGACATGTCCGGGAAAATAGGGAGGGGTCGTGGGGCTTGGGTCTGGGCTGGAGCCGCTGGGACCGGAGCCGGAGCCGCTGGGGCCGGCGGTGCTCGGCTGCCAGCCAGCGCCGCTCGGCCAGGGCCCCAGGGCTGGGGCCGGGCCGGAGCTGCTCGACCGGAACTGGGGCCCGAGCTGACCTGGGCCGGAGCCGCTGGGACCGGGACTGGGGGTGCTCGGCCGCCGGCCGGCACCGCTCGGCCGGGGCCCGAGCCGAGCTGGGCCAGAGACACAGGGGCCAGAGCCTCTTGGCCGGGGCTGGCTGCTAGAGGGAGCCACTTGGCCGGGGGGGCCGGACTGGGCCGCGCCACATCGCGCCCCCCACCCGCCCCAGTCCCCAGCCCCAGCCCCAGCTTACCTGTTGCCTGCCTGTTTCAGGCTTCCCGCAAACATTTGATTTGTGGGAAGGAGAGGAGGGGGAGGAGCAGGGGGCGGAGCGTTCAGGGGAGGGGTGGAGTTGGGGCGGGGACTTTGGGGAAGGGGTGGAGTTGGGGCAGGGCCGGGGTGGGGAAGGGGTGGAGTTGGGGCATGGCTGGGGGTGTGGAAGGGTCGGAGTTGGGGCGGGGTCGGGGCCCTGTGGAGTGTCCTCCTTTTGTTTTATTAAAATATGGTAACCCTAGTGAACACCAAAAGCATGGTGAGTGTTGGCTGGGGGGGGGGGGGGGGGGGAGGTGCTCTACATGGGGAAAAGAGCACAAACTCTGCAAGGGTTGTGGTGCAGCTGACAAAGGAAAACATAAAATTCTCCCACACTTTTCCGCAGGTGGGGTCATTGTAGCAGATATCTCACTGCTGAGGGTAAGCAGGGAAGCGAGGGTACATCTACCCCATGCTGTTGGCTTCCGCCCTGGTCCGTGTGGTGCTCGCCTGTGTGCCGCTTTGGTCCCTGTGCGAGTGATTGCCAAATGGCCTGGGAAAGTTTCCTACAGTGGGGGAAGGAACAAAGCAACTCTGCCAAGGAACCTTCAACAGAAGCTTACCTAGTACCTCCAGGAAAGTTTCCTAGAAATCTCTCAGGAGGATTCCCGGGAGATCTCGGCGTGCAACAACACCCCGTTCCGCCGTACTGATTAGCTACACAGGGAACTATCCAGCACACAGAAACACTGTCAGCTTTGAACATTTCTATACCCTGAACTAGTGCAGTAACAAGGGCAAAGCGAGTGAGGCACTTGCCTCGGGCACACAAAGCCGGGAGGGGGAGGGGGTGCGGAAAGCGGTGGAGGGAAAAAAAAAAAAAAGGAGCAGAGAGTCCCTGTCTCTCCCTAGCGCCCCCCATCTTGACTGCCAGGGCAGACTGACTCTGAGCCTGCCCTTCTCCCTCAGACCCTTTCATTTTCCAATGGGGCACTCCAGCAGCACAGCCCCCCCCGCCCAGTCACCGCTCCTGCCCCATGCTGGGCAAGGAGGCAGCCCCATCCCTCACCCCCAGTGAGGCTACAGTCAGGGGCAACAGCAGGGGAGGAGGCGCATGCAGCACCCTCCGGCACCCACCACGGGGGAGGCGAGGGTGATTCCTGGACCTGAGAGGGACCCTTGGAGCACATTCAGTGACAGTGGTGGGGGTGAGTGTGCTGCTGGGGGGGCAGGAAAGGGGGACTTCTCCCCCAGAGCTTGCTGCTGCCAGCAGGGAAAGGGCTGGGGGAGTCCTTCTCTCTGGCCCCTGTCCCGGAGCAGCCTGCCTGCACCCCAAACTCATCCCCAGCCTGCCCCACCCCAGAGCCCACACCCCCAGTCAGAGCTTTCACCCCCACTGCACCCTCAACCCTCTGCCCGAGCCCTGAGCCCCTCCAGCACCCCAAACACCTTATCCCCAGTCCCAGCCAGAGCCCTCACCCCCAACACTCCTACTCTCGCCCTGAGCCCCTTCCACACTCCAAACCCCTCATCTGCAGCCACAACCTACAGCCCTCACCCCTGCACCCCATCCCTCCACACCCCTCCTATCCCCAAACTCCCTCCCAGAGCCTGCACCCCAATCCCCTGCCCCAGTCTAGGGCCTGCACCCCAGACCTCCTCCCTCACCCAAACTCCCTCACCCAAACTCCCTCCCAGAGCCTTGGGTAGGTGGGGGGATGGAGTTTGAGCAGGGCGTGTTCTGAGCACCATCAAAATTTCTACAAACCTGCCACCCCTGATCCTGCCCTGCAAACCTGAACTCCCAGCATTCTCAGGACACATGCTGATCCCTAGTGGCCACTGCTGATATCCAGCACCTCCCTCCTCTCTTAACCTGTGAGTCCCTCTCTGGATTGGAACTGGACTGGAACCAAAGACCATCTTGGAAGCAACATTACCAGCCCAAGCAGTCAAAAATCATGAGTTAGACCCCCCAAAATCACAGGCTCTACCGCCGCTGCTTCATTCATTCTTCAGCGGCAGGCCCTTCCCTCCGAGAGGGACTGAGGGATCCGCCGCCGAATTGCCACCGAAGAGCCGGCCCTTGGGGAGGGCGCAATTTTATATTTTTGCCTCGGGCGCAAAAATACCTAGTTACGGCTCTACCCTGAACCCACCTCCGCACTATACAAACCACAGCCACTTACCAGGCGTCTCCTGTCCTGTTTTTTATTCACCAGACAGCAACTGCTGAGATTGGCTAGACACCTCTGGAGTAGAGAACAGTTCCCCGCCAGGAGCTCCACATCATCATCTAACTCCACCTCTTCATCAATGACTTCGTCCTCCGAGTTAGGTCGTCTTTCCTCTGCCTCCAGATCCGCCGAAGTATTCATGGAGCTCTTGGCGGTGGAGATGGGGTCGCCACTGACGACAGCATCGAGCTCCTTATAGACTGGCAGGTCTTAGGTGCAGCACCAGAGTGATGGTTTGCCTCCCTCGCCTTATGGTACGCCTGCCTCAGCTCCTTTATCTTCGCTCTGCACTGTAGCGTGTCCCAATCATAGTCCTTTTCGCACAAGCCTCAAGAAACCTGCCCATAGGTATCAAAATTCCTACGGCTCAAGCACAGCTGGAACTGCACAGCCTCTTCTCTCCATATACTGATCAGATCCAGCAGCTCCGCAATGGTCCAAGTGGGAGAGCATTTGCTGCGATAACCTGCCATGGTCACCTGGGAAGATGTGATGAGACCTCTCCACGCCGAGCCAACAGAAAATGGAATTTCAAAAATTCCAGGGGCTTCAAAGTGGTAGGGGTGGATGGTTGTTTACCTGGCTGCAGGGCAATGGAGTTCAAATTGCTGACCAGAGCAGTCACGATGGTCATTGTGGGACACCTCCTGAATCCCAATTAAAGCGATAAAATCAAGTGTGGTGTCTACACTGGCACTTTGTTGACAAAAATTTTGCACAAAAAGCCTTATGTCCCTCATTGGGCTGGTTTTATTTTGTCGCCAAAACAGGGCCTTTTTGCTGCCAAAAGTCACATTGCAGCGTGTATGCATCCACTGTTTTGTCAACAAAAGCTGGGTTTTGTGGACAAAACTTTGTAGTGTAGACAAGGCCTAAAATCAGAATCAGGGCTGCTGTTTTTCCATTTTGTTATGCTAGAAGCTGCTAATTGCTACCAGTATGCATGTCTTTGATCTATAGGCAATCACAGAAATTGTTAAAGCTGATGAGCACACTAACCATCCCCCCATTCAGGCTAGATGGAAGGAGCAATTAAGTTCCTTTTTCAGAGTAAGCTGAAACAATAGCATCCACCATCCAAGGCACTGGGCCACATGGGAAGGTTTAAGCAAGAACTATCTCATAGAGAATAAGAGAGCGGATGCCCTAGGGACTGATTGCAAATAAATACAGGGAGTGGGCCGTGGATTTGTTGGAGCTGTGTGTGTCTGTGTGGGTCAGAAGGAGAAAGCAACCTGAAAGCCAAAAGAAAGCAGCAGTGAGAGAAGCAATCATGAGTGTGGCCCTGAGAGGGAGCAGAGACCGAGCTCCTTGGGGCACAGGACCAGCTGGATGGTGAGGTTTGGAAATTGTGAGTAAGGAAACTGTCTACTGGTGTTTGTGCCTTCTGTGTTTAGGGAAACAAAACTCTGTATACATGCTTTGTAAATAAACAGGATTGTACCAAAGAATATAACTGACTCATATAATCAATTTCTTCTCCTAATGGAAACTACCGGCAAGGCCCCAAATATTGGCTAAATGTTCACAAGTGTCTCTTTGCCTTATGGACCTGGTCTTCCCGTATGTATAGGAGTATTCATTACTTGCATAAGTAAACATTTGTAGTACTGCAATGGCCCAGACTCTACAAACATTTGTGTTTAACTTTGCATTTGGAATCTGATTGCTAAATGAAAGAGGCACTCCCTCTACAGGACACTGTATAAAGTGAAAAACCTTTTTTTGGGAATAATCATTCATGTTTCTTATTGGCAGGAAATTTGTGTCACCATGGTATTACTGCAGATAGTAGGAAGCGCAATATATTCTTTTAATACTACTACAGTTTTTACTGTTACTGAAAGCGTTGTAAATGTAATCCAGTACTTTAAAAAGACACAGTATTGAACATAAAGATATGTTTTGCTTCAAACTACTTTAAACTTTCCCCATTTTGTTTGTAATTTTAAAAACTGATATACAATAACCAAAATGTCAGATGTATAATAACATATTATGAACTATTTTACACCATTTCAAAATTATTTTATTCACACTTTTAGAAAAATAGCAAAATGTATTTTCCATTTTACTTATTTGTAATTGCTGAAAATGTGCTCTCACCCTCAGGAGGTCGCAAGATCATTACATGGGTGGTCACGAGCTAGGTTCTACCCCCAAACCCTGTTTTGCCTCCAGCATTTATAATAATGTTAAACATTGAAAAAGTGTTTTTAATTTATAAGGAGGGGAAGGGTTCAATCATTGGTTTGCTGTGTGAAAAGGGTCACAATACAAAAGTTGGAGACCCACTGCTCTATGCTGATGGGAGAGAGCTTACCCATTGGCATAACAAAACCACCTCCATGATGGGCAGAAGCTGTGTCGCTATGACATAGTGCTGTGCACACAAGCACTTATGTCCGTGTAACTTATGTTGCTCGGGGTGTGTGTGTGTGGTTTATTCACACCCTTGAGCGACATCAGTTATGCTGACTTAGGCTGCAGTGTAGACATAGCCTAAGTCTAGTCCAATCTCTCCCATCCAGCACCACCGAGAAACTACACAACTCGTAGCCCATGATCACATGATCAACACCCCTAGGAATCCTCATATTGCAGTCCCTCCACAAAAGAATAAATGGACACAAATCGGACATCAGGAATGGTAACATACATAAGCCAGTAAGTGAACATTTCAATCTCCCTGGTCATTCTATTACAGATTTAAAAGTCACTATCATTGAACAAAAAAACTTCAGAAACAGACTTCAAAGAGAAACAGCAGAACTAAAATTCATTTGCAAATTCAACACCATTAATCTGGGCTTGAATAGGGACTGGGAGTGGCTGGCTCATTACAGAAGCAGCTTTTCCTCTCCTGGTATTGACACCTCCTCATCTATTATTGGGGGTGGACTACATCCACCCTGATTGAATTGGCCCTGTCAACACTGGTTCTCCACTTGCGAAGTAACTCCCTGCTCTCTATGTGTCAGTATATAATGCCTGCATCTGTAACTTTCACTCTATGCATCTGAAGAAGTGAGGTTTTTACCCACGAAAGTTTATGCCCAAATAAATCTGTTAGTCTTTAAGGTGCCACCAGACTCCTTGTTGTTCTCTTATTGCAGTGAGCAATATACAGATTAACCAAGATTAGGCAAAGAAGCACTGAGGATTTGGGAGCCATGAAGGGTGTCAAAGATGAAAACAGAAGGGTGAGGATGGAAGATGGCAAAATCATTAGAAGATAGCAGCAGTTTTATGAGAAACTGCTCAATAAAAAGAATTTGAAGAAACTGTTGAGGGAAGTGTGTGCAAGCAACAACCTCACAATTTATTAGCATGGTGAGTTGTCAGGCAGCACTAAAGATGATGAAACATGGCAGTGGGATTGGATGGTGTACCAATTGAGGCATTTAAAGCATCAGGCCATAAGGGAGTCGTGGTGATGATGATGAACTTCTTTCACTTAAACTTGAATTGGAAAAATACTCAACAAATGGAGGAAGAGCACATTGGTCCCGATCTTCAAAAGTAAAGGGAATGTTCAAGAATGCAGTAATTACAAACCCATCAAATTATTGAGTCACATGCTGGATGAAATGGTTGGAAAGAATTATGGAGAAAATTCTTTTCATGAGGAACCGGAACCCCAAGTAAATGACAATCAATTCAGGTTTATGCCAGGAAGGTCAACCATAAATGCAGTATTTGCAGCCTGAATGTTGCAGAAGTACAGGGAGAAACACAAGGAATTGTGTTTGGTGTTTGTGGACTTGAAGAAGGCTTATCACAGAGTTCCTAGAGGATTGATATGATGATGTCTGTGGTCATACAATCTGCTGGAGATGATCATAGACATTTACAAGTGTAGCACAACAGTAGTGAGAAGCAGCTGCAGCTACAATGAGCCATTCATTATGCAGGTAGGCCTACATCAAGGATCAGTCTTAAACCCATGCTATTTGTGATTGTAATGGACATGGGATTAGAAGGGAGACTCCATGAAGCATGCTTTTCACTGATGACATTATATTGTGTCATGAAGATAAATACGCACTGGAAAAGGATATAGAACAATGGAGGGCTGCATTAGAAAAAAATGGTTTACAAATCAGTCAACATAAGATGGATTACATGTAATGCTTCTTTGAGTGGGACAATGAGAAGCCAGTAATTCTAAATAGTATAGAGTTAAAGTCTGTGCAACAATTTAAATACCTCAGTTGAGTGTCAAACTATAATGGGGACGTAGATGTTAGGAGCTGCATGAAGAGCACTTGGTGCAAATACATGGAGCTGATGGGAATTCTCTGTGTTAAGGATATGCCAAGTAAACTGAAGAACAAAGTGTATAAGACCATGATTAGGCCAACCATGACATATGGGTCAGAATGCTGGCCAGTGAAGAACAGAGAACAACAACTACACCAGAGTGCCAAAATGAGAATGCTCAGGTGGATGCTGGGTAAAACAAGAGCTGATATGCTGTGCAGTAAAATAGTATGAGCCATGATGCAGGTAGCTCTTATCATGGAAAAGCTGTGGAAGCATCAACTGAGAGAGTTGGATCATGTGAAATGACGAGGTGTGGGATGTGTTGGTCAGAGAGTACAAGATCTAGTAGTCATGGGACAAAGACCACAAGGAAGACCCAGAAAAAGATGGTTTGAGATGCTGAAGGAGGACATGAAGAAGGTGAGCGTCTGCTTGGAAGATACATTCAACAGGAATGCTTGGAGATGAAGAACAAGAGCTGCTGACCCCAACTAATGGGGCAAGGTGAAGACAAAGAAGATTATATTGCAGTGATCTCTCTGTCTCCACTCAGGTCCATTCTAAATTCTTTGATTCCTTTATCCTCCCTCAGAAAATGAAGGGTACCACTAGCAGCTGGAGGCTCCCCAACATTCTGGAGGTCCAGGAAGCATCCAGAAGACAAGAGCTAGCTAAGCTTTTGGAAATGCTGGTTTCAGTAGACTTCTCCCAACACCTATCCGAAACACTTGACTCTCTGTGTGTATATTAATCTGTGCATGTTAATAAAATCCTAAAAGGAGATGTTCTACTTCCCATCCTGCAAACTACCCATATTTCATTACTGCTAAAACCCAAGTTAATATGACAATTAACCCACTGTCTATGATAAATATCAACAGTAAAATATTGGCAAAAATATCTGCACAGAAACTGAAGAAAGTTCTCCCAACCATTAAACATACCATTCAGATGGGCTTCATTAAACCACCTGCAACATTTGATAACCTAATCTTAATCTCTCAGGCCTCCATTGCACCTGTCTCTGTAGATACAGAGGCATTCGACAGTCCCAGTCTATACTCTCCTCTTCATAGGGTTGGATTTGTCCCCAAAACCTCTATATGCCGAATAGCTTAACCTATGGATACTTACTTGTATTTGGGACACAAGACAGCAGATGCCGAGACCCCATTCTCATTGGGTATCTCTCTATTCACGGATCATGAAAAAGGAGATGGTGCTTTTTTCCATCCTCATACTCAAAAATGGCTGAGCAGATTTTCCTCAATCTTCCCAACAGAGATAAAAACAAACACACCTCAACTCTTCAATTGACACCAACTATGGAAAATTCAGCCCAAAGGAGATGAAAACAGTCTTACAAACAGACTCCAACGAGAGACTGCTGAGCTGGAATTGATATGCAAACTAGACACAATCAACTCAGGATTGAATAAGGACTGGGAATGGCTGAGCCATTACAAACATTGAATCTATCTCCCCTTGTAAGTATTCTCACACTTCTTATCAAACTGTCTGTACTGGGCTATCTCGATTATCACTTCAAAAGTTTTTTTTTCTCTTACTTAATTGGCCTCTCAGAGTTGGTAAGACAACTCCCACCTGTTTATGCTCTCTGTATGTGTGTGTATATATATATCTCCTCAATATTTATTCCACTCTATATGCATCCGAAGAAGTGGGCTGTAGTCCATGAAAGCTTATGCTCTAATAAATTTGTTAGTCTCTAAGGTGCCACAAGTACTCCTGTTCTTTTTGCGGATACAGACTAACACGACTGCTACTCTGAAACCAGTCTTACAATGGAAACTCTTTTTGCACCTAAGTCAATCCAGTCACATATTTAGACAATGAATGATCTCATGAACTGCGTAATGTTAATTAGCTTTGTTTGAGTGAGGCTAATATAAGAAAAATCGTATTTTTAAGATTATGGGGCTCTAGTCAAATTGTGTGAAGGAAAATTATGGAAAATTGGAAGTTGGAATTCTATCAGGATACATGTATGTATTATGAACTTGTCCAAAAGTCAAAATTTTATTATTACAGTAACTATTTTGGCTGAAGAAATGTATTAACATTACATTTCATTTCTTTTGCAGTATCTATAGATAAAAAAGATTTTATATTTAGATATTGCCTTTCACATGTTTCTATTGGAGTACATATTTTTGCTTTTTTCTTTTATTTTTAAAAAGTAACTGTCATAGTTAAGAAATTGCTATTTTACTCTGAAAGTTGCTTGATATACAGTGTTAGCAGATTGAACTAGCTGATGTTGCTGCTTTGAAGAGAATTACACAAAGGCATTTTAAATGGTTTAAAAAAACTTCTTGGAAATGGCTGCCACAAAGTTAATTATGTGTTTAAATAGGAGGAACAGATTTCTGGAAACCCAAGAATGCTTTTGAAAACCACAAGTGGTGCAGAGATTCAGTCCTCAAGTGCAGGAAATTGTGATGTGGCAAATAAGTAAAGAATTTGGGTACAAGGGTGGGAAGAAAATATCTATTTTATAAATGCATAAAGACAACATCATTCTAATGTACTAATTGTACTGTAATAACAGCACTTTGGCCCTATGTCTTGAAGCGTACTCAAGTTATATTGCTATTATGGTGTAGTACATGTCCTATTTTGTGTTACTGCATACTTGAAATATCTAATAGACTTGTTATTGGTGGTGTTCTAGTTCTTTACATTTGAAGACCATTGGCGAGATCTTCAGTTAGGGCTTGTCTTCATTATGGGAAGATTGACACTGCTGCAATCGATGCAGCAGGGGTCAAGTTAGTGGGTCTAGTGAAGACCCGCTAAATCGACAGCAGAGCGCTCTCTGGTCAACCCTGGTACTCCAGTTCTCCGAGAAGAGTAAGGGAAGTTAACCGGAGAGCGTCTCCCATCGATGCGGCGTAGTGAAGACAGCAGGGTAAGTCAATCTAAGCTACATTGACTCAAGCTACATTATTCACATAGCTGGAGTAGTGTAACTTAGGTCGACTTACCCCGGTAGTGAAGACAAGCCCTTGGCCTAAATAGGCATGGCTATTTGTAAGTCAACTTAGCTCCCTTATACCTGCTGAGAATATGACCCTGTGGTGTATTTAAACGATACAAGATTTATAATCGAAGGTAACATACAAATTTAAGAGGCTTCCCAACATATTTTTGTTGGCTGCAGTGACTGTTTCTCTTTTTCATTATTACTGTATATACTTCACTTGGGCTTTGTCTTTTAATCTAGTTGGTCTCCCCCAAACTGCTCACATGAGCACATTCTACCACAGAAAGAGACATCTGCTTTTGCATGTATTAATAATATGCTGCTGTATAAATGATTAATATAAGACACCACAGGCCTTGAGTTACGATGTGGTAATTCACACTTAGCTCTTAGACGGCTCTCAGCCTCCAACCTTTTGATTCACAATGCACTAGGCATGATTTATTACACTGTAATTCACACTCTGTTGTTTCTAATTGCTAAAATGTAGTGTCTGGCATGTACAGAATGGATCATACCATTGATTAGAATGTGCAGATCAGATCTTGCACCCAAAGGGTACAGTTGAAGTAATTCTCCCGATTGGTTAATTATGCAACGTTTGAGATGACAACTGAAAGACAAAACAGTGAAGCAGAGTGTAAGGGCTCAGTCCTGCAAGGTGCTAAGCACTCAGGACCTGATCCAGCCAAGCCCTTAAACATGTGCTTCACTTGGATCATGTTTAAAGTTAAGCACATGCTCAAGTACTTGTTGGATCGGGGCCAGAGTGCTTAGTACCTTGCAGGATCAAACCCAAAGGAAACCTGTACAACCCTTTCAAAAGAAGAGTCTGGGAGCTTAAATTCATAACTTTGTTAGACAGTAAAAATCACCATACCGTGATAAAGGAGGAGAGAGAAAACTTGTTCACCTTAGCCTCTAAGGATAGAACAAGAAGCAATGGGCTTAAACTGTAGCAAGGGAGGTTTAGATTGGACATTAGGAAAAAGTTCCTAACTGTCAGGGTGGTTAAACACTGGAATAAACTGCCTAGGGAGGTTGTGGAATCTCCATCTCTGGAGATATTTAAGAGTAGGTTAGATAAATGTCTATCAGGGATGGTCTAGACAGTATTTGGTCCTGCCATGAGGGCAGGGGACTGGACTCGATGACCTCTCGAGGTCTCTTCCAGTCCTAGAATCTATGAATCTATGGAAGACACTGGATTTATGGCTTATTACAACAATCCGTAACCCAGTAACTCCCCTTTTTGTCCTCACACTTCTTATCAAACTGTCTGTACTGGGCTATCTTGATTATCACTTCAAAAGTTTTTTTTCCTCTTAATTAATTGGCCTCTCAGAGTTGGTAAGACAACTCCCACCTGTTTATGCTCTCTGTATGTGTGTATATATATCTCCTCAATATATGTTCCATTCTATATGCATCCGAAGAAGTGGGCTGTAGTCCACGAAAGCTTATGCTCTAATAAATTTGTTAGTCTCTAAGGTGCCACAAGTACTCCTGTTCTCCTTTTTGTCCTATGACTACAGGGGTGTTGATGGGCCCCTTCACCTTGAATAGTACCTTAGAATATGTGCTAACTACTTATACTTATGCTAAATCGCTCATTCTCTCTTGTATTTAGCTGTGATGACACTCTCCCTATCTTTCCCAGACCTGAAGAAGAGCTCTGTATAGCTCAGAAACTTGTATCTCTCCCTCACTAACAGAAGTTGGTCCAATAAAATATATTACCTCACCCACCTTGTCTCTCAAACCGTAAGACCCTGGTAAACACATGCAGGTTTCTTGAGTGTCTGTGTTCATGGGGTCTGACTAACAGAGGGTCAGTAGGATAGGACTGTACAGCTTTTGAGGTCAAAGGTGTTATCTTCCTATTTACTACCATGGTGAAGGGTGAGAGAAAAGACCATTGTGTGCAGAAAAGACCAAGCCCTTGCTCCTTTTAAATAAAGGAGATAATTACAGTTATTAACCGGCTATGCATATTGAAAATATCAATTGAAAAAAAACAGAAAAATATTGCAGATTCCTAAAAAGATAGGTCAGATTGGTTGAGAATTAACTAGCCCCAGAACTCCATGTTTAAGAGCTATCATAATTTCCCTCAATGATCTAGTAAATTTCTTGTTTAAGTTTTTTTTACTCTTTGTCAATCAAATTACTGATTGTCACATTTGATTGGTTGTGAAAAGAAACCTTTACATACTTCTGTTAGTCTCAAAGGTGCCACAGGACCCTCTGTTGCTTTTTACAGATTCAGACTAACACTGCTACCCCTCTGATACTTTACATCTCAGTTTGCCAGCTTGTCTACACAGCTGACGTTAAAGTAGTTGCGGCTCCAGCACTGGGAGAGAGCTCTCCTGGTGCTGTAATAAAACCATCTCCGCAAGGGGAATAGCTCCCAGCACTATAGCACTATCAACACTGCCACTTTGTAGCTCTGAAACTTGCATTGCTCAGGGGGGTGTTTTTTCACCCCCCTGAGCGAAAAAAAATGTCAGTGCTGTAAGTAGCAGTGTAGACAAGGCCTTAGTCTGACACATAGCTGCATGCATTCTGTCCATGCCAAACAGAGAATCTGAATCCTGCAGTGAACTGCTCTCTGGATGTGAGCAGAAGAATCACCTTAAATTATGATGCATTCTCTGAACCTGAACTACAGAACATTCCTTTTTACAAATAACAAGAAAACAGGGCAGAGGGTCAGATGGTGAGATGCAAATCACACGGCCAAGTTCCACTTAATCAGCATGACAATCACACTTATTTGTATAACATTGTCCTTCACAGAGGTTGTTCTCACACTGATCCTTAATAAAGGGGATAAACAGCTGATGAGAATAACAGCCAGAGGAGATATTTCTAGTCCGCTATTGTTCTTTTACTTGGCCAGTCTCTTTGCAGCCTAAGTGTATAAATAGAGAGACTGTACAGGGGATTAACATACTTTCTTTCCAGCACTACTGATATGCCAAGGTGATGACTCTATTTCATTGTTTCATTTGAAAGGTTTATTTCACTCAGACTTTCTGAATCCATTACAAAAGCAAAAACTCAAGAGTTCTGGGGATCACTTTCTTCTTCCTTCCCCATGGGAACGAACTAGGCAAAGATTACCTGCTTGGTCACTGAAAGATCATTAAAGATCTAGCCACCCTGTGGGCATTGTGGCACTAGATTTAGCCCTTAAGTCCTGTAAGTGCTGCTTAAACAAACCAACCAAAGTTCTACCTCGCTTTTCCTGCTTAGCTCTGCCTATGGACCAGGAAACCATAGTCAAGATGCATATGAATATTATGTGCCCTTACAAGCTCCCGATGGATATGAATATGGCAGAGCCACTTTTCAACATACTGTGGGTAATAGGATCGATTTCAGCTTCACTATAAATTGCCTAGTAAAAAAGATAGATGCTTTTGCCCTTCCAATTAACTTTGGGGGTGGTGGGAGTAGTGGTGGAATAGAACAAATACAGCACTCTTTCCCACATATTTCATCCTTGAAGGGAGATCTCTATTTGATACCCAAACAATTAAACAATGGTGGATGACAGAGCCTGGGGAATTTCTGATCTTAAAGAAACTACTTTTCAGCTCAGTTTCTCAGAGTAGGCCATGCCAGGGCAAGATGGACAATTGACCTTATGGGCCCCCAACGCTCTCAGCTTTTTATCTGAATGAAGTCTCATATTCCCTAGAAAAGATGAGAATCCTTCCCATCAACAGAATCTGTGCCTTATCTATCCACGAGGTAACGAGATGCAAGTGCTCTATTACTACTTTATAGACATGTCTGTGTGCTGATTGTCTCATTCAGGCTGCCATTGAGTTCCTGATCTGCAAAGACTTCACGCATGCTTAATTTATGCGGATGGAACTACTCATTGCTTAAAGTTAAAGGGTTGTTTTGGTGAATGAGTGCCTATGGTATTTATGGCACAGTGTTGAAACCAAACATGATTTGTTTGAATTCCGCTCTGCAAACTGCAGTCACTGAGTTTTGCAGAACTCTTTGCTGCTTTTATATTCACTGAAATATCCTAGGCACCTTTGGAAGAACAGTGGGGAAAATTGCAAATGGTTTCACTAGAAAAAGACAGTGACTTCCAGTGTGGTTGGCATGTATAAAACTTGAGGACTCCTGTGTTGGGAAAATTATGTGTGGATAGCAAGTATAGCACCCATGTACTCCAGACTGCTAAATTTAGAAATATTGAATAGATTTAGTGATTCTCTAATCACATTCAACCTTTGACAGTTTGAAAAACTGTGACCAAATTTAAGTTTTCACACATATAATTGAGGATAAATTATTAGACAACCTGGATTTAAAGGAGTCTTCTGTTGCTTGACATTCTTGGGAAATAAATTAATTCTTTGAGCCTCACAGCTGAAAATTTCTAACCCTGCCAATATCAGAGCATCAAAGTAGTTTATTTATAGGGCATGCTGACCTTTCCAGTTGTAATACAGTTTAAGGCCAGGTAACAGGAATAAATGAAACCTCTGTGTACAGCAAGACCCTAAATTAGGGGATTCTGTTTTCACTGAGCTGTGGGATTCATTTACATGGTTTAATTATAATTAAAGATGGACCAAAGAGGTAGTGTCAGATTAGGTTGAATTATTATTATTTGTGTTGCAGTACTAGAAGCCCCAGTCATGGACCAGGACCCCATTGTGCAAGGGGCTGTACAAACACAGAACAAAAATACAGTCCCTGCCCCAACGAGTCCACAAGCTAAGTATAAAATGAGATACCAAAGGTGGATACAGCAGCCAGGAGGAGCACAAGGAACCAATTGAATAAGCCAATAATGTTTTAAGAGTTTGGGTCCAGGTTTGAGGCTGAATCAAAGCTAGTGCCTGGGTTCAGATTTGTGGTGCTGAATGGCAGAAATATCAGAAGAGCTGCTGACATTGTGAGACTTCCACCATCTTGGGTCAATGTTTTGCGACAGCAGCTCGTCTTATGACATTTTGGCTGCCCCTGAATTAGACCTGCTAAATCTAGGCCCTTTCTGGTTTTGAATCAGAACTGGAACCAAAATTATGGAGTTCAGAGCTGAATATTCTAACCCAACCCCAACTATTTTAGACTAGATTTGAGATCTGGTTTTGGTCATCTTTTTCTTATAAAACATGACTAAGTATAATATAAACTATAGTGTAAACTTTGGTGGATACTTATGAAGCGGTCTCCTGGACAGGAGAAGAGGGAAGTTAGCGATGACCTGTCAGATTCTTTGCTTTAGCTGAGCAATGGAAAGAGGAAAGGGATACTTTTAACTACTTTTAATAGTCCTTTAAAGAGAATGGGAGACAAGAACCATAGCTTCTCTGTAGAGCAAATGACAGCTGGGACTATCCCACCTAGTTTATTCTAATTATTACCCCTCTTTAAAAATGTGGTTGATTTTTAATCTACTCCAAATTTTTCCTTCCTTGACAAGTTATCTTTGAGCTGATAGGAACATCTGGAAAAGGAAAGCTCTTATCCTGAGCCTTCTGTCTGCAAACTTGGAGGAAGGAAGGAGCTGTTAGTGGCACATCACTTTTGAAAACTGAAGCCTCAGTGGTTAATGAATCCATCCATCTTCTCCAGTGACCAATCCTGGAGATGTTTTCAAATTGTAGGCGGACACTCAGCTCTGTCCTTTTTCACTTGCTACTATCCTGGCCTTTGTTTATTTGTATTACTGTAGCACAGCTGAACCCTAGCTATGGATCATGGCTCCATTGTGCTAGGTGTTGTACAAACACAGAACAAAATGACAGTCTCTGACTCCAGGCGCTTACTTACACTCTCTTTACTTGTTAAAGTACCATAATTACAAGGTAAAAGACATTATACAGTGTCCAGCAGGCTGTATGTGATAAATGCACGACTTTAGTCTTAACCTCGGCTTCATCATTAATACATTTAGTATTTATTTCAAAGTTATATTTGATCCAAGATTTATTAAGGATTTAATATTGACTAGGTGAGCTTTTTCTTCTCAGTGTATTTTGTTGTGTGTCATTCATGAGAGTATATATATTGGTGTTATAAACATATACACAAATAAAATGAACAATACCATCCCCCAGCCCCAAAGCCCCCTTGCTTTTCGGTGAAATGTTCCAATTCTAACATTCCAAGTCGAAGGCAGCCCACACAGTGTAACTTCTTATCACGTTTGTAAGGTCTGTTTCTGTCTATGCCTTTTGATTGTGAGCATTTTGGTGCAGGGATCCAGTTTTTGTTTGACACTGACCTTCAGTTGTTCAGTGTCACACATATATACTGAGCTAGAGTCTCATTTATGATCTGCAGTAGCCTCTCCTTTGCCCCATCCTGCGCTCTGTCAGGAGGAGCTTGTATGTAGAGGAGAATCTGGCCTACGGTGTGGGTATAAAGGTTAAGGCTAGGATTTTGACATGGAGGTCATGGTGTAAATGGTAACCGTGAATTTTAATGATGTCTGTGACCCCTGCAGCAGCTATAGGCCTGGCTTCTACTCCAGGCATTGCGATCTGACCCACGTGGTCACAGCACCAGTTGAGTTTGGTATGTCTCTCCCTCTATATAATCCCAACTATACACATAAAATGATGGGGTCTAAATTAGCTGTTACCACTCAAGAAATAGATCTTGGAGTCATAGTGGACAGTTCTCTGAAAACATCCACTCAATGTGCAGGGGCAGTCAAAAAAACGAACAGAATGTTGGGAATCATTAAGAAAGGGATAGATAATAAGACAGAAAATATCATATTGCCTCTATATAAATCCATAATATGCCCACAGCTTGAATACAGCATGCAGGTGTGGTCGCCCCATCTCAAAAAAGATATATTGCAATTGGAAAAGGTTCAGAAAAGGGCAATAAAAATGATTAGGGGTATGGAACAGCTTCCGTATGAGGAGATATTAATAAGATTGAGACTTTTCAGCTTGGAAAATCGATGACTAAGGGGGGACATGATAGAGCTCCATAAAATCATGACTGGTGTGGAGAAAGTAAATAAGGAAGTGTTATTTACTCCTCATAACACAAGAACGAGGGGTCACCAAATGAAATTAATAGGCGACAGGTTTAAAACACACAAACAGAAGTACTTTTTCACACAACACATAGTCAACCTGTGGCACTCTTTGCCAGAGGATGTTGTGAAGGCCAAGACTATAATAGGTGTAAAAAAAACCCAACTAGATACATTCATGGAGGATAGGTCCATCAATGGCTATTAGCCAGGATGGGCAGGTGTCCCTAGCCTCTGTTTGCCAGAAGCTGGGAATGGGTGACAGGGGATGGATTACTTGCTGATTACCTGTTCTGTTCATTCCCTGGGGCACCTGGCATTGGCCACTGGCGGAAGACAGGATACTGGGGTAGATGGTCCTTTGGGCTGACCCAGTATGGCCGTTCTTACATTCTTTTGAGATGGAAGAGCTGCAACCTAACACACAGGGTCACAATGCTCAGAGCAGAGAGCTGGGTCCAGCCCTGTGGGATAGGAGCTGCTATTGTGGGGTATATGCATGATGGGCTTACTCCAGCCCTGCTCCCGGGGCCTCTCCTCCTCACTGGGGAGGGCTTGCTCACTAGCCACCCTCACCCCCACCCCAAGCCTCTCCTCCACACCAGGGTGTGCTCATGCTCCATCCCCAGGACCTCCCCTCCTCTCTGTGGTGGGCTTGCTTACCAGGACTTTTGGGGCTGCCTCTCCTTGCCGGAGTGGGCCCTTTCTTCTACAACCCACCCCTCCCTCCTGGGCGATGACCTTTCCTGACTATGGGTCCCCCGCCCATACCTGCACCATGAAATTGAGTACAAATTTGCATGACAAAATTGTAGCCTTAATAATAATGGATTAAGAATAGTAGTGGGATATATTTTCAAAAGGGCAAAGTTGCATGTGCATGTCATCAGTGAAGGGTTTGCTTTCCTTCAGCCAATTTTTGGTCCACAACAGTGTTCATAACCATGTATTTGAATTAATTTTACAAGATATGATCATGAGACAAATGCTAGCAAATTATTTACAAAAATAGCTATAGAGACAAGATGGGTGAGGGAATAACTTTTATTGGACCAACTTCTGTTGGTGGAAGGGACAAGGTTTCGAGATTGTAGCTCCTCTTCCCATACTACTTCTTCAGAGCTCTGTGTAGGTCGAAACCATGTCCCTTTCTCCAATAAAAGATATTACCTCACCCGCCCTGTCTCTCTAATATCCTGGGCTACAACACTGCAAACAAAAATAATTAGGTAAGGCTGAATTGGACCTTTAACAAACACTTTGCACTCTCAGGCCCCATCACATAAAGTTCAGTCCTGAGACACAGATACAACATAGTTCCCATATGTACCATAGCTTGTACTTAACCTTTTTATTTGTCGCATTCTTTATTTTAAGCAGGTCCCCTTACTCAATTATGTTTAGATGGTTAACAATGCCTCAGTGAGCTAGAAAGAGGTTTTAAGCACCTCTGACTGCCAAAGGCAAGCTGAAAAACTAGAGAAGTCTTTGATTTAGTAGCAAAACCTGTTTTCATTACTCAGCTTGAAGTCCTGAGGACAACCCAAATTCCTGCAACAAGCTTTCAATAAAACACTGTTTACTCTACTGTGCTGTCAATAAGGTGTTATTACTTTAATTGCAAGATACGAAAGGATTTTCTAGTTGCTCCAATTAGGGATGGTGAATGTCTTATTCTTTTCCTTGCAGCTCACTGGGAACAAACCAGGAAAAGAGAGAAACACAAGGAAATTTGATGAAACTATTCTCTGGGTTTATGCCTTTCAATTAAAGTGTTTAAGATGTAAAGTTGCATGAGGTCGCTTAATTTTTAAAAAAATGCTCCTGGTGTAGAACAGTATATAACATGCAACATTATAGGAAACATGGTTTATGCTATAACAGACTGTGTGTGTGTCTCTGTGTCTGTGTGTGTGTTTAAAACAAACCATTAAAGGTATAAAAAGCAAGACACATTTTTGTCAGTTAGGGGAAAAAAAGTCTCCTAGTTCCTCTGTCATTAAAGGAAAATTGCAGTGAGTAGTTATGGGGCCATAATCTCCCATTAATCCAGAAGTACAATCCTTTGAGATGTAGATCAGGGGCAGGATATGGCTTTTACATAGCTAACTAAGTAGTTACTAATTAACAACTGCTATGGAAAGAATTTTCAGTTTAGTTCTTAAAAATACCTGCCACCAGGCTATGGCTCCATAACTGTGAATGGAGCGGCTCTTCCATCAATGACCAGTGCCCCATTACTGATACTTCTCAGCAGAAATTCTTGTCTGATCTAGTTTGTGACACAGACTTTTATAAGCCACAATAATTAAAAATGTCACACTTCCCGATGCTGCTGAGCTACATTTCCTGTCACAGATTCCACCAGCAGGCTGTCAAAATGGCAACTCCCTGTTTGACTCTTGCTTATTCCTTTTAAAACTACATTTAAGACCCAGTTCTGCAAATTTGTAGCCATGTATGTAATTTTTCCATTCTTTTAAATTGCACACATGAATAATGACAGGTTTCAGAGTAGCAGCCGTGTTAGTCTGTATCCGCAAAAAGAACAGGAGTACTTGTGGCACCTTAGAGACTAACAAATTTATTAGAGCATAAGCTTTCGTGGACTACAGCCCACTTCTTCGGATGCATATATGAATAATAGAGCTTATCTACACCAAAAGGCTAATTTGGATTAAGATAGGGTGAACAGTTCAAGCACTGATATCCACACATGGAGTTATTTGGGAACAACTATTGCACTTTAAATTCACATCCTACTTTAATCTGAATTAATTTCCATATGTAGACATGCGTTTGCAGCAGTGAAGGATCAGCAACTAGAGTCTCAAAGATCGAGTAGGACTTGGTCAACAGGTTAATCAAGTAAAACACATCAGTGGGAATGAAACTACTAAAAGTTTCATTTATTAATTCAGTAAAAAGATCCATGGGAAATGGGACACCTTGGGCATACCAACTGTGGGAGGAGAGGGATTTCCCTCTTCTCCCTGCTGCAAAAGATGCTGTCTAAACTGCTTCCAGCCCCACCGACCCCAAGGAATTAGCAAATCCCTGTACCATCCACTTGGGGATTAGTACATTTCCTACCTGTTGACCGCTGGGCTGTAGATATTTGTCACTAACTTTCACTAGTGTTGCACTGGAGATGAACAGAAAAAAGCCCCCACAATGTTATTACAATGGCTTATTTGTAGATGACTCAGTGTGATTCAGTCCAGTCTGGGCAGGGCAGGGCCAAACAGTCAGACTGGTTCAGAAAATGACCGGGTGAATGAGAAAGGTGTGTCTGTAACAGGACACAGTGGTTAGGTAGGGCTAACCTGGATTGTGTACAGTGGAGGTTATACACTAGCTGGCTGTATGGCTGGGGATATAAGCAGATATTGCTTATTGACTCATGGTCATTAGTCAAGAAGCAGGGAAATGATAGAGGAGGCTGGTTAGTAAATTGATACTGTCAATAAAAACAACTTTTATTAAACAATTGTTATTAATGGTGTAGATTATTAAAATGGAACATTTGCTGAATTTATTTTTCTCCACTTACGCTGGTAGTTTGGATTTCACACAGCTTGGACAGTGGGAACAGATGTCTCAATCTAAACTCGTTTAATTAAAATTTTCCATTAATATTGTGTTTTATAACACACACATCCCCTCCCTGTGCGAATCCCTGCATGCCTTTCTTCGCCACTGCTTCTTCTCATATTCAAGGCCCTCCTCAACTGGTCTGCTCTTTACTCTTATTAATAGCCCCCTTACTCAAACACTCTGCCAACTGTGCTAGTCTTGTCTACCAATTGATCAGCTTCTTGCACAACTGTCTCCATATCTTCCATGATGCCCCTTACACACCCTCACTGAACTTGAGCTAGGCCCGCCGATGGGGGACTGGGGGGCAAAGGGGACAATTGCCCAGGGACCCGGGTGATTTAAAAAGGCCGGGGGCCCCGGCTGCCGTTGCTGGCAGCGCAGCGGGGCTAAAGCAGGCTTCCTGCCCGTCTTTGCTCTGCACCGCTCCCAGAAGTGGCTGGCACATCCGTGTGGCCCCTGGGGAGGGAGGGGTCGCCGCACACTGCTCCCACCCCGAGCGCTGACTCTGCAGTTCCCATTGGCCAGTAACTGCAGCCAATGGGGGCTGTGAGGGTGGTGCCTGCGGGCAGCAGCGCATGGAGACCCCCTGGACCCCCTGCCTAGGAGCCGCTGCCAGAGGGGTGTGTCAGTCGCTTTTGGGAGCTGCCCGAGGTAAGTGCCAACCCAACTGACCCCCTCCTACACCCCAATCCCCGTCCCAGCCTAGAACCCGTACCGCAACTCCCTCCCAGAGCCTGCACCCCCACTGCAACCAAACTCTCTCCCAGAGCCTGCACCCCCAACTCCCTCCCAAGGACTCAATGTTACCTGAGTCTGCTAATCGACTTAAAATCACACTTTTTTTTTCAGTGAAGCTGTGCCTTCAAGTCCCACCTCTGCTATCAGCCAATTAATAATGCTTAAAAGAAATCAGCCAATTAATAACGCTTATTTGCGAGCATAGCAGCATTTTATTTATAATTTAAAATTAAGCAAATGTGTTTATTTTGGTATCCTTTTTGCCTTAGCTGCCAATGGTTTTTTTTTTTGGGTTATAAGCTCTTTGGTGAAGGGACAGCTCTTAGCACACTAGGACCTGATCAGGGCTCCGGCACTACCACAATAAAAATAATAATGTACAAAAACTAAATTTTGAGCCTAAACTACCTACCCAGCTGCCCAGTGTACTGAATGGAGAGACAATCATAGCAAGAAGTGAGCCACACTGATCATAGTTTGGTTATGTTTGGAATTTGGGTTATATTTTAAAAATAAAGAAGGGACTGGGAATAAAATATATATGCAGAGTTGTTGTAACCATATCGGTCCCAGAATATTAGAGAGACAAAGTGGGTAAGGGAATATCTTTTATTGGACCAACTAAAACAGTAATCTTGTGATGGGACAATTCAGAAAGCAGGACACAGTGACTAAACTAAGATGTGACCCACCTGGATGATTTTTGGCAGGTGAAATGTGTGGCTTTTGAGTTTTTTTGCCCTCTAATGGCTGGCCAACTGAGGCTAATGCACCATAATACTACAGAGACCTACACACATTTCTTCTGTAACTGGGGGGAGCATCCTCTGCCATGAAGCAAGTGTGAGTTGTGTTCCTTGAGCGGCATGGCTATGGTTTAGCTGATGACCAAGGTATATGAGTGTGACCCTGTATTGTTAGTGTAACAGACTAAAATGATTGAACTACTGAATGGGGAAAATATAGCAAGTCAGGGTGACGAAAAGCAAGAGTGGGAATTAATAAGTACAGTTGCTGAGAGCCTAAATCAATTCTTTGCTTCATTGTTGACAAGCAACATGGAGTTGTATTCCAGAGATTAGTGTTGTTTTTTAGGGGCTAATCATATCAAAGCACAAAATTAGCAAATTAGAAAAATAAAAGGTGCCAGTCCTAATGCTGTTTGAGCTTGCAAATAAAATCCAATTTACAGAGCAGGCTCAGGAAGAATTCAATACTGTGGTATTACTAGGCTATTGAGAAATATTTCTTTCTTACTAGAGAAATATCCCCAAAATAAATGAAAGTTCACACAGGTTTTGTTGCTGCTGTTATACCAAGTCATGTCCTAATCACTGGGTACATGTACAGTGCCTAGCATAATAGGGCGTGTGGGAGGGGGTTTGGGGTGCAGGCTGCCCTGGGGCTGTGGTGGGGAGAGAGGACTCCCCCAACCCTCTCTTGCTGAAGCAGCTCGGGGCCGGGGGAGAGGCGCTTCTCCCGGCTGTGGCAGCTCTGGCTGGGCTGGGCTGAGGGAAGGGCTCCTCTCCCCTGGCCACGGCAAGTTCAGGGCAGGTCTACGCTGGGGCCGGCAGGGAGGGGTGCCTCTCCCCACCATGGCAGGTCTGCGCTGGGGCCTGTGGGGAGGGGCACATCTCCCCGCCATGGCAGGTCTGCGCTGGGGCTGGCAGGGAGGGGTCCCTCTCCCCCCCCGTGGCAGGTCTGTGCTGGGGGAGAGGCTGCAGCCCTAAACCCCTGCGCAGGGTTTAATAGGCAGGTGCATGGCCACCCAGCTTAGAGAGAACTTAGGCCCTGAGCCTTGACTGGGTTGTGTATGCCTACGTAATACAAGTAAATATTTGCTCTAAAGCAGTGGTTCCCAAACTTTAACAACCTGTGAACCCCTTTCATTAAAATGTCGTCTTGCGAACCACCTCATAAAAATGAGTATTTCCAGGGATTTTCTCCTTTATCTGAGTAAATTATAAAAGCAGTGATCTTGGAAATATAAAATTTGTTTTTATGACATGCTTATTACACACTTCATTATTAATTATTATTTATCATTACAGTATTTTTATTACATTATGAAAATGGCAACACTCTTCCAAGATCTCACTTTCGTAGCTTGTATCACTTTGAATAAGCCTGTTATAAGACAAAGCTCCTATGTTTCATCAAGGAGTATCAGATGTGAAACAGCATGAAGGTATTTAAGAAGCCAACTTAAAGAGTTCCTCCTACACAAGGATTCAGGTCTTGAGCAGTCCAGGCAAACAGTGCACGTTACAACGAAGCTTAAACTTGTTCTTCATAATAATTTTAAAAACAATACTAACTGCCTATTTAATTTTAAAAATAGCAAAATATATACATTTCTTATAAGGAGTCTTGAAGTTTAAATCTCCTCAGTGTGCTAGATATGCTTGCTTTGATCTGCTTAGCTCTTGGAAGTCCAGGGGCTCCGGGCTGCTGGCCCCATGCTACCCAGGGTCCCTAGGGACACCTCTGTCTGCCAGTAGGGATTTTTTTGCCCGAGAACCCCCTGTAACATTTCGCAAACCCCCAGGGGTTCACGAACCCCAGTTTGGGAACCACTGCTCTAAAGCCACCAAGCGTGTTCTCTTTCCTGAGAGGAATTACAGTAACGCCCCATCCCCTTTTACCAGACATGAAATGACAATTGGAGCATTAGGCAAAATCCAGACCTGGTGTAAATTGGTGTAAGGCCCATGGCAATCTCTGGGCCAAATTCTCTTGTGAGGTATACAGTGGAGTAAACTACACAGCTGGAGTATGTTAGAAAATGGGTGCAATTGGTAAAGCAGCTTAACTTGTGCCAATTTGGTATGCAGTGGGTATGCAAAATAAGAGTAATTCACTCGAACAATGGCAAAAAGGGAAGGAGGTAGCAGGTAAACTACTAACAGTAAAAGCAACTAACAATGGGCTGCAAAATAACTTATTCTTGCTAATCCATATGAGCTGCTCAAAGTGTGGGCCCTAGGCTCGACTTGTCTACAACAGGATTTAAGCTCATTAACACATTAGCTAACATTTAAAAATAGATCCATTTTCCTAGCATAGACATGGCCTAATATGATGCTACATCCTCTATACCCATAGCTTGTAAATTGCACTCAGCATCAGCTGAGTTTATGTCATCACAGCACCTGGCCATGTGAGAACAACAGTGTAGACTGGCATTTTTATGACTGGGTTGTCAGCCTGCTCAATACAGGGCTAGACACCACAGTGGTAAAAACGGCTAAACTAGTGCTCTACTGTTACAACCCCCATGGAGCTACACTGGTGTTTAAGAGCAGCTGTGTGGAAAACATAAAAAAAAAAAAAAAGGCTAGTGCAGACAAAGTTTGTGTCTGAAATGGCCAGAGAATCTTTTATCCTTCAAGCCTATCCATTCTCCTAGGCCTCTGAAGAGGATATTGTTGGGCTAGAGAGGCATAAGAGAGTTAAGTGGCTTGAGGTTTGAATGGATGATGGGAAGAGGAAGAGTTCATGAGTGCAGTAAGATCTGTAGATTTGTTTCCAATTGTACATACATGCCTAAGTCAAATAAACACCCCAACCCCATACATAGGGGTATAGGAGTAACAAACAATAATTCATGCTGATTGTGCAGTCCCAGACAGAGGATAAACCTGGACTAGCAGGAGCCCCAAGAAGGAACCTAAAGGCTGAATTACCTGGAAGTAGGGTGCTCATTATAGGCCTGATCCTGCAGGAATAAACTGAATCCCAGATCTTACGTTTGTTTGAGAGCATAATGATTTCCCCCCTCCATATCACAGTTCTGCTGTGGAAAAGGAGGAATTCCATCATCCAGAGAATTTAGAAAAGAAGCTGATGGTTCTCAATAGCAGTGGCACAACTTCATGGCAAGAACTTGAAAAAGGGCAGTAATATAGAAAATAGACAATGCTGATATTCTAATAATTTAAAAATGGTACTTGGTGGCAGCTCTATTGTTCTGCTTCTAAAAAAGGATAACACAAATGAAGACACGGAATGCATTTTAAAATAAATTTTATTAAAATGATAAATATAACGAAATATCTTAATGTTCAGAAATTAATAGCAAATATTCTTAGCAAAAATACAAAATGTATATTCTTATGTGGCAAATCATATCAACTTCTGAAGAACCTTACAAATATTGGCATTATGTAGTTTATAAAATTGCTCAAATAGACTATTAGAGAGACAAGGTGGGTGGATAATATCTTTTACTGAACCAACTTCTGTTGGTGAGAGAGTCAAGCTTTTGAACTTACACAGAGCTCTTTGTCAGGTCTGACTTCACTGGATTTATACCAAAGATAATTTTGGCCCACAGTGGATGATGTCACAGTTTGTGATTTGCAGCATCAAAAGTGAAAAACCTATTTATATTTTCAAGCAGATTCTAATTTTCCCTTTAAAAGCCTAGTGAAATATTCTTCAAGTGACCTAGTTTCTAAAGGAGTTACAAATACTGTTGTTTTTCCCCTCCTGAATGTTTTATTCTTATGCTTCAAAAGTTCAGAGAGGCCTAGTAATCCCATCTTTAGCAGGTGTAGATAAAGTCTATGTAAACCGCACAGAATGTTAAGTATCTTTTTATTTAAGATATTCTTTATTAAGGCACCATACTTTTCACTATCTGTAATTCTGAACTGTGCTTAAAGTAAGACTCTCTCTCTCTCTCTCTCTCTCTATAGATGATATAATGGATCAAAGGCACTCCTGGCATAATGTTATCCTGAAGGAGGAATAATTGCCAGATGTGGATTAAGACTACTATGTTCAGGAGAATAATGCTAGGTGACAGCAAAAGGAAGAGATAGTACGTGCCCTTGGGTATACAGGGATGAAGTCCAGTGGATTGAATAGGTCACTGGGGACCAGGAGCTCCTGCATGTTAATCCCAGCTCTGCCACAGATCACTGTGTGACCATAGGAAAGGCACTTAACTGCTCTGTGTCACAGTTTCCCCATCTATAAAATGGGTGGTAAGTCTTGTGAGGTTAATTACATAAGGCCAAATCACGGTCCCTTCTCAGGCTGGTCTCTCTTCCATTCCCTCCTGATTTTGTCCTTTTTCATTAGGTAAATATCCCCCCCACACAGTGTACTGTAAAAGAGTCTTTAAGGTTAACATGGATTTTTTTTGCATGATGATCATAGATGCGTGTGGCACTGGGGTGGCTCGGGGTAGCTGTCCAACCTCATGGGTAGGTACTCACATGGCTAGCCTGAGCTACTCTGGCCACACTGCTCTTTTTAGTCTGCTAGCTCAAGCACAGCTAGCATGTGTCTGTCTACCCGCGCTGGAAATCACATTTCCTGGCTACTGTGTTGACACATGCTATTTTGTGATGGATTGAATTGAGGATATCACAGTAGGTCCAACCCTGCATTCCTTGCACACTGAAAACTACCACTGAAGTGAATGGAGTTTTGGTTGTGAAAGAAATACAGAAGTGAGCCCTCTGTGGATTATTGATTTAATGTGTGACAAGAATTTAAACGCTCACTCGTTACAGGTAAGAAGCCTCCGAGAGCATACAGGTTCAAAACAGAATGGGCAAAATGAACTACTTAATGTACATCAACTGGGTAAAGACACATCACCTGATTCTCCCCTCATACTGCTGTAAAAAGGCAGGGAATCGCCACTGACCGTATGCAGGTATCAATGACAGGAGAAGCAGGCTTGCAGTGCTTCCTCTCATTGTGATTCAAGTCCATTCTTACCACGTTGATTGAAATACCTTATCATCTGTATAATCCCTGCTGCGCATTTTTTAGCTTGTATGGCACATAACAGGCTTATCATGGCAACAGCAATGGCTGAACATCCTAATGTTTAGTTGTCGTCATCTTTTTTCTTCTGTCTCTTTCTGATTTTGGCTTTTCCTCTTAGCTTAATTATATAGCCAGTGATTGAATTATCCAATGACAGCCACTTCATGTGATCACAACTCATTCAATGGCAGCTAGGGTGACCAGACAGCAAATGTGAAAAATCGGACAGGGGACCGGGGGTAATCGGAGCCTCTATAAGAAAAAGACCCAAAAATCGGGACTGTCCCTATAAAATTGGGACATCTGGTCACCCTAATGGCAGCTGTGTTGTTTTTAATACAAATGATTTGGTTTCTGAGGTTTTGTGCAAATTGAACAGCAGATGAAATAACCAATGGCTGAATGAAGTGGAAGGTGTTGTGCTGCATTTCAGAATGAATCTGCCCCTTCTTACGAGGCAACAGTCTAGAGAAAACCAGATGCCTTTTTTTTCTGTCCGGTTAAAACTATTAAAGACGTCATTTCGCTTTTTCCAGGTGATACTGGATCTCAAGGTTTTGTATTTTCCAGTCCTTCCCTCTATAGCCAGTGATGTTCCAGACATAGGCAAGAGTTACAAGACACTATTTGCTAAAGGGAGTTAATCCCCAACTTTTGATTAGCCATTAGTAACATTTTGATTAGCCATTAGTAACCAGTACTGAGCCGGTTAAGTACTGTCTGTGTGTAAAATTCTTAGTCAAATTTAGGTCGGAAAGTGCCGTCTGCTCCTTTCCAGATTCTGTCAGCTATTTTCCCCATATTTTTTTTCATAACTTTGAGATGATTCTCATGCAGGAGTGTCTGTGTTAAGTATTTCTCTCGTTTGATCTTGCTCTTCGTCTTTTGTGATACATCCGGAATTACGTATGAAACAATAAACTTCACACAGTATATGACATGCTAGGGAAGATGAAAATCAAGAATGTCAGTCATGCAGAATAGGCTATTATTATTACTAAGTAGGAGTTGAAAGCCTAGGCTGTTGCACAGGTGTAATTCACAAAGTCATGCATGGTAAAAAAAAGCCAGAAATGACTGAGAATTTAAAAACTGGATAGTAACTGACCACAAATCCCATTGATGATTGAACCTGGTGATATTTTGAACAAAAAGAGCTCTCAACCATGCTTGTAGCTGTGTCCATTGCTGCACACTGACTCAACAAATATTCTAGGCTTCAGAGTGATGTTTGGGGTGATTGTGTGTGCTGGTTGTGTTGTTGTGTGGGTGCTTGTGTTGATTTGTGTCTGAGTTTTGTTTTGGGAGAGTTGTGTGGATATGTGTGGGAAGCAAGTGAGGGGCTGTGTATATTTGGGGTTATTGTGTATGCTGTCTGTGTTGCTGTCTAGGTAGTTGATTTGTGTCTAGGGGGAGTGTGCTGGGAGAGTGGTGTTGATTTGTGCGGGTGCTGAATAAGCGTGTGTGCTGTGATGTGACAATTGGGCCAAGTAATCCACCATCTGTGCAGTCTCCCTCATACAACCAATGAAATTATTGCATGCAAATAAGGGCAGAGTAAGGGTGCTGGATGGTTGAGTTATCTCTGCTATCGCAATGGTCGAGGTCTCTTGGCATGGCATAGATACATGCCTTACTGTATTGTACACTGCACAGGTATAATTTGTAAAGTCAAAATGGTGGAGAACTTAAAAACTGGATGGTAACAGACCACAAAATCAGTGATGATTCAACCTGATAATATTCTGAACATAAAGAGCCCCCAAAGCATGCTTATAGCTGCTTCCGTCGCTTCATGCTGATTGTACAGACATAATAGGCTTCAGAATGACACACAAAGTGACTTTCTTGCAATCTTATCATATAGATGAAATGTTACATTAAGGTACATTTGTGTTTTATATCACAGTAGCTAAATGTCCCAATGAATACAGAAGTCTGGAAAGGAGCAATGTACTGGGAAAAATTAGTTGTCTGAAAACAAGACAGAGCCAGGAACTCCTAATTTGTAATCCTGGCTCTGACAGTGCCTTCTCCTGTAGCCTTGGGAAACTTGTTACCTGATGACTTCCTTTCTGGGACTGACCTCTCCCCCCTTTTCCTCCCCATCTGACACATCTGGCTTGAGTCTCTCTCTTCTTGTAACTATTTGAGCTGGTGCAGACTTGTACAGATGACTCCAGGACTTGGTCATATCTCCTCTGACTCCTACCTGGACACTGACCCAACAGCCATTGAAGTCAGTAGGAGTCTTTCTATTGACTTCAGTGGGCCGTGGATCAGGCCCTTGACGAATTTTATACAGAAACATTTACTAGTGTGCTCCTCCTACAATCCCAAATGCCTCCACAAAAGCCTCCACCTTTTCCCAGATGACTTTCACCATGCAGTACTTCCAAAGCTGTATGGCAATACAAATTTCTTACTAGTAGATTAAATAGAATGTTTGTAACAGCAGTGCTTTATTCCACTCTATATACGGCCACCCAATAGACTTAGCTGGGTTATACTAGGAGGCAGGTCAGTCTCAGAAAGGAAATCATCATGTAATACGTTTTCCATTCTGTATCCTGCCCTCTCCCTGAGACATTTGGGATGTGATGGGCATTAAGGAAAATTAAAAGGGTGGGAGAGAGAAGCAGAAAATAATGTTAACTCTTCCCTAAACTTAATATTAGACTATTTTGAAGCAACTGCTTGGAATATCTTCCTTTTGAAGGATGCTTCTGCAGAGGAATAAAGGCCAAACCTGTATTGTTTTACTGAAGTATTGATGGATGACTAGGTGGCAGCTTTACAGATCTTCTGTGATAGGCAATGCCCTTTTTGCCCAGGATGGTACCATGGGGTGTGCTGAATGAACTGTGATCCCTTATTATTTGCATTGTGGCAGTACCTGGAAGTATCAACATGCAAGGCACGGTACATGCATAACAAAAGAACAGTCCCTTGCCTGGAAGTATTTACAATATAAGGATATGATGAGACAATGAGTGGCTACAACAGACTGGGACCTGGTGTGCACAGAACAATGGAGGGGACAATTATGATAAGTGTAAGTAAGAAGTGGTCATTACACACCAGCCACTTAGCAGTGGGCAAGTGTTTTGGCAGAGACACTGGTGAAAGGGCAGCAGGAGCATGGCCAAATCCCAGAGCTGGAAGGACCAGTCTGCATTGCCTCCAATATTTGTACGAAGGGAGGCACAGCCCAACTCTCTGGCACTGCAGGAGAGGTCAGAGTCCAGAAGTCATTCAACCTCTTTGACTCAGAACCCCCATTTTAAAAATTGAGATAATAATACTTCCTTATCTGCTATATCAGACATGATGTGGATTAATGTCTGTCTGTAAACTGCTTGGTAGATTAAACATATTCTATAAATTACTATTACTACTAATGTCTGCTCTGCTAAGGCTTTTAGCTCCTTACTCATCAGATTTGCAGCTCATGATTTTATTGCAAGTCTCATGATATTAAAAATCTTTCTTAATCACTGGACTCCAGTAGCTGAGGATTTATGTTAAAATCTTTGCTTTTCCTCTTTTTTTAAAAAAGAGTAAGTTTCTAGCTCCCATGATTACGAAGAAAAGCTTGAAAATGCAAAACCTAAATGCTCAAAACCCAGACGGAAAATAAAAAGAACCTAACAGTTAGCTTCACATTTGAGAACCATGCAGCTTCTCTGTTGCTCCTTTCCCAGCTAGAATTACAGATGCCCATATCTACAGTATAATGCTACAGAGCAGCTCTTTTGCCCCCAGTACAGGTTTAGCTCTGGATTGGGAATTTTGCTACACTCCATGTAATGGTGGAAAATGTGGCTATATTGATTTTTACCCAATAGGGATCATTAAAAGAGTAATATTTAACACTGATTATTTTTACACAGGTAATTCTCTCTGTGTGTGGATGTGCGCGTGCGTACACACACACTCACACACACACACATACACACATATAAGATGATCTAACAGCTATCTCCATACATTTATTAGAGCAACGTTTTTTTCCAGTTCTTTTTGATATACAAAATTTCTCTGACAGTATTTTAAATTCCCAAACTAAGAAGCTGCTAAATGCATAGGGTCAGATCCTCCACTAGTGTAAATTGGCATAGCTTCATTGATTTTAAATTAAGATATGCTGAGCTAAGGATCTGGCCCATAATATTCAACATTGTTCACAAAACAAAATGAATAACTTTGAGTGAAGAACATAATTAATTGCAAACTGAAGGTTCTTTTTTATTGAGGGGAAGCCTAAAATTATATTTAAAAAAATCAAGACCTAATGTACTGACCTCCATAACAATGATGAAAGACAACTTGGCTGCAATCACATGCCAGTAATATATGTTGTGTTCATACTGATGTTGGTGCCCAGGAGGGTATCGGAAGTCACGATATCTAAAGACAGTTTAGAAAAGTCAAGAAATAATTTCAGCAACCTCTGCAGTAATGCACTATGGCCAGAGGATGGAGCAAAATATGTCCCATTTAACACTGCCTAGAGTCATAAGTTGTATAGAACTAAAATGAATGGTAAATTTTACATTTACAGAATAAGCTGAACTTAATGAAATACATTTTTTCTCCACTATACCAAAAATATGTTTAAATCACCTTTATATTATTTTGAATAATGTATTATTAATTATTGGGGGAAATACAATGAATCAAAGATTTAGAAAACTCCATGTTGTTTTATTTTACCTTCTGACTGTTCTTGAGGTTAGCGAAGTCTTAATATTACTGAAGAGATTTTTATAAACAAAATTAGGATAGTTTCCTTTCCAGCGACAAAAATAATTATTTGACACTTGCCTGCATGTTGTTTGGTTGCCAAGCCCAGGAAGTGGAACTGGTTTGCTTTCATTTTTGAAGTCCAATATATTGAAGACAGAAAGCGTATTGTTGATATACCCCTTCATGGTGTAACTGCTGTGATCCCCATAGGGAGGGACTGAAAAGGACCAGTAATAAACCAAACGAGGAATCATGTCAGATGTAAAAGCAATTATCATTGCCTGTATTTTAGAAGAGGAAGACAAAAAGGGAGCAGTATTTAACTGGCAGCCTTAATATATACATAGCTTTTCCGTGCACTTTAGATTTCAACAAATATGCATTACTGCACTAAAAATCAGAAAGTTTGCACTTTTCCATTCAGTGGTTCTCTCTGCAAATAGATGTGCAGTCATTCAGTGGCATAAAACAATCTCTCTGGAAGCACATTCTGTATAGTTTCTAAATTACATCTTTTGTGCGGGACACCTTCAAAAAGTTGTGCAATTAATGTTTTTTTCTTATGGCCAATCTCACCAAATTAAACATATACTATTGTATATTCCACTTCAGTCCACATGTTTCCTATCGAGACCTGCTCACCATGTATTTTAAACAACTACTGCCTGATGAATTTCAAGTAAAATGACACACACTAAGGGCTTGTCTAACCTGGGGGGGGGGGGGGGGAGGGGGGATCGATCCAAGATACGCAACTTCAGCTACGCAAATACCGTAGCTGAAGTCGAAGTACCTTGGATCGAATTACCTGGGGTCCAGATGGTGCGGGATCGACGGCCACAGCTCCCCCGTCGACTGCGCTACTGCCGCTCACTCTGGTGGAGTTCCAGAGTCGATGGTGAGCGCATTTGGGGATCGATATATTGCATCTTAACGAGACGCGATATATCGATCCTGGATAAATCGATTGCTACCCGCCGATACGGCGGGTAGTGAAGACGTACCCTAAGAAGCCTACCATTACAAATAAATTAAATTTCACAAGGAACATTTTAAAGATAATTCAAACTTAAAAAGCTACAGATCATTCACCTATAACCTCCAAAACATTCCTTAGGGGTCATACCCAGCCCAAATTCACTTCTGCAGCTGCTGGCTCAGAGATTCCAGTTGTCAGCAGATGTGGAAACTGCTCCTGATATCAAGACAGTATTTCCCCTCTTGCTAGTAGCTGCTTAATACCAGTTCACATATTACATGGCCTCTTATTGTCATCCTGTTCCAAAGAGTATCCATACCCCACTCAGAGTGAGTGCCATAAACTGTATGTGGGAATCAGGCCTGTGGTTTTTTCCGGGGTGGTTAAAACAGTGACTCACAAAGACCTCCTGTTCTGGAAGAGTCAGAGTTTCCACAGCCAGAAGGGACCATTGTGATCATCTAGTCTGACCTCCTGTACAACACAGGCCTGAACGTCTTCAAAATAATTCCTAGAGCAGATCTTTTAGAAAAACACCCAATCTTGATTTAAAAACTGTCAGTGATGGAGAATCCACCAGGACTCTTGGTGAATTGTTCAATGGTTAATTACCCTCACTGTCAAAAACTTACGCCTTATTTCCAGTCTGAATTTGTCTAGCTTTAACTTCCATCTATTGGATCATGTTATACCTTTCTCTGCCAGATTGAAGAGCCCATTATTAAATATGTGTTCCCAACGTGGAGACTTATAGATTGTGATCAAGTCACCCTTGACCTTTTCTTTGTTAAATAGATTGAGCTCCTTGAGTCTAATCATTCTAATGGCTCCTCTCTGAACCCTCTCCAATTTATCAACATCCTTCTTGTGTTGTGGACACCAGAACTGGACACACTATTCCAGCAGCAGTTGCACCAGTTCCAAACACAGACATAAAATAACCTCTCTTCTCCTACTTGAGATTCCCCTGTTTATGCATCCCCAGATTGCATGAGCTCTTTTGGCCACAGCGTCACATTGGGAAGTCACGTTCAGCTGATTATACATCACAACCCCCAAACCATTAGATAGGTTCATCCTGGCTAGTCAAATGTTCTCCTTGTCTGCCTGATATTCAAAGAGCTGCACTATGAAGAAGGATCTTCATTGTTAAACTCTGCAATTTAATAACTGGGCACAATAGGCTTATGCACAGCACTCCCAGTTCTGGCTGACATCTTGTGCTCCAGAATCTAAAAGCCAAAAAAGTCTCTTGTCCTTATGGCAGCGAATAAAACCTTGTCAATGTGAATAGAGTAGCTGATGCATTGATGGGGAAAGAGGGGAGACCAAAATCCAGAGTGGGAAATAAATAGAGAGGAAGAGAGAGTGAATGAATGAAAGCCATAGAAAAAGGGGTAGGATTGAGAGAGAGGGCAAAATTAGATATAGGGACAGAAGAAAGATTTAACAAAATCGATAAAGGGAGTGAGGAAAAATGGGCAGAAAAGAGAAAAAGGAACAGTGATTACAGAAAGTGGAAAATGGAAGGGGAGAGAAGGCAATAAAGCAATGGAAAGAATAAGGGAAAATGTATAACTTCAAAGTTGGTAAAACTGTATTCTATTTACACTCATGATAGCCTTTGTGTTTAGGGGTGACTTTCAGGGTGAACTTATATTTAATATACATAGTTCCTCACCTTTGGGGGAGGAGTGACAAATATTCTTTGCCTAGGGGCAACCTTTGTACCTAAGGGAAGTCTTGATCTGAGGACATTTGCGAGGGATACAAAACTCTGTGTATGTGTGTGTGTTTGTGTGTGTGTGTGTGTGGGTAGATGGAAGACTGTGGAGATCTCTCTCATATGTTGGGTAATACGTCACTCACCAAGTAGACCCACTGTAAAGAACTTGATGAGCAAGGTGGCAGGATCGAAAGTTAGACCCTGGTTCCAACTGGACAAAACTCCCATTGACTTCTATGGTACCAGGATTTGGCTCTAAAAACCTGATTTCAACTTTTAGTGTGTTTTGATACTTTAGCTAAGAAAACTCTCATCCATTTGGCTGACAAAAGGGAAAATGGAGGTAGCCTATGGGTAAAGAATCTTGTTTTTAAGTTTTTGAGGATAAATAACTACTTATGAAGGATTTTTGTAACATATTCTAGCATAAATTAAATGTAGAGTATGTCCTTTTTAAAGCCATTTTCAAGAAACTCTATGAAATGCTACATTGTTTAAATTTACACTAAAATTAGTTGTTTTTAGCATATAAATTCTCTCCAAAGGGTAATGTTAGAACAAAAATGCATGATATTAACAAGTTTTCTAATTGTGGGGAGGTGTATTTCCCCTCCTGCAGAATGATCTCCAGATGTGTTGCAAACTGCTACAAGGACAGAAACATGAAAGCTAATTCTACCGTGTCGTTTAAAAGGAAACACCCCACCCCTCCAAACTGTGGGCTGCTTTTTAGAGTATCATGCTGGAAAAGTACAAACCAATAGTGTTCTCCATTTCCCAAGCTACACTGAACAGTTTTCCATTTATACCATAACAAATTAAAATCAGTCTTCAAATCAACAACAGATGCTCTGGCATGGTACAACAGCAGCTCTGCTGCTTGAACTGCAAGTCCCAAGACTGATAGTTTTACACAAAAGTTTCTTGTAGCCTTGCAGGTGCTGCAAAGGTAATATATGCAGTGGAAGAATATATGGTGCCTTAGGCTATAATAGCTAATCAGCAATAGCAAAACCAACAGTTGAGTGGAGAAGAGGAGATATAGATTCTGTATATTCAGGTTAATCAATCAGGTGGGAGGTACAGATGGTGAGGGAAAGTTCACATGTGTATATGTAGAAGCCCGTATCTCAAACAACAAAAGAAAACAAAAAACAAAACAACACCAACAAAAAGCTCCTTCTAATATTTGGGATACAGCACCATATCCTGGTTCTTAGCAAACTTCCATCCAAAATGAATCTTGAGTCCCTTGTACTATTGGAGATCCAGT